>NC_045768.1:115574328-115946231 GCF_008692025.1 Phocoena sinus
TTAAAAAAAGAGAGCAACCGAACTAGTAAATCCACCAATGATAGCAAGCGCTGAAAAGTAAACTACGATAAACATAAAAATCAGAAACTGGTCAGTTGCATACAGCACACCCCAAGTCTCCAGTTGCTCCCAATGTCCACCTCCTCAATTTTGGGATGATTCATCGTCTCTTCAGGTATTCCACAGATGCAGGGTACATCAAGTTGACTGTGGAGATTCAATCCACTGCTCCTGAGGCTGCTGGGAGAAGTTTCCCTCTCTTCTTTGTTCGCACAGCTCCCAGGGTTCAGCTTTGGATTTGGCCCCGCCTCTGCGTGTAGGTCGCCTGAGGGCGTCTCTTCGCTCAGACAGTGCGGGATTAAAGGAGCCGCTGATTCGGGGGCTCTGGCTCACTCAGGCCAGGGGGGAGGGAGGGGCACGGAGTGCGGGGCGGGCCTGCGGCGGCAGAGGCCGGCGTGACGTTGCACCAGCCTGAGGCGCGCCGTGCGTTCTCCCGGGAAAGCTGTCCCTGGATCCCGGGACCCTGGCAGTGGCGGGCTGCACAGGCTCCCCGGAAGGGGGGTGTGGAGAGTGACCTGTGCTCGCACACAGGCTTCTTGGTGGCGGCAGCAGCAGCGTTAGCGTCTCATGCCCGTCTCTCGTGTCTGCGCTGATAGCCACGGCTTGCGCCCGTCTCTGGAGCTCGTTTAGGCGGTGCTCTTAATCCCCTCTCCTCGCGCACCAGGAAACAAAGAGGGATTAAAAAGTCTCTTGCCTCTTAGGCAAGTCCAGACTTTTCCCCGGACTCCCTCCCGGCTAACTGTGGCGCACTAACCTCTGCAGGCTGTGTTCACGCCGCCAACCCCAGTCCTCTCCCTGCGCTCCGACCGAAGCCCGAGCCTCAGCTCCCAGCCCCCGCCCACCCCGGCGGGGGAGCAGACAAGCCTCTCGGGCTGGTGAGTGCCGGTCGGCCCCGATCCTCTGTGCGGGAATCTCTCCGCTTTGCCCCCCGCACCCCTGTTGCTGTGCTCTCCTCCGCGGCGCCGAAGCTTTCCCCCTCCGCCACCCGCAGTCTCCGCCCGCGAAGGGGCTCCTAGTGTGTGGAAACCTTTCCTCCTTCACGGCTCCCTCCCACTGGTGCACGTACCTTCCCTATCCTTTTGTCTCTGTTTACTCTTTTTTCTTTTACCCTACCCAGGTACGTGGAGAGTTTCTTGCCTTTTGGGAGGTCTGAGGTCTTCTGCCAGCGTTCAGTAGGTGTTCTGTAGGAGTTGTGCCACGTATAGGTGTATTTCTTATGTATCTGTGGGGAGGAAGGTGATCTCTGCGTCTCACTCTTCCGCCATCTTGAAGGTCCTCCCAGTAGTATAATCTTCATAGAGTGTTTATAAGGATTAAACTTGCTCATATCTGTAAGGAACTAGCAGTAAGTGTGTAGTGTTAGCTGCTGTTATCATATCATTATTACCACAGGATTCTTAATTCCTGGAATGTTCTATTACGAGACATACATAACCTTCTGTTGAAACTTAAGCTCAGGTGTGTGTGACACACAGTAAAGCTGTGTGATGTCTCATATTTGAGGAAATTTTTTTAATGGTATTATTTTTAAATGTAAATCACTTAACCTCATAAAAATCATACAAGTTTACAAACATTTCATTCGATATACATGGTAGGCACTATATCACTAAAATTAACTAACACAATAAAAGAAAATTTATGCCATCTTTTCAACAGACTTTTTATCATTCTTCAGCAGGTATTTTATTGGATGAAACTTTGCTCTTTGCTGGGTGTGGTTTGGGAAAAATATAAGGTGGATAAAGGAACGAGAACTAAAATTCATTTTTGAATGTTTATTTAAGTAGGTAATGCATTAACATGGTGTAATGTTTAAAATTATAAATGAAAGTTAAATAAATAAATATATAAATAAAGGACTCTCATGTGGGTGGGAAAAAATAAAATAAAAGTGTAAATGTACATACACAGACGTCTCCACCAACCTGGATCTCCTCACCCCCATCCCCCTTGCAGAGGTGAAAGTCTCTCGATCTCTGCTGTGTGTTTCCGGAGATATTTTAGGCATACATGAACAAACACATTTTCCTCCCTTTTTATACTAACGGAAGTGTACCTGACATCTTTTGTGTTCATCTTTTTTCACCAGAAGCTGTAGTGTAGGTATTGTTCCAAGTGTCTACATAATGACCTTCTTAACGTATTAATGACTCAGAGCTTCATTGCGGGTGGGTGTCCCTGGCTTATCCCACCAGGCCACTGCTGACAGCAGTGTTGTTAACGCCCCTGCTGTTAGAGAAGTGCTGAGTAAATGACCTTGGCAATTTAAATAAGCTTGCGTATGTGTGGTACACCTGCAAGATAATTTTTAAGAGAGAGAAATGCTGGGTGGAGGGTTGGAAGCATTGTAATTAATTCTTGAAAGAAATTTGAAACTTTCTGTTTATTTTTGAATGCTAATAGGGGTTTAAGCACACAATTGAATAGGAAAAAAGAGATGAACAGTAAACATAAGACTGCCTCACAGCACTTTCCTTCCTTCATCTGGTTCCCCCCCCCCCCCCCCGCTGGAGAGAACTAGCCTCACCAGCCTTGTCTTTTCCCTCCAGAGATACGTGTCAGGTAAATGAGCATATGCACTTATGTAGAAGAATGCCTTTCTTCAGGTAGGCTTTCGTCTTCTTCTGCGTAGTAGTTCGTGGAGTCAGCAGACTTTCGCCTGGATGTCTGTGGGCACAGAGCCGCAGGCTGGAGTGTCCACGGTCACATTAGAGGGACTCTTTGTCTCCGTCCCTCAGCCTCAGCCAGCCTGGACATGACCTGTAAAGGTAATGTTTTCTTCCACCTTCACGTAGCTCATTGTTTCCCTGGATGAAATGACAGCTGTAAAGCCTGCAGCCCTAACCCTCGACCAGCGATGCTCAAACCCACAGCACGTGTCCTGGGACGCTCTTTCCCGTCGTCCCGCCTAACTTCTCGCCTAAGGGTCTTATTTCCTGTGTCTCACATCCAGTCGTCAGTTCTCTCTGATGGATCACATCTTCCAGTGGCTCCTGGGGAAAGGTGATGTGGGTGGTTAATCTTGGGATCTTGTATATTTCAAATATCTTTAGCTTACTCTCCCACCTGATTTTTCTGGATGTAGGATTCCCAGTATAAACTACGAAGTAATTTAACAGTTGTCTTTCTGCCTATCAATGTTACTCCTGAAAAGTCTGAAGACATTCCAAGTCTTTATTCTTTGCACACGGCACTTCGTGTTGCTCTACCTCCACAGCTGTTTTAGGGTCTTGTTTCATGCCTCCACGGTCCTGAAATGTCACAGTGATTTGCTGATATGGGTCTTCCACCTCACTGGGTACCGGGAGGGCCTATTAGTCTGCAGTTTTATTTAATACCAGGAAGTGGTCTTAGATTCTTAAATTATATTGCCACACACTCTATTTTTTATGTTGTACATGTTACATTATATATAATACATATTGTAATATAATGTGTATAGCATATATTAAGTGTAATGTAACACTTTAATATCATTGTGTAAATTATTGTTTTTAACAATCTGAGTCTGTTACAGGGCACTTGGTTCAGGAAATTACACATTAGGTACTTGAAGAGGAATGAGGTCTCCGGTAACAATATAAATAAGTAGTTCTTATATTTTCAAAATATTTTGGCAACAAATTAACTGAATTTGACATACCATATTTTAGCACTAGTCTCACACACACGCATACATATTATAAAATATATTCTGCTACTCTTATTGTATAGACTGATTTTAAGAGCATAATTATTGGTAAATAACAATATTTTGAAAAGAGGAATTAAGTCCAAACGTCAACGTTTGCTAACACCTTTCTTGTACAACAGAAATATGGTGTCATTTTCTTAAATATTTTCCTAATGTCAAATAAGAGCTCTTCCTTTTCTGTGGTCAAAAAATATGTAGGATTAAGATTAAACCAAATAAAAACAGCACATGTTTATATTTGATAATTCCTATATATATAGCACATACTAATGGAGGTTTATAATTCATAAGCTGTTATAATAGGTAGAGCCAATAATAAATGTGTACGTATTCATTTTGGTGTTTCAGCCCCTTGTTTCCCCAGACGATCCACCAGCATCTTCCCGTGATGTATTCAGTACGTAAATATTATGACTAGACCCATGTGATGTTAACAGGCAGAGCCTCTGAAGAGTGCAGGCAGAATTCCACTAGTCATATTTCTTTATTAAAGAAATGTTACTGTTATACTACATCTTGTTATGTTGCAAACACATATTTCGTTCTTCAAGGCTAAAGCACAATTAGCAACTGTATTCGTTTTCCCCTTTTAGGTATTGGAATAATTTGAGAACTGGCTCTGACATGATGCTCAGTGACTCTTCAGGCTTTGTGTTGTTCCTCTTTGTTTCCAGGCTGCAGTGACCTGGAGCTCAGGGAGATGGCCAGCAGACTGCGGGACTGGTTCAAGGCCCTGCATGAGAGTGGAGGCCAGAACAAGAAGACGAAAGCATCGCTGCGGCCGGAGAGAAGCAGTAAGGCTTCTAAATTTGATGTGTGTCGTTGTCTTTGATATGGGATTTTATGTCCAGTGAATCACTTAGGTCAAAGTTTCCTGTTTACTTAGATGCTGAACAGAAGTCTGAACGTTGTTTTTACTTCCAAGCTCAGCCATGACATGTATTTTGCAAGGAAATAAAGCGTTTGTGACAACTCCGATTGGAAAAGGAATTAGAGACAGCATTGAGCTTCCAGTTGAATTGAAAGAGTAGGAATATTTTCCAGTCTTTTGGCTGAAGTGCTAAAGAGTAGAACAACACGGGGAGCAAAGGTAATAATTTTGAAGTGCTTAGATTTTTAAACAACACGATTAGCCCTCCTCCACTGTAGTCATTTCTGATTTGACCCAAGTATGTCAGTAGAAACAGGATGTTTACCACGCTGCAAATCAGATTCATCAAAGAAAGAAGGAGGGGCTTCCCTGGTGGCGCAGTGGTTGAGAGTCCGCCTGCCGATGCAGGAGACACGGGTTCGTGCCCCGGTCCGGGAAGATCCCACATGCCGCAGAGCGGCTGGGCCCGTGAGCCATGGCCGCTGAGCCTGCGCGTCCGGAGCCTGTGCTCCGCAGCGGGAGAGGCCACAACAGTGAGAGGCCCGCGTACCGCAAAAAAATAAATAAATAAATAAAAAAGAAAGAAGGAACTAAGAGCCAAACGAATCTTACGTGATTCTTTCATCTATATAATCTATGTAAAAGTGTGTTTTCATTTCTTAGAAATAGGAGCTGCAACCTGAAATAGTGCACTTGCTATGAATAATTTTATGAACTCTTCATTTTATATTTTTTCATTTATAAAAAATATCTATAGCATTTTACATGCATGTAAAAGAAAGATACTGAAACCTGAGCTTAATTGGGGGGAGCTTTCCAAGACCGCCTCATTCGCTCTAAGATGCAAGGGGCGAAGGTGGGGCAGTGATCAGGGGCAGTGTCCGGCTGACAAGAGAAGGGCCCATTGCCCGCTGCTTATTGCCATGAGGCTGTGAACTCCCACTCGCAACCCTCAGCTACACATTTCTAACAGAATCACTTGATAAAGAGGGCACGGCCATCCCTAATCTGTGTTTCCTAAAATGCCCCATTTGTTTTCCTGTCACCAAGGAATTTTCTGTATCCCAACACTTGGTGTTTATGGATCGTATTTATGTTCAAAAGAATGTAATCATTATTTTTCATTCAGCTTTCACAGAAAGACATAATAATTGTGTGTGAATGTGTGGTGGCCACATCTATATGCTTCTTCTTAGGAAGTCCTCAAAGAAACCACAGTATTTCCCTACCTCGTAGGAGTGCTTCCAGGCTTGTCTCCAGAATTATCGTTTAAATTTTTGACAGAAGCTAATTTTTTGATGCCTTGAGAGTAAGTAAGATGCCTGATCTTACTTAATAGAAATAATAAAGTACGTTTGCCCCTGTATTCATGTCTGGCATAGCGCAAAGTTTTGTTCCAGATCCTTCCGTATTGACTTTTTTGATTCATGTCCACACCTGTTCTCCCAGTACTCATACTTGGATATTTTTATTTCTCACTCTCACCTTTCTTTGTTGAGCTTAGTTAAGACTAATAATCCCGCCTGTATTTGGAAATGGTTAAAAGGAGAGCTTGTAGGACACGCAGTACAATGCCTGGTTAATTGTACACACTCCTAAATATTATTTCCCTTTCTGGCTTTTTCTTACAAAAAATGAGACAGTCTTAATATTGTGGGCGAATTAACAGGAAGCTCTTTGGGAGTTGAATGTCTTTGCAGAATCAGTGAAACAGTAGGTAGAGGATTATTTATAGAGCCTGAAGGGGTCAGAGGCCAAAGGGAGTAAATCTCCAGAAGGAAGCTGTTAAAAGATAAGACAAGTCCCTAGATGGGGAGTGGCCGAGTCCCTCAGCTCCTGAGACCCACCTACCCCTGGGTGAAGCCTCTCCTGACACCGGCCCTCCAGTACTGGGCTCCCCATCTCTTTTCTAGTCCTGTTTTTCCTCCATAGCATCTCTCACCGTCTACTATAATATTCATCTACACATTTTTTGTTTATTTTCTCTCTCTCTGCACACTAGAGAACCATAAATGAGAGATCACCATTGTATCATCAGAATGTAGAATAATTTGACACGTAGCATTCACTAACGTTAAAACTGAGTAGAATTAATGGATGGATGAAGCAAAGAAGCCATCAAAATACTACATTGTGTGGATACACCATAATTTAATCAAGCACTTGTTCCCCTAGGAATGATTATTTTCTCCTTCTCAATCAATTCTGTGGTTAATTGGTAGGCTTTTATTTCTATAAGGAAGATTCCAGGTAGTCGAAGTAATAGGTCAATATTACTTCGCATTTCAAATTATAAACAAGAATAGATGTTACCAGACTGCTTTGCGAAAAGCTTAGGGCCTTTCTAATTTCTAACAGCAAAGCACGAAGAGTTAACTTTTGCCTTGATTCCTGGAAGTAAAAAAATCACTACCATTCTTTTTAACTGTTCATTCTGGTGAGCATGCTGTTACATTTCATTGTTAATCTAATCTTGGTTTCCTTTTTTGGTAGTGAATTGTTCACAAAATATTGGCAAAGGTTGGCGGGGCTTTTGCACAGCAAAACAAAATAAAATGTCTTAACTCGGGCTACTATAATTAAATACCCTAGACCCGGTGGATTGAATACTACACATTTGCTTCTCAAATTCTGGAGACGGGGAAGTCCTAGATCAGGTGCTGGCAGATTGGGGTCTGGGTGAAGGCTCACTTCCAGGCTTGGAGGCAGCTGTCTTCTCACAAGGCAGAGAGAGAGAGAGAGAGAGCGAGAGAGAGATCTGGAGTCTGTCTTTTAGGCCACTGATCGCGTCATGAGGTTCTCCCTTCATGACCTAATCACCTTCCAAAGCCCACACCTCCAAATGCCATCACTTTGGGGGGTAGAGCTTCATATTCATGAATTTGGGGGTGAGGGACACAATTCAGTCCATAGCACAAAACCAAACAAAAAAGCGTCCTAAGTTATGTCAGCTTATATGTTTAATTCTGAGAAATCCATATTGATGGATTACATTATAATTGTATTTAAATAGGTCCTTCTAGTACTTTTTGTGCTTTTTGCTGTATGTGTTTGCTCCTCTGTTTTTTAGATATATGGATTTATTTCTGTTTTATCCATTAATTATGCTTCTTATCCCTTTATTTTATTATACTGTACCCTACTTACCACTTTTTAGCATAGATTTCACGTTATCGGATAGTAATATTACCACTCCTACTTTCAAATTTATTACATTTGCCTGATATACTTGCTAACATTTTTATTGTCTGTCTTTATTTATTACTTAGACTTCAGTGTCTTTCTTGTAAACATACATAGTTGGCTTCTGACTCTCTTTTTAATAATTAAGATAAAATTTTAATAATTAAGATAAACATAAGGCACAGGAAAATATTCTGATCAGACACAGAATGTTTACCATTCAGGCAGATTGCCCAGAAGACAAAGAAAAAGTTATTTTACAATCTTTTTTTTTTTTTTTTTTTTTTTTTTTTTTGCGGTACGCTGGCCTCTCACTGTTGTGGCCTCTCCCGGCATTGCGGAGCACAGGCTCCGGACGCGCAGGCTCAGCGGCCACGGCTCACGGGCCCAGCCGCTCTGCGGCACGTGGGATCCTCCCGGACCGGGGCACGAACCCATGTCCCCTGCATCGGCAGGCGGACTCTCAACCACTGCGCCACCAGGGAAGCCCTACAATCTCTTTTCAAGAGTAGACCAATAATCCAAGAAAATTTTGTCATTAGAGAAGAAAAGAAATCACATTTTAGTTTTGTACCAGTATAATATTTAACACTAATTTTAAAATATTATGTGAATAAATACACCCTTTAAATATTAGCCAGCAGTGACCATGACAAATAATTTTGGGGGGAACATTTCATCATTTTTTGTATCCGTGTAGATTTTATCTTATACAGGTTTTGAAAATTAGTGTTAGGATAAATTTTATCTTAGGGTAAATTTTATCTTAGGATGAAACTATATTTTTAACAAAATGAGCTTTTTTAGCCCAAGGTGGTTGCTCCTGGAGCCCCTGAACCCCTCGAGACCTGCCCCTGCTGGGACGGAGCCCTGAACTTGAGTGACTGACCGCAGGAGTGGAGGGTCGGGACTGAGCAGAGAAGCCCTGGGTGAAGACAGTGGGGCCCAAGGGGTGTTCAGGACACCATAAAAATGTCAAATAAGAAGCAGCGCAGAGCGAAGCCTGCTGCGTGTCCTGCCCACCATCCACCACAAGGTGGGGTGTCACTGCAGGGCCTTGCTTCAGACGTGTGGGATCCCCATCCGATCAACCATCCATGTCTCGGGGGAAAAGAAAAGGGGGAACAAACCCAGACTAAGTAAAGAGAGACTTTATTTAAAGACTCTTGCGATGGGGAGAATACCTCAACCTCAAACTTGCAAGCTTCTCACATCAAACAGAAGAAGGCTTTTCCTTTCCAGGAAGGGGTGAGCAGGGCTAGAAGCACCTTTGTCGGGGAAGAGGGCAGTGGGGATTAAGAGGCAGCAAAACTGAGGACTTCGGAAATGCTTCTCTGCGCGGTTGACCCTCTCACCTACCAAGCAGGAATGTGAGACGCTGCAGCCGTCTCTGTGTTATGCAGAATTTCAGCCCTTTCACGGCTCTGGTCTGTGTTCTGATGTGTCGTCTGGGCCCCTAGTTTGCTGCCCACCTACAATGCACGTGCGGGATGGCTTAGCCGGGAAATGACGGTTTTTGGTCTACAGAGCAGTTGTGTACTTTTAAATGTGTGCGCCCGGAGGCACCCGAGCGTGTGTTTAAATGTAAGTGGGCTGTCTCCTCACTCACTCAGCTCCGCGTGTCATTGATTTTTCCCTCCGGCTGTTGGGTCCTTTCCATGCGCTGACCTTCCTTAGTCTGCTCACTGGGGCCCGTCTGTTAGGGGCCGACCCTTCGTTGGCAGCCTTCTCTCACGAGGTGGGAAGAGCCTCCCTTTGGCTTTTCCTCAAAGCATCAGGAAAGCCCCCGGTCTCTGAGCCTTGAAAGAGGCCACTCCCCCCCGCGGGTCCCTTAGCTGGGCTGGCCTCCATCGTGGAACCCAGCCCGCGGTGCCAGGGCTAGAGGGAGTGGGTCTTGACCTTCCCCAGAGCCTACGGTTGTCTGCGGCCAGGCTCTCAGAGTCCGTCCCCTCCTGTCCATCCTCGGACCCCTAGTCTGTCCCTCCGTGGGGACGGGAAGCCCCCATCCTGACCTGCACCCCAACTTTAGACTGCAACACTCGCTGTACAATGAGGGGACAGTAGAATGAAGTCCATCCTGGGGGTGGGGGGCAGGTCACTGCGTTTTGAGTGGTCAGAGTACCTGCCTTATGCTTCACCAGCCAACTTCCCGTTTAACCTAGAAAGAGTGACAGATCTGGAAAACAATTCAGAGAAAAATTCTTGTTTGCATTCAAACGTCGAAATATTATTGCCAGGGGCGAATATGTAAGGGAGGGCCAAGACGGGTATATTTTTCTGGTTGTGCAAATAAGTATGCTTAAGTGCCAGTATCTGTTGTTTAACACGTACCGTGTTACCCTTGAGATAGATACTCGTCTTTTCATGGATCTGTATCTCTAGCGATGTTTAAATCAAAGGTAATTTTCATTAAAATGGCCCCTGTTTACTGTCTGGAAATATAGAGTTTACTTTCTATGTTGTTAGACTGTTTGTGAATAGAATATTTATTTTCTTACAAAATAACTCTGAAAACTTACATCTCTTTGATCTAACCTTATAGACGAATAGACAGTACGAGTCAGAGAATGAGTTCAGGGATGGCGCTGGCCGCCACTGAAGTGTGGGCACAGGAGAGTGGAGAATGGTGTCCCCGCGGGTCTGCTTTGTCAGCGCTTTCTGTCCTTAAACAATGTGAAATTCACTACTCTACTTTGCATGTGTAAAGTAATCGGCACATTCGTAAAATGTCCCATTTTAATTTAATCAGGAACATTCTAGGTATAGCAGGGAACTTCATTTTTGAAAACAAAGGTCTCTAAAGTCGGTGGATAAGTTTTCTTATTTCAAGTAATAAAATGAAAATTCAGATCACTGCTTGTTGTGTTTGTTATCTGCATTTTCTACTTTTAGTAGGTAGTTCCAATAACTCTCTCCTTAATAAAATTTAATTATACACTAATTATTGCTAAGGTATTGTCTTAATATTTAGATGTAATTTTATAGAAATTATGTATTTCCTATTTAGCTAGATTGAAATTATGTATTTCATATTTAGTTAGATTGAAACGATAAATATAAAATAAGGTGCTAAGTGAATGATGTATTATAATAAAAATGTTTTGTTACGTTATTATAACCTGGGAAATTATCCAGTTGAATTTACTAGCACTAAATTTTGGTGAGACTAGTCTTTAGGAAGTGTAGTATTCCAAATAGAGGAAATCATTATTAGCTTTGAAAACTTGGGAATCATTAAAAAGTAGGCTGCTGGTTGCTTCTCACAGGGTAAGTGAACTATTGTCAATTTTATTACATTCCATTTTCGACTAAATAAATACCTTGATTTCAAAATACAATCATGTAGGGTGTTCAGAGCACATTTAACCAGTAATTTGAACTATTTGAACCTAGAAAAAAAGGGATAAAGTACCCTCCGCCCCCCAAAAAAAACCAACAGAGGTTTTTTAAAATCTGTACAGAAAAAGAAAACAAAACATAAAGTTTCACATTCCATATATATGTCATATATATTCAGTCATTTATAAGTAAGCATTATTTTTGTCAAATTTTACTCTAATAATGCCAGTTGAGTAATACACAAAAACCTGGAATGTTTGCTTAGTAGATGTCTTGAAAGCAACAAAAAGTGATAGCAAAAACGAAGGGACAAAGTGTAATAAGGAAATAAAATAGCTCAAACGCATAACTGCCGTAGGTTATTTAATGTGGCAACAAGTGATTCTAGACACCACAGTGGTCCTTGGGCCACAGGCTAGCCAATTAAAAAGCGATTCATTTTATGAGGATTCCTTTGAGACATTAATGAGTATTAAATTATTCTAATGTGTCACAGCTGGGAAGGAAACATATATAACATTGTTCTTTCCTATTTAATTTTTAATATCATATATTTTGATTACGTGTAACGTGCTTTTTTTTTTTTTTTTTTGCGGTACGCGCGCCTCTCACTGTTGTGGCCTCTCCCGTTGCGGAGCACAGGCTCCGGACGCGCAGGCTCAGCGGCCATGGCTCACCGGGCCCAGCCGCTCCGCGGCACGTGGGATCTTCCCGGACCGGGGCACGAACCCGTGTCCCCCGCATCGGCAGGCGGACTCTCAACCACTGCGCCACCAGGGAAGCCCTTCACATGCTTATCTTTGTAATGCACATGAAGGAACATGAAGAGAACTATTGTCCTTTTACCAACTCCATCCGTTCCTTCCCTCATTAGGTGAAAATTGTTACCAACCTGGTACACATGGTTTCCAATCCTACTTCATTCTCACACAAGCATATATATTCACATAAGCATTTTTAATGTAAATGATCTCACACTATACACAGTACGTGGCAGCAGGCTGATTACTCTCCATCATTTTAACCTTTTAAATCGTCATCGTATTGCAAATATGTTCTCATGGCATCTTTTTTGATGTCAGAGTTCTTAGTTTGTGAGAGAGACTTCCCTAAGAAAATACTGATATGGATATTCTTCTAATGTATATATTTTTGCACTTAAATCTCTAAACCATCCCGTTTATTGGCGTGTGATAGGATTCTGGCAATAGATCATATTTCCTTACTGATTTAAAATAACATCTTTGCAATTATTTAAGCCACATTTATTCTCTATGCCTCTATTTTCTCTTTAATCTCTGTTTTTTGAGAGCTTCTCTGTGATGCATTTCTCCTGTAATTGTGTTACGTTCTGATGTCATTCTTCATATGGGTTTAGTTCTTTCAAATGTGTTAAAGTCCGTTTTATGGTTTACAATATGTTCCAAATGCACTTGAAAGGAGCCTGTATTCTGTTATTATGTGTTGGAGTGTTCTATCGGTAGAAGTTATTTCAAGTTTGTTGCAAATTTTGTTCGGCTCTTCTATACTCTTTTCCGTCTACTTGTTCCACTGATTTTTTTTTTATAGAATAGTGTTGAAGTCTCCAGATATAACTGGGAATTTTTCTGTTCTTCCATTCAGTTCTGTTCCGTTTTTTGTCATGTGTTTCGTTTTTTCGGGTTTTTTTCTTTTTGGCTGTGTTGGGTCTTAGCTGCAGCACGCGGGATCTTTGTTGAGGCACACGGGATCTTTCGTTGCAGCACACGGGCTTCTCTCTAGTTGTGGCTTTAGGGTTTTTTCTCTCTGGTTGTGACGCACAGGCTCCGAGCGCGTGGGCTCTGTAGTTTGCAGCCCACGGGCTCTCATTGAGGATGGGAGCTCGGTAGTTGTGGCGCACGGGCTTAGTTGCCCCGCAGCATGTGGGATCTTAGTTCATGGACCAGGGATCAAACCCACGTCCCCTGCAGTGGAAGGCAGATTCTTTACAACGGGACCACCAGGGAAATCCCCTTGTCACGTATTTTGAAGCTTCATTTCTGATAACAGCGCATTTAGGGTTGTTTTGTCTTCTTACTGAACAATTTATTATTATATAATGCCCCTTTTTATCTTGGTAACATTCCTTATTCTGAAGTCAAATATATTATTAGTAGAATCAGTTTGGCTTTCTTTTCATTAGTGTTTGCGTGATATTTTTTTCCCCATCTATTAATTTCACTCTATGCCATTTTTTTAATGGTTTCCTTTAGGATAATATATAGTTGAGCCTTGGTTTTTTATTCAGCCTGGCATTTTTTTTTGTATTTTAATTGGTATGCTTAGGTTATTTGCATTTTATACAGTTACTGTTATGGTTTAATTACAATCTCCTTTCTTCCTAGTTATTTTTTATTTTTTCCATCTCCTCTTTGCCCATTTTCTTTTCTTATAATGCCTTGTTTTGGACCAGTTAAGTATTTTTATGATTTCATTTGACTCTGCTCTTGACATTACTTTTACTTTACCTTCTTTTAAAAGATTTTTATTGGTTGCTCTAGGATTTATAAGATATAAATTTAATTTTTCACAAGCTACCTTCAAATACTGTTTTGCCATTTTGTATACATTAGAAGGAATTACAGCTCTCAATTTATCCCATCTTTTGTGCCATTTTGACGTATGTTTTGCTTTTACATATGCTACAAATACAAATGCATTGCTAATGCCTTTAGAGTAGACATTCACTTATCTTTTAAAACAATGTGAAATTAAAAACCTGAATTTCCTATTTATCTTCATTTATGCAGCATCCAGAAATCTTCAGTTTCTTTTTTGTAGCAATCCAAGTTTCTACCTAATATCATATTTATTCTGCCTAAAGAAATCTTTTTTTTTTTTTCAACAATTCTTATAGATCGCATCTGTTTTAAATAAATTTTCTCCCGTTTTTGTTTCTTGAAAGGTACTTCACCTTTCTTTTGCAAAGGTAATTTCTCTGGGTAAATAGTTTGGGGTCAAGAGCCCATTTTCTTTCAGCACGTTACAGATGAATTTTCCTTGTATTCTGGCTTCTGTGGTTGCAGCTGGGAAGTCAGCTGGTCATTCTCGTCTCTTTGTTCCTCTGTAGAAATGTGTATTGTGCCTCGAGCTGCTTTAAAGATTTTTCTCCCCATCACTGGTTTTTGACTCTGACGTGTCTAGGTTTTGTTTCTTTGTTTGGTTCTTATCCTGTTTGGTGTCCTCTAAGATTCTTACCTCTATGGTCTGAGGTATCTCATTAATTTGGAGGATTCTTCATTAACTCTTGAAATACTTCTTCTACCCTATTTTCTCTCTTTCCCTTCTGCCATTTCAGTCACTGTCTGTTGGTCTGTATGATAATGATCTACAGACCTTGTATGCCCTGCACTCCTGCCCCGCCCCCTCTCCCTACTTCTCCTGACATATCTTTTGGGTTTTTGTTCTTACAGTTTCTGCCTATAGTTTTAATGCAGATTTTACCTTTTATACTACAGCATCTAATCTATTAATCATATTCATTTTAAATTACTTCTCTGATAGTTGCTGCCTCTGTCATATCTGAGTTTGTTCCTATTGAGTGTTTCGTCTCATAGCAATGTTTTTAAAACTTTCCTTCCATTTTTGTATGTTTCTTTCGTTAAAAGTGGACATGTTGAGTAGATAGTAAGACTGAGGTAAATAGTATTTGTGCCTGGAAGTGACGTTGCCTCCTGTTTTTTTTGCTTGGCCTTTGATAAGGTGATCAAGTCGGTCCAGTCATATACCTGAACTTGGTTGTGCTTTGGTTTATTATTGTGCTTTGGTTTATTATTTATTATAATAATAATTGTTATTATTATTGTTTATTATTACTTTCACTGCACCTCAGGCTTCAGATTTCTTTGTGCTGCCCTGTGCTTGTGGTGAGGCTAGCTACCATGGCCTTTTTCTCCACACGCTTCTTTACGATTTTCCTTTGAAACCCAGCCTCAAGGAAGGTCCCCCTTCATGGTCTTTCCCCCACTGGCAGGCTACTGATACTCGGTATTCGACAGTTGCTACCCGGACCTAGGAGATCCCTTTCTGTTCTGGTTGAGCTGTAGCTGTAGGTAGGACCATGTACCTGGGTCTCGAGGTGGGGCCTTCTCAGAGACCCGATCTTCCGCTGGTGGCAGGGTTCTCCCGTGATCTGTACCCTGAATATTGTCCTGCTGTCACTCAGAGAGAGCTGGGCTTTTCTTCCCCACTCCTGTGGTGAGGTATCCTCAGCTGTGTCCACAGGGTGACAGAGGCTCCCGCTCTCCCCCAGGAACCTCAGGCTTGCTCTGTGAGGGGTACAGGAAAGGGGGCATAGGAGGACCCTCATACTTTCTCACAGCAGCTTCTGCTTCTCAGGTGGCTTTCCTGGGTCTCTTGTCCCACCCCGTGTCTTTCTTGAAAGCAGTTGCTGAGGTCTGTGGAATAAAATCTGTTGGTGCTTGTGGATCCCTCTTCCTTTTGTGGCTTCCAGGGGTTGTCTGCTGTCATAGAGTAGACATACACTAAGCCTTCCGCAATTCATGGAAGATCTTGGCTGCGTTCTCCTCCATAGCTTATATAATGTTCTGTGGCTTTCTCAGGTGATCACATGCTCGCACTGTCTCCTTCTGGAGCCCCAAGCCTGTCGTGGGTCCTGAGTTATTACACTACCCAGAGACACAGAGTCCCTGATGAGCTCAAAAAATTGTGGTTTTGTAGATTATTCATATTTTTCTTATTGTTAGGGTGAGAAAAATACTCTTTTCAACTTCCTCCCTCAGTGGAAGCAGGGAATTCTTGCCTGAAGAATATTTTCAATGGATATAGATTTTTGAAAGCATTAAAAACATGTTTTCTTTCTTCATTTAAAGATATCATTCAACCCTTCCTTCCTGGACTCTGTAATTTCTGATGGGATACCAGGATTTAACTGAATCGTTTAATTGTGATGTGTCGTTTATCTTTAGTTCTTAACAGTTCGACTAGAAATGACCTCCTTTGTGTTTTTGCTTGAGGACTGTTACATCTCTTTAATCTGTAAATTTAGGTATTTATCAAAACTTCCACCACCTTTCCTCCGACGACTTCTCCTGCCCCTTTCTCTCTCTCTCTTCTCTTCTGGGCTTGAATTACATGTGTTATGCTCCCTGATACAATGTAACAGTCTCAGAGGCTCTACTTATTCCTATCCTGGCTTTTCTTCCAGTAGATCCTTGCAGCTGATCTATACACAAGTATCTTTCTTTCCTCTGTGAAGTCACTTCTGCTCTTGGCTTCATCTGTGATTTTTTTTTAAGTTGTGCAGCTTTATCTATTATTTTATTCTTGAATTTCTATTTAGTTCTTTCTTATAATTTCTACTTCTCTTCTGATCATCCCTGTCATTGCAGTTATTACAAGCATATTTTTTTCTTCATTAAAGAGAGCTATTTTATTTGCTTTAAAATTTTGTCCGCTAACTCAGCAACTGGTTCGTCTCAGGTTTATTCTCAGTTGATCATCTCTTTTAAGAACATGTCGCATTTCCCTGGTGCTTCATAGATCTCCTAATTCTGGATGGTGCCCCCAAGGTTATGGATATTAAATTGTGGGAGGCTTTGTTATGTTAGTTTAGTCCACTGAGTGTTTTTTGTTTTAGCAGGTGATTAATTTTGTTGAGCTCTAAATGAAAACTATATTTCTTGGGCACCAGCTCTAACCTCAGTTCAGATTTGCAGCCTCTAGTGGAGGTGAGTTGAGTCCACGGTGTGCGTGTGTGCGTGTGTGTGTGTGTGTGTGTCTGATGGGTCATCAGAATCTAGGGCAGACAATGTTGGGCTCTCTGGCTCTTTTCCTTCCCGAATTTCTTCGACCTAGATCTTCAGCAGTTTTAAACAGTCTTTTGATTCTTGCCAGCTGGAATGTCTGCATTCTTTTGCCAACATTGTCCCTCATGTGATTTGCCATGCCAGATCTGTCCCCAGGTTCAAAAACAGTGAGACCTGAGAATTCACTCCATAGAACTTCCCTCCTCAGAGTGTGGCTTACCCACCAGAGTGTGCCTGCTTCTTCTTATCCACTCTTTGGTTCCCTCCTATCTTTTTTTTAAATTATGTGCAGCGTTTAACAATTTATGAGTAGGAGAATCAGTCCAGTATATGTTACTCAGACATTACTGGAAACAGAATCTAAAATAACTGTTTAAATGACAGGTTGAGGAGAGGATTTTTGTCTTACCTTATTTTTGTCTTTGAATCTACCAGACCTGTGTATTGAACCCAAGGTGGGCTAAAATGATACTTTATCTTCCATTACATATTCCTGTTTACCCCTCTTCCTTCCTGAATTTAACAGTCTTCTTTTTTGTTTTTTTTTGTTTTTTGGTATTACAGTACTCTTTAAAATTTTAAACCTTCGTTGAGTAAGGGCAATCCATCAGTCAATTTGACTATGTTTCAAAATTTACATTTAATGAGTTTTTGCTTTCCTTTGGATGGCTTTTCATTGATTTTTTGTGAATCTCAGTTATGCTGATATATTTGCTGCCTAAACAGATGCAGTTGTTAATATAGGCTTGCATTTCCCTAAGATGAGGGACTGAACTGCTACGTGTCTACATTCTAGATGTGAATAACTCCATTCTCTACAGTGGCGTAAACACTCAGGAACGTTGAGAGACTTTCTTCGATTATAAAGACTTTGTGTTTGATAACTTCTGCCTTTCAGAAAATTTTGCCACATCTTTGAAGAGAAGAGACATTGCTAGGCGTTTATTAAAAGTGATTTTAGATGTCTCATGGGAATTTCAGTGCGCTAAAGGATTATAAGGATTGGTGAATGTGGAGGATAAGGGGACGGGATGGATATTATTTTCTCCACTTTATAATGAAGAAGGTTGAGAGTTAAAACGTGAAGTCACACAATAAGTAAGTGGTAGAGCTGGGATTTGAATATAGATTTTGTGGGCTCTGAACTTATGAACTTCTGCTCTTTGCGTCTTTGTGTAACCTCCCAGTGGATCTCTCAGTACTCAAAGTATATTAAACTAGTTCAAATACATAATTCACGTCGATTGTGATAGCTGCCTCTGACACACTCGTACACATAAAGACATATAAAGACACTTGCACGAAGAGGATAGTTTCCTATTTCATCTTGGCTAAAGATTTTTAAAATGTTTGCAAAAATTACTAATCGTTATTTTGCCTTTATTATCATGTTTCTGAATGTTTTTGTTTCTTTTCTTATAAATACAAATAACTTTTGTAGAGTGGGATTAATACATGTATTTAAAGCTTTCTTGAGTTGAGTTATATTGATAATCTGTACCAACTCACAAGAGAAAGATTTTTGTCGATTAAATTATCTCTTTGTCAAATTTACTCATATTAGTCTTGGCGCTAACTTGCAAATTTCAAAACTCTACCCAGGTTTTTGGTATCTTGAGATTTAATGATTAAAACCATGTCCTTAATATTAGGAAAAAGTATTTTGGTGGGCATCCCTAGTACTTTATATCTCTACCTACAAAGATTATTTTAAGGAGATGATTTTCATACGATAAACCATTTATTTCCATGATAATTTTTATATCCTTAATTGAAGATTTCTGTATGCTAAATATTTCATAAGTCATGGGGTATATAAAATTCAGAGGGTACTGCACAGTGATTTCTCTTTCCTTTTACGAGTGAAGGATACTCCCCTATCCTTACTGTGCCTGACCAGGTCTGGGATATCAGTCTTTCTGCCCAAGCGAGTCCCTGAGTGAGTCTTGTCTAAGCGTTTCCTTCCCCGGATCCCTGTCCTGGGCTGATAATGAACGACTTGTACTGCTTTGGATGTCTTTCCCTAAATGTATTCACTACCTCAAAACAAACTTATGGGGCTTCCCTGGTGGCGCAGTGGTTGAGAGTCCGCCTGCGGATGCAGGGGACACGGGTTCGTGCCCCGGTCCGGGAAGATCCCACGTGCCGCGGAGCGGCTGGGCCCGTGAGCCATGACCGCTGAGCCTGCGCGTCCGGAGCCTGTGCTCCACAATGAGAGAGGCTACAACAGTGAGAGGCCCGCATACAGCAAAAAAACAAAACAAAAAAAACTTACGTTTTACTGTCCAAAGTTTTTAATGTTATCTAAGAAGATGATAGATTTGTTCTTCCCTTCACTTCAAATTGAGGGACAGATTTCAACAAAACCGCTCAGTTTTCTGTGTGTTCCCAGACAATTGGATTCTGGTCTGAATTTCACCAGGAAAATCTGAGAGTCAGAGACAGTCATGAGCTGCTTACTTGTTTGATGTCAAAGCAAAGGAAAGTTGCTGCTGCTTTGGAGTTGTGTGTTTGGTCAAGACACACAAGGATATTTACTGTGGACAATATTTGAGCCATGTGAGTGAGAACCAGCGTGATTCTGCCCAAGAGGGAGTAGTGAGTAAGTCCCAACAGAGAATGGACCACCCGGTGCACAGGGGCTGAGGTGATGGCGGAGGAGTGTCACATACCCAGGACATGCAGTTGTTCACACCGGGGAGCCCTGGAAGGTCCATACAAGGATCTACAAGGAGAAAGACAGGTGAAGCTTTCAAAGCCTGATGAACGCCCCCAGCACAAAGCCGTCCTCAGCCAGACATCAGTGTGGTGAGAAACTCCCCACCCGCCCTTAAGTATCCTTCACCTACTTCCAAACTGGAGGTGGTCATAAAAAAAAAGAGAAAGTAAGAGGAGAGTCATAAGAAAAAAAGGGAGTGAAGAAGGATTGGGGTACATAATGCTCCGCTTACATGACTGCCTCTGCCACATCCCCAGGTAGTGACCGGGAGGGTCAGGTTTGGGGCTGTGTGGGTGACGTGAAGTCAGGCGTTCTGAAATGCCAGTTCACCTACACTTGTTACCTGAAGCCGAGCTGAAGGAATTAGGGGACCGCCTGAGTTTTCACCCAGAGATAGAATGAAACTTTCGCCAAAGAACCAATGTGTAGAGAGCATCAGAGGAAAAATAAAAGTGGATTCAGACTATATCCTATAAACCACACTTGTCTGAGATATGCGTATATCTGATTATATAATCAGTGTACTGTTATCATACAATGTCTTATATGATAAGACCTGTGCTTATACTTACGTAGTGTGAACCTCAGAAAAGGTAGGGGAGCTGAAGACATAGGCTGTGGGCTCTGAGCGATGTTGGTTAAGACCTCGTAAGTGAGTGATCCCTACACGAGCTGGTGTGAATAAATAGAAAAAAATGAGTTGAGAAATGAGTTCTTAGAATACCAATATTTACTATTTTTTTTACAGCCTTTTGTTTAATACTCTTTTCCATTATGGTTTATCACAGGATATTGAATATAGTTCCCTGTGCTACACAGCAGGACCTTGTTGTTTATCCATCCTACATATATTAGTTTGCATCTGCTAATCCCACACTCCCAATCCCTCCCTCCCCTACCCGCTCCTTCCTTCTTGGCAGCCACAAGTCTGTTCTCTGGCTGAATCTGTTTCTGTTTCGTAGATACGTTCATTTGTGTCACACTTTAGATAGAATACCAATACTTAAGGAACAGATAAAGGAAGGACACTGACAAAAATGGATTAATAAATAAAAGGAGAGAATGTTGGAAAATGTCTCAAGAGTTAAGCATTATCTTCTGCCACAAGGTTCGTTGTAATTTATTTTCAACACAGTGCCCAGCTTCCCACCCTAGCTATGCTTGATGGCTGAGCAACACCTGAGTTACAAAATAAGTAACAAGTAAAATATAGAATTACTTTTTTCAGACAAACTTTGATAGAGTCTCACACCACGTTAAAAAATTTCAGTTTAACTATCGAAAGCGTTTTAAGATAATGACAAATTTTACAACGTAAATCAATTACCGTGGCTTTACTTAAATGTTCTCTTTTAAATATCCCAGATAGAAGTGAAATAAGTCAGACAGAGAAAGACAAATACCCTATGATCTCATGTGTATGAGGAATCTAAAAAAAAAGAGAACTCATGGCTACAGAGAGCAGATTGGTAGTTCCCAGAGGTGGGCATGGGTGATGTGGGACCTGAGTAAAGGGATCGAAAGGTACAAACTTCCACTTAGAAGATAAGAGGTTCTGGGGATAAATAAGTCCTGGGATGTAATGTGCAGCATGGCGACTACAGTTAACAACGCTCTGTTGTGTATTTGAAAGTTGCTAAGAGATATGCTGCACACTTTGGACTAAATAATACAATGTTATGTCAACTATATCTCAGGAACGCTGGAGAGGAGAAGAAAGTAAATGACCTAACCTCCTCCTAAATGCGGTTCCCATCCTTGTCTGCATACAGACATGGTAATTTTATTCTTTTTAATATAATTGTTTGCATATAATATTCTTTTAATGCAGATGAAAGCCACATACTTTTAACATCCTAAAAATATAAGTATCTCAAGCATGACATTTATTATAAAATTGAGCCCTAGGTTACTTCTGTTTCAAAAAACTATCATAAAAGTTCATGAAAGTTATCATTCTCAAGCAAGGAGAACCTTGCAAAGACCTAAGGGGAACTTTCAGGAAGTCACAGCCGTCGGAGACCTTCAGGCCACGCCATGCAGAACCACAGCCTGTGACCTGAAGCCACTCTGAGCAAACCATACGTAGCTAGCTGTGTGTTATTTCTGAATTTGTTATAAGGTACAAATTACCTTAGACTCTAAAAAGCCATTTTTGAATGTTGCATTGTGTCAGTTTCCTAACTGATACATATTTCAGTTTTATAAATTTAAATTATCCCTCAGTTATTTTTTCTCTCATCTCATATTGACAGACTAGCAGATTTGATCCTTTTTGTGACAATGGGAAAGCATTTCACACACAGATCCCCTGTCTTTATGATAACACTGTGAGTCGTGAGCTCCTGGAAATTGGGCATTGAGCCTTTTATGAGAAGAATGTCGCAGCTGGGACACTGGAGCCACATTATAACCCAGACGCACAACACAGACCCAGTCAGAGCAGTGGAGAAGAATAGGGAGCGAGCCATTTTTAGAAATACTAGAAGCAGACAGCATCACGTGCTTTTTAAATACAGTTTATGTACTTTCTGTTTATTTAGTCTCGACTGTATCACTCGTAGCATTGCGTCCCCGTGTTCTAACATCTGCAGGAAAATGCGAGGGTTGGTAACGAGTTAAATGTATTTATGAGTAATTTTTTTATATGAAGTATTACCTTCTCACTAGTTTTAAAGTTAATTACATATAAACTAAAAGGGGATCATTCATAATAATCCATAAATGTACTAATTTTGCGTCACTGTCTTTAAGATCCTGGGGTTCCTTGCACTGATTTTGACTGATTATCCTTGACTGCAGTTCTGAGGCCCAGGAAAGAAAGTAGAGATGCTGGGACAGGGTGGGGAGGGGATCCCATTTGCGCCTGGTTTTCCCTTTGAGATGCGCGGCTACGGGAACAAAGCCCGCAGTGACCCTGGTGGTGTCGGGATTAGAAGTGGGACAAGCAGCCCACCCTGGGGAAGGGACCACGTCTGTGTACCTCGTCCTGGGCTCTGTGACCAGGAGAGAGCCTGGGGAAACCAGGCAGTGGTCCAGAGCTTGGTGTCTGCTTCCCTCTGAGGAGCTGCCGTGGCCGGCAGGCCATGTGATCACTGGGCCCAGGCTGCAGTGCGTCCCGCGATGGGGCAACACAAGGCCCTACAGCACGTGCAGAGCACAAGGGAACGTGTAGTCCCTGCTCCTAGCTGGGAGGTTCACTTTCTCCCCAAGTGGGGTAAGGGTGGCCTGAGTTTCACTTGTGTCCAACAGAGCAGTCCATGGAAGAGAGTCCCAAAGTCATCATTTACCTCAAGTAAAAGTCAGTCCTAAGTGGACAGACTAAGACTATAAAACTTATAGGAGAAAACATAAGCACAAACACACGTCACCTTTGGTCAGCAGAGGTTTCTTAGACACGATGCATAAAAGGAAAAAGTGATGCCAAACTCCATCAGCGTTAAAAATGTTTGATTTTTGAAAGCTACTGATGAAGCGTTGAAAAGACAAGCCACAAAGTGGGACAAAATATTGGCAAATACATATCTGATAAAGGACTTGCATCTAGGAAATATAAATAACACTCATTTCTCAATAGTGGTAAAACAAACAACCCAACTAAAAGTGGGCAGAACATCTGTACACATCACCAAAGAAGGGATATGATGTAAGTAACACATGAAAAGAATCTGGACGTCCATCAACATTAGGGAGATGCTAAACTTTTGTTCACAGTGAGATGCGTGTTACATCCTTATGAGAACGGCTCCAAATGAATAGCAGTGCTAGGTGGGGCCTGGGTAACTGTGTCTCTCGTCCGCTCGTGGTGGGAATGCAAAGTTGTGCAGCCGCTTTGAAGAACGGTCGGGCAGTGTTTTCTAGAAGGAACATAAACGTACCATGTGACCCAGAAATCCCATCTCAAGATATTTATCCTTGAGAAATTACAACGTACACTCACATAGAAACATATATGTGAATGTTTATGGCAACTTTACTTGTAATTACAAAACTGGCCACAACCCAGTGGTGAGCAGATGAAGAAATGGGTGTTCGTCCCTGTGGTGAAATAAGACTTGCTTTGCTGGTGGGACTATATCTGTCCTGGAGTGAAGGTCTGCTCTGCACCCACATAACAAAGCCTTAAAGCTGCCTTCAGAGTCAGACTGACGTGCAGGTTTTTAACTTCATGCCAGAAGTAAGTATAACACGTAGAGGTATTCCAGAAAACCCAGCCACCGATAACTTAAAATTCACAAGGTGCGGCATCCAGTTGAGATCTGCCAAGTATGCTGTATGCTGTGAAGCATAAAAATATGGTCCACAACTTGGAGAAACTGCAGTCCAGAAAATACACCCAGAAATAACAGTGACGGTGGGATGAGTATACAGGGACCTGCAACAACTATTGTAAATATTATTAATATGCGCAGCTATATAAAGGTAAACAGGGACAGCAGTTGCAAGAGGGGATATATGAAGAAAACACCCACATAGTATGTCTGGGGAAGCTGGCAAGAAATGAAGAATGTGCTGGGTGAGTTAAAAGCATGTTGGACACTGCAGAAGAAAAAGTCCATGTACCTGAAGAGAGATGATAGAGACTACCCAAAATAAAGCACATAGGAAGAAAGAAACAAACAGAAGCCTGTGTCTTAGTGAACTCTGGGGCCATGTCAGATACGTTACCTATGAATAACAGTACTGGAGGTGTGAGGCTTAGAAAGTTATATGAAGAAATAATGGCTGAAATTTTCTGAACTTGATGAATACTATAAACCCACAGATACAAGTACAACAAACATCAAGAAACAAACAAAGAAGAACGAACCAAAGCATACCCTGATCAAAATGCCGGAAGTCAGCATTAAGAAGAGCCTCTTAAAAGCAGCTGGAAGAACAATAAAGTGGGGAGGAACAGAGATCAGGACATCGGCAAGCTTTTCGCCAGAGAACTTGAGGCCAGAACACAGTGGAACATTTCTAATGTGCTTAAAGAAAAGAAAAAAAACTACCATCCTTGGCAAAGAAAGCTAAAATCAAGACTTTTTTTTTTTTTTTTTTTTTGCGGTACGCGGGCCTCTCACTATTGTGGCCTCTCCTGTTGCGGAACACAGGCTCCGGACGCACAGGCTCAGCGGCCGTGGCTCACGAGCTCAGACGCTCCGCGGCATGTGGGATCTTCCCGGACCGGGGCACGAACCCGTGTCCCCTGCATCGGCAGGCAGACTCTCAACCACTGCGCCACAAGGGAAGCCCTAAAATCAAGACATTTTAAACAATCCAAAGTTGAGAGATTTCAAGAAATGTTACAGGAATTTCTAGAAGGTAGTGATGCCATGGGGAAGTTTCTATCTACGCAGAGGACTATCGGGGTGACATGTGACATGGTGAGAAATAATGCATTTGGTCCCTGCCCAGGTTTCCTGACACAGAGTCTGTGTTACCCTAATTTCCTGAGTAGTAGAGGTGCTGGGAGCATATCTTGTTCTAATATCTGGTCTTTGACCCCAGTTCCTGACACAGGATTCCTAAAACTCTTGTTATTTCCTGCGTGATGAGAGTAATAGGAGCTCCTTCACAGAGCTCCCGAATCCCCTGGAACTGCTGGGTGAAAGGAGCGTCTTCTACGGAAGGGGGCGACTCTGGTGCTCCTGGATGGCCTCAGGTTGGGGGGCGGTCCCCAGAAAGACCAAGCCCCTGTTAGGAGGGAGGAGCTTTCAGGCCCGCTCCGTCCTCTCGGGAGGAGATGGAGTTAATAGTCATTCATGCCTCCGTGATGGAGTCTCCATAGAGTCCCCAATCACAGGGTCCAGAGAACTTCTGGGTTGGTGGGTGCACCCCCGTGCTGAGAGGGTGACACACTCCAGCCCCGTGGGACACAAGCTCCGGCCCGGGAACCTTCCAGAACTCCCCTTGGGTACCGCTTCATCGGGCTGTCTATTGCTATCTTTTATAATTGCCTTTATAATGAACTGGCAAACGTAGGTAATGTTTTCCCGGAGTTCTGAGCCATTCTAATAAGTCAGAACCTGAGGAGTGTTGTGGGAACCCCCGTCTGCAACCCAGTCGACCCAAGTCCCCACCTCTCGCGGCTGGTATGTGGGGTGGGCGCCGTCTTGTGGAGCTCAGCCCATAGGCTCTGGGATCTGAGGACAGAGGTAAGGACTGAACTGAGCTGCAGGACCCTCACTGCCGTCCACAGAAAATAGAGTACTGCTGGGCGGAAAACCCACACACTTGGTGTCAGAGTGTTATGCGTAGAAAACAAAGTTTCCTTTAAAAGGGTTTCTTTTCTCATTTTTAATCACTTGAAAAGCTATTAAGTTGTTTAGAGCAAACATTGTAACAGCGCGTGGGGTTTATAATACGTAGAATTAAAATGGATGAATTGCAGAAAGTGTGGAGGAATTGGGGTCTAAGTACACTCTGGTAAGTTCCTTACAGCAGATGTCAAGGCTGTGACATCATTTGAAGGTAGACATGATAGCCAGTGACGTGTACTGTAAACCCTGGGCAACCACCAAACAATAAAATAAATATAGTGAATAAACTACGTTAGTTTTCTACTGCTGATGTAGCATTACCTCAAAACTTAGTAGTTTAGGAGCACATTTTCATTGTTTCACAGCTCTGTAGGTCCGAGGTGTAACGCAGGTCTCACCACACTAAGATCAAGGTGTCGGAGGCTCCAGGAGAGGATCCATTTCCCTGGTCGGTGGATGGTGGTCAGAATTCGGCTCCTGCGGCTGTAGGACCAGGGCCCCCTTTCCTATGTGTTGTGCTCAGTTCCTAGGGACCACCCGTGTTCCTGGGCTCACAGCCTCCTTCCTCCGTCTTTAAAGCCTTTTTTTTCCTGTGTCATTTCTGTCTGACTACAGCTGGGAAAAGTTCTTTACTTTTAAGGGTTTATGTGATTAGGTTGGGTCAATGCAGATAGTCCATGATGAGCTCCCAATTTTAAAGTCAACTGATTAGGAACTTTAATTCCACCCATACTCATAACTCCCTTTTGGATATGGCATCACATAGGTCCACGTGGATATCTTTGAGGGACCACGGTTTTGCCTGCCACATAAACCGATAGTGGAGATTAAGTGGGAATCATAAAAACTAAAAGCAACATGTTTAATAAAAACAAGACAGGAAAAGACAAATCATAGAGGGAGAAATCAAATAATAACAAGATGGAAGTTTTAAATACAACTATTTTGATAATATTAAATGCATGTGGCCTTAACACTTCAGTAAAAAGGCCGAGATTGTCAGACTTGGAAAAAGTGTGAGACTCATTACCGTGCTGTCTCTCAGAGACCCATTTTAAATATAAAATGCAAATTAGTTGAAAGTAAAATAGTGGAAATACTAATCATACGAAAGCTGGAGTGGTTATGTTTCTATGAGGCAAAGTAGACTTCAGAAATTGGGTGAAAGCAAAAGTTTTTACTTTGGTGACCCAAGTCAGATTTCTGGCTGGACCTAAAGTTCTTTTCTTTCTCTCTCTCTCTCTCTCTCTCTCTCTCTCTCTCTCTCTCTCTCTCTCTCTCTCTCTATATATATATATATATATATATATATATATATATATACATATATATATATATATATATACATATATAATATTTGTACTGTATTATATATAATAAATATACAGTAGCATATCCAAGAATGCTCAAAGTCACCACATAGTATCTGTGGCTCCAAAAGCTTAAAATTTTTTCCAAATTAATTTTATTTTATATTTGTAGCAGCAACAGAATCGTACTGAATAGTATACGTTCATTGATAGTTTAGACTATCAGAATCATTTTATTTGTAGTCCTTTTCTGTTACTTATCATTCCCGTGACCCTTGTAACACAACTTTGTGTATAAATATATCATTCAAATAACGTAAACTCACTGTATTTTTTATCTCCAGGGTAACATGGAGATCATACTTTAAAAATCCCCACATTGTCTCAATGTGGACATTACAGCCTTGATACATTAAATAACTTAACCACAACGAGGTAGTGGCAGAACTCAGGCCAGTGACCTGAATCCAAATCAGATTCCCTGACATTCTCCGTCTAAGACATCACACGTCATCAAATTGATTGTTCACCGAGCATGTAATCTATAAGAAGTCCGTTTCTTTGTAACATAAAGGATAAACTCTTGGTCCTGTTGTGTCTAAGGTTTGTTAAGTATCTATGCATGTCATATTTTCAGAAATATTCTTTCATGTTGATATCTGATTTGTAGACAAGCTCTCCTCAAAGTAGAGCTACAAAAACCACTGAATGGTTAAGACCACTTTTCTTTCACCCTATACTGAGAAAAATAACAAGGCATTAAAACTGACAAGGATGTTGGCTGGCACGTCATAAAAGCTGGGCAGAGATCATTTTAAAACTTATATTTTAAAGAGTGATGATTGTCCAAAAGAAGCTCGAGTGAAGATGTGATACAAACAACCCACAAAAATCTCTCACGAGGTCTGTGATGGTTACTTCCTGCTGGTCTCCCAGCTTCCAGCCCAGTTCCCATCGAATGCTGTGCAGAGGCTGTTTTCCTTCTATTGGGTTGGCCAAAAGTTTCGTTCGGTTTTCTCCGTAAGATGGCTCTAGTAGCACTTAGCTGTCTTTAACTTCATTTGAAACAATTTTGTTAGTTTGTATGTGACAGCTGTCATATCAGCGTGCATTTAAAAAAAGACATCAAAATTGGTGTGTTTTTGTGTAACCATTTTAATATTGAAGACAGAAGGAAAAAAAGCAACATTTTCGGCATATTATGCTTTATTATTTCAAGAAAGGTAAAGACGAAACTGAAACGCACAAAAAGATTTGTGCAGTGTATGGAGACGGTGCTGTGGCTGATCGAACGTGTCAAAAGTGGTTTGCGAAGTTTCGTGCTGGAGATTTCTCACTGGGCGATGCTCCACGGTCGGGTAGACCAGTTGACGTTGACAGCGATCAAATCGAGACAATTGAGAACAATCAGTGTTAGACCACGCAGGAGACAGCTGACGTACTCAAAATATCTAAATCAAGTGTTGAAAATCATTTGCACCAGCTTGGTTATGTGAATTTGCTTTGACATTTGGGTTCCACCTAAGTTAAGCGAGAAAAACCTTTTTGACTGTATTTCTGCATGCGATTCTCTACTGAAACGTAATGAAAACGTTACATGTTTAAAACCAGTTGTGACAGGCAATGAAAAATGGATACTGTACAACAATGTGGAACAGAAGAGATCATGGGGCAAGTGAAATGAACCACCACCAACCACACCAAAGGCCGGTCTTCATCCAAAGAAGGTGATGTGTGTATATGGTGGGATTGGAAGGGAGTCCTCTATCACGAGCTCCTTCCAGAAAACCAGATGAATAATTCCAACAATTACTGCTCCTAATCAGACCAACTGAAAGCAGCACTCAGCAAGAAGCGTCCAGAATTAATCAACAGAAAACACATAATCTTCCATCAGGATAATACAAGACCACATGTTTTTTGATAACCAGAAACTTTTTGATAAGGCAGAAACTGTTACAGCTTGGCTGGGAAGTTCTGATTCATCTGCCGTATTCACCAGACCTTGCACCTTCGGATTTCCATTTATTTCAGTCTTTACAAAATTCTCTTAATGGAGAAAATTTCAATTCCCTGGAAGACTGTAAAAGGCACCTGGAACAGTTCTTTGCTCAAAGAGATAAAAAGTTTGGGGAAGATGGAATTATCAAGTTGCCTGAAAAATGGCAGAAAGTAATGGAGCAAAAGGGTGAATACGCTGTTCCATAAAGTTCTTGGTGAAAATGAAAACTGTGTCTTTTATTTTTACATGAGAAACCGAAGGCACTCTTGGGCCCACCCAATAAAACAAAGTCCGATCACGTCAGAACTGCAGCCTCACTGCTGAGGACAGGGTACGCTTGCTCTGTGGTCTCTGCGCTGGTCCTCCATCACTCCTCCCAACAAGGAGCTCTCTTGTTGATCCCCAGCCACTGGCTTCTGCTCACCTCCTCTGGGGTGCCCTGTATCCCATCCACCTCAGCATCCCAGCACCCAGAGTGAGCCTCCAGGCTCTGCTTGACCCAGAGCCGTCCCTGCCGCTGTACTCCAGCTGCCTTTCCCACTTTGGCAGCAACAGGATTCATCAAAAAGCAGATAAGCAGGCCTTCCCCCAGGGGTCAGACTGTCCCTGTCCTTGCAGACTGGTGCAGTTACGGGATGCTCTTGCAGCCCGCCCCCCCCCCCACCCCCGACCCAGTGCAGAGCTCTGGGAGGCTCGCCAGATGACCCCTCCCTTCAGAAGTAGGTGGGGAGATGGGATAAACTCGCATCACTAACTCCCAGTGTCCTTCCTCCTCTTCCAAGACCTTTTGTTCATAAAGGCAGGTAAGTTTCCTTCTCTTTTTCAATTAACTTTTATTGGAGTATAGTTGCTTTACAATGCTGTGTTAGTTTCTGCTGTACGGCAAAATGAATCAGCTATACGTATACATATATCCCCTATTTTTTGGATTTCCTTCCCATTTAGGTCACCACAGAGCACTTGAGTAGAGTTCCCTGTGCTATACAGTAGGTTCTCATTGGTTATCTATTTTATACATAGTATCAATAGTATATATGTCTTAATCCCCATCTCCCAATTCATCCCACCACCACCCCTTTTCCCCCGTGATATCCATACGTTTGTTCTCTACATCTGTGTCTCTATTTCTGCTTCACAAATAAGATCATCTATACCATTTCTCTAGATTCCACATATATGCGTTAATATACAACATTTGTTTTTCTCTTTCTGACTTCCATCACTCTGTATGACAGTCTCTAGCTCCATCCACGTGTCTTCAAATGGCACTATTTCATTCGTTTTTATGGCTGAGTAATATTCCATTGTGTATATGTACCACACCTTTATCCATTCATCTGTCAATGGACATTTAGGTTGCTTCCATGTCCCGCTATTGTAAATAGTGCTGCTGTGAACATTGGGGTGCGTGTATGTCTTCGAATTACGGTTTTCTCAGGGTATATGCCCAGGAGTGGGATTGCTGGGTCATATGGTAATTCTATTTTTAGTTTTTTAAGGAACCTTCATACTGTTCTCCATAGTGGCTATATCAATTTACATTCCCACCAACAGTGCAAGAGGGTTCCCTTTTTCTCCACACCCTCTCCAGCATTTACTGTTCGTAGAATTTTTGACTATCGCCATTCTGACTGGTGTGAGGTGCTACCTCATTGTAGTTTTGATTTGCATTTCTCTAATAATTAGTGATGTTGAGCATCTTTTGATGTGTTTGTTGGCCATCTGTATGTCTTCTTTGGAGAAATGTCTATTTAGGTCTTCGGCCCATTTTTTGATTGGGTCGTTTGATTTTTTGATATTGAGCTGCATGAGCTGTTTGTATTTTTGGAGATTAATCCCTTGTCGGTTGCATTGTTTGCAAATATTTTCTTCCATTCTGTGGTTTGTCTTTTGTTTATGGTTTCCTTTGCTGTATAAAAGCTTTTAATTAGGCCCCATTTGTTTATTTTTGTTTTTATTTTCTCTACTCTAGGAGGTGGGTCAAAAAAGATCTTGCTGAAGGCAGTTAAGTTTCTCCATTGCCTCCTAAAATGAACTGGGGACGGAAGGGTGGGGTCCAAGGCACACCAGAATCTCACACCCCGAACTCAGGTTCTTTGAATGGTTTTACAGACTTTAGTATATCTTTTTCTGCAGGTTGCGTTCTTCATGTAATCCCTGGGCATTTGACAACTTTGGGTGGTAAGAGGCAGTTTCAACCAATATCTCAAACCAGGCTGGTTTTCAAAATAAACTCTAAGAGAATGGGGTCTTGTCTGTATGTTTGCACCCTGCATTCTCAGAGCCAGGGTCAAGACCTGGAAAGTCAATAGGAATTGAGCAGTTCGTGTTTGCTCTCTGTTTGCTTGTTTGGGAGAATTCTGTTTGGCTCTGCAAACAATTTTACAAAGAAAAATACAAACAGTGAGAAAACCACTGAATTTCTGTCTCTCTGCTTTTATGAAAGTGTCACAATACCACTTTACCTTTGGCCCCCATTGCGAGACAGTGATGCACAGGTAGAAAGCACTAAATATGCTCTGAATTTATTAGTAAAATAAACCCTGAAAAGGTGGTGAAATTATGAATTGTTTAAGTCCTGTTTCATTTTTAATCCTAAGTATCCTTAAAATGCTAGACAGGATTTGAACAGGAAACCTTCAATATCTATATCTGCACTTATTCTTGCATCTCGAATTTCAACAGACTAAAATTATCAAGATAGTGCACGTAACTGTTAGAACATACACGTCACTACCCCCGAGAGGGGTTCCGCTTGTAAACGGCTCAACGGCTCCTCAGCCCCTGCCGTTGAAGGTTCAGTCTTTCTGATGCTCGGCCTTCAGAAAGCCATCATATCTCCAAACACACCCTCTCTCCCATACCAGTGACGCGAGTATGGTATTTTTCACTTGCAATGCGTGAAAAGTAGCAAATAAAACAAAAACCGGGGGTGACAAAACCCGCGTTCAAGGTAGCTTAAACCTGACAGATAAGAAGAGTTGAAAGTCAATTTCCCAGTTACGCTTCACACGCTGACGTTGCATCTGCTGCTTTTTAGGACACCGGGCCTTCACGAGGTCAGCAGCTGACCCGGGTAACCCACACTTCGGTGGTGTGTGGCTCTGATGCCCATCTGCTGCCAGCGCACCCTGCTTCCTAACTCTAGTGGCTGTGTGCTTAAAAGGTTGCCTGTGGGAAGCAGAAGACAGAGCAGTGTGTAAAGTACCTGCTGGTTCTTCTTGCTTCGGATCTTACTTGTGAACTATCACGGTCACTATGGTTGTACCGAGATACAGAGCGTTATTGAAGTTATTATTTATTATGTGTTAATTATACTTTTGTTCAAAGGGCATTTTCATTTCTTTGAATAAAAAATGAATTTTATTTCTTTACGAGTAGGGTATTATTATTCAGTTATAGCTATATCCACCTAGCAAGGCATGTGTCTAGCATATTTATTCAGAAAAAGCCTGAACAGCAAAAAGAATAGTAAATAATATATAATTACAGTAGTAAGTGCCACTGAACGAAAGACTGGTTAGTAGTACTAGACGCCTTGTATTCTGGTTAGTTAACTCTCACAGCTATCCTGAGAGGTGTATATTACTACCCCACTTCACTCTGAAACCAGTTACTCAAGGTGGATGTAAGCCCGACTTCTGACTGTTGAGTAGGTGCCCTAAGGAACCTGACTGCACATTCGTATGTGTGACGCACAGTGAGGCCAAACAAATCGAAACGTCAGATTTTGGAGCAGAGAAAAGTGTATTGCAGGGCCAAGCAAGTCGATGGGTGGCTCAGGCCCAAAAAACCCCAAACTCCCAGAAGGGTTTCAGCAAAGCATTTTTAAAGGCGGGTGGGGGAGGGGCGGGGCTGGTTGTTGTGAACTTCACGGTGTCAGAATCCTTGATCTTGCATCTGTCCACGCAGGTCAGGTCACGATGTTCCTGTAAACCTCCAACGAGACAAATGTTATTCTCTGTCGGGCAACTTTTTATCTCTATATGAATGGAAAAATGTTACCCCCTTAAAGGTCAGAGCCTTGAGAACTGGGCTATCCTGTGTATGTTAGGCTGTAGGCAACATTCTTAACTGTAGCAAAAGCAATAGAGTACAAAGGTTAATGAAAAAGAAACAGATCTAACATGGAGTCAGATTTGTTCTTACAAACCCGCTGTGACACTTCTTTACTTTGCTTGCTGCTGATGGCAACTTTCATGTTTAGCTAATATCTTTCCATCTTTGCCTTTAGGATTTGATACCAGTATTTTGCCAATTTGCAAGGATTCACTCGGCTGGATGTTTAACAGACTTGATACAAACTACGACCTGCTCCTGGACCAGTCGGAGCTTGGGAGCATTTACCTGGATAAGAACGAGCGGTGCGCGGAGGCCTTCTTCAGCTCCTGTGACACGTACAAGGACAGCTCCATCTCCAACAACGAGTGGTGCTACTGCTTCCAGAGGCAGCAAGGTACCAAGCCAAAGGCCATCTTGTCTGTGCAGTAAAGCCATGCACTACAGACAAGCTCATTTGTACCCTGTCCTCAATTTACAAAATAGAGACAGAGTTACACGTGCAGAAAACAAAACTTCTGGCTCCCAGGGAGAAAGGGTTCGGGGGGGAATTGGGAGACTGAGGTTGACATACACACACCACTATGTATAAAATAGGTAACTGATAGGGACCTGCTGTACAGCACAGGGAGCTCTACTCAATACTCTGCAATGGCCTAAATGGGAAAAGAATCCACAAAAGAGAGGACATATGTACATGTGTATAACTGATTCACCTTGCTGTACACCTGAAACTGACACAACGTTGTAAATCAACTACACTCCAAGGAAAAATTTTTTTTTAATTTTTTTCAATTAAAAAGAAAACCGGTATGTGACACCCCATTCATTGTGAGGAATAGTTTTCCAATTAGAGTGTTTAATAAAAGAGCAAATAAGCAGCACGTTGAACAGTATAACTCAGGGATGCAGAACACGCTAAATGACATGAAAAATAGTAATTAATACTTTTTATTAATGCACTTCATTATAGTTTCCATTATGAACCACCAAGAAACAGAGATATGAGAACAGAGATATTAAAAGTAATCATTTAAATGAATTTGCTGTCTGCCTTGCCCATGGGTTTTTTATCACCGCACTGTGTAGTTTTAATGTTCTATTTTGTGATCTTATTAAATGAGCCAAATGAACCACAGCATTCACCATAAAGTTATTTTTACACTTTTGATTTTAAAATGACTTAGACTTAGCCTTTCAAACTTTTTAGATAACTTAGCTTTATGAAAATGCGCTAGCAAAGAAAGAGTCTCGATTCCCCAGGAGAGGCGAGGCAGCCTGAAGGGTTGGATGAGGCTTGTCCTTTATGGGTCCTGCTTCAGTAGGAAACGGTAACGTAAGGGAAAATTGAAGCCTTGCTTATGTAATCAGCCAAACGATAACTAAAATTGTGTCTAAGGGAAATAGACCCAAAACATTCAAATTATGATAAAGTTTGGGGAAACTAAGAAAAAATGACATGTGTGACTTCGATGCTAATTTTGAAAAACAAATTGGGAATTAGTCTAACATGATACATCTGCTATCGTCACTGCCTTTTAAAGCCCTTGACAGCTATGAGAAAGAACAAGCTACTCTAATCTGTGTTAATGATTCCCAGGCTTTCATATGGAAGCCAGCACATTATATCAGTCATTTTGCTATCACAATTACTTTTTCATATATTAGTAATAGTTCGGTGATTAGGGATGACATGCTTATGCATAAATTGATAAGCAGTGAGCCAACAGCAGGGTTTGTAGCATAGATTAAACCACTAATGTGTTTATAAACCACTTTAAACAGTTTAAAAAGTAGATTGGATTTGTTAAAATATTCTAAATCATACACACACACACACGTGCACACAGAGACACACAAACTCACAAACAGACTCACATACTGACACAAGCACACATTGCATATGTGCTTTTTAGGTGACTGAATACCCCTATAAAGTTTTTCCCTGGTTTAAATGACTAGTGTACCCTTAAATCATCTACAGCAGGGGTCACCAGGCCTCAGGCTGCGGACCAGTACTGGTCGGTGGCCTGTTAGGAACTGAGCCATACAGCAGGAGGTGAGCAGTGGGCGAGCAAGCAAAGCTTCATCTGTATTTACAGCCGCTCCCCACTGCTCACATTACCACCTGAACCATCCCCCCCACCCCGTAGCTCCCATTACCGCCCGAACCATTCCCCCCCACCCCGTCCTCCACCATCTGTGGAAAAATTGTCTTCCATGGAACTGGTCCCTGGTGCCATAAAGATTCGGGACTGCTGATTTACAGTATAAAAAAGTAAATCCAGGTAAACTACCATAAAGAGACATGGTCTTTTATTATGATGACACATGTTATTTTAAGTTTTTTTTTATTATCATAATAGCATGTCCAAGTGTTTATACATGAACATTTTCAAATATTCTGAATAACTCTGAATGTTTCTACTGCAGAACTAAATATTTTTACGTTAAAACATTCCTAGATTTTGCAGTAATATTCGTAGAACTGATTAAAGGTCCCCAAAAGATTCTGCTTTATATACTTTTCATTTATTATTCTTGATACTTACTTCCAAAGTATCAAGATCTTCGTAGTCACATGAAGACATCCTCTGAGATCATTTAATACACAGTAGAGATAATTTAGTACCTGATAAACGATTATACAACTTCGCAAATGCTTAGGAGAGTTTAGCTAATTCCATTCATTAATATGCTAGAAAATATTACAAAAGCTCTATCAGGGTAACTGACTATGGAGTTAGCTCATTAAGTAATTTCATGGAAAAGAATAAACATTAAAAACATTTTTTCAAATGTTTCACCTTATAAAGAATGTGCTTTTCCTGTTTATTCAATAAAAACAACAAATTCCTAAGTTCATTATAATTAGAGTAATATATGTATGTGTGTGTGTGTGTGTACATATAGAGAGAGAGAGAGGAGGAGAGAATAATGTATAATGGGGTGTTATTAATCCAGGTTGACTTAAAACTGCAATCAGGACTATAGTTGTATGGTTGTTGGAAAATATCTGAAAAATAAAGTAATAGTGTTGTTTTAAAAAAAAATACCTTTCAAAAATAAATTAAGCTTAATTTCAAAAGTTTAATAAATGAGGTTGAGAATATAAAATTTCAGGCAAGTGAAATACTTGTAGTTTTCCAAGGGAAAAAAAATTGTAACCTAAAAAATGCTTGTAATTAGTTAAAATGCATATCTGTTTCTATGACTGATTTTCTGAAATCATGACAATTAAGCAACACAAAATGGATATGATGGTGGTTTGTGTGATTTCATTCTAATTACTTATAAAAGAATAAGTAGGAAAAATATTAATTTGGGATTTTTGTTACCTTAGGTGTTAATAACTTACTTTCATAAAATATATTTTAAGCCCCTGCTCAAAAAAGTACCTCAATTTATTAGTTGCTGTTTCAGTTAAAGTCCTGTTGTGTAAGATCCGGGAAAGAGAAAGTAAATTAACATTTATTCAGGGCCATGTCGTCTTTCGGGCACATAAAATCATTTATCCGTCATATAGCCCTGTGAGAATGTAACGATCTCGCCCACAGCTGAGGATGACACTTAGTGATCTTAAAGTCCTTCATGTTATAGAATGAGCGCAGGGGACGGGGATCTGAACTTCTTTCTCCAGCAGCTGAACCTCTTATTTTTTTTTTTAATTTTATTGAAGTCTAGTTGATTCACAATGTTGTGTTGATTTCCACTGTACAGCAAAGTGACTCAGTTATAGATATATGTAGATATAGATGTGTATTCTTTTTCATTTTCTTTTCCATTATGGTTTATCTCGGGATACTGAATGTAGTTCCCTGTGCTCTACGGCAGGACCTTGTTGTTTATCCATCCTGTATATATTGATAGTGGTTTGCATCTCCGGCAGCTTTACCTTTACGTTCGGACTTCGCGAAGTCCTCATACATAAAATGCTGAGAGACGCCCCTAGGCAGCTTGCTGGCAAATCCTGTTCAGGGCAGGACCCCGGCCAGTGATACACCCGATGGGACGACAGTGAGAACAGTCGCATCTTTCGAGGTCGTTTATGCCTTCCAGCCACAGGAGGAAATGTCAGAACGGGCGTCATCTGCATTAGTTTTACAAAGGATGTTTTTCTTTAATTTAATGAAAGATATTAAGTACAGGCAGTGTTGTCCTTTGGTGTTATGAATATTTGAAATTTGCACAAAGTAAACCTGATAAAGTTATTTAAGTATATCCATTCTGTGAGAGGCTCCATGAAGGAAAGGGATTGGGCAGAGGCCTCCTGAGAAAGAGGCTGAGCTGGTCCGGGTGCCCTCCCTGCAGGGAGGTGGCACCGCCTGCAGGTGTGTGTGGCACCCACTGGGTCACGCACATACCTCTGCAATGTCTACCTTTTTAGCAGTTTTGACATCACCTTGTATCTCTATATTTGACAGCTAATAGAAATATACTCCCTAGAAATAACTAGTTGTGAGTATAGAAAGAACACCTTTGTATATTACTGTTGTAAACATAGAGATATTTCCTTATTTATTTTTCCCAGTGACATTTTATTCAGTTCAAAATTGTGTGGGAAAATAAAAATGCATTGTTATCATTGCATTGACAGTTATCCATTCATAATATAGATAATGTGTGAATGGTTCCGATATAAGGCTTTGAGGTTTTAAATTCAGAATGCAAAACAATGAACAATGTTAATTTTTTTAAAAACAGCATTTTGAAATTAACTAGTAAAAGATTTTAATTCTTTTTTTTTTCTCTTATTTTTTAAAACTACTGTTGGGAATAACTACTTGTAAACTTAATGATTACATTAAAGCCTGTATTTTATAACTCATGATTTTCATATAATTTTAAGCGTATAAAATCAGAATTTTCCATAAAGTCAAATCACCATTAGATTGGGGGAAATAAATCTTGTGTATAAACTTGTGCCTAATCGTGTCCAAACCTTCATGCACTTTGCCACCTCACTGCCCTTTCATCTACATCAGTTGTTTGCAAGAGAGGTTAATGAGAGGCGAAATCTCAGTCACGCCCTCCGAGTGTACCTGAGTCAAAGGCCAGACAGAGCACAGGATAGATATTCTCCATCCAGTACTGTATATAGTGGAACAGCCCAATCTGTCATGACTTCTCTCGAAATCTGGCAGGTTCCCCATCACACAGTTTGTGGCTGCCCCAGGTTTATTCAGGGAGAGTCAGACTCAGACGTGCCTGATTTCGGGCAATCCCACAGGAAGATAAGAGAAATATCGCTTCTACTTACAATAACTGTCCCATAGCAGTGAGAAGAGTTGCTTTCAATGTAGTACTGAAACTTCAGCTAGAATCTTTCCTCTTGGTTTTAAATGTCATATTTGGAGGTCAGTAAATTTTAGGTCTACTCTATAAGCCCATATTATGCAACTTCATTCCTATTCTGTTAATAATATAAGACTCACAAATTATTAGAAAAAACGAAGGGGTCAGTTGAGCCAGTATCAGTGTGAAGTAGAACGATAAGGTAATCAGGTTTTTCAAGCAAATTACTTTTCCTTCACATTTTTGATTCCTCCAGGAAAAGCATTGTTGGCCTGACATATTAAACTGTAAAATACATACCTAGTTGTTTGTCTCATGGTCTCTTTCCACTCTGCGGCTTACATGCAAATTTAATAATTGCATATTGTGAGCTTGGTGTGGTAAAAAATTCTTAAATTATTTGAATTATATCTTGCCTTTTCACTAAAAAAGTTGTAGTGGAGCAAGTACTAGTGTATTGTTTTGCTGTTTCAGTAGTTTGTGGTACAGTTTTTATATAGCAAGTATTAACAGCAAGTTTTTACAATAGGAGTCTAAAGTACATTGAACTGTTTTCAGATAAGAATATGTATATATATTAGAAAATATATAATTAAATATAATAAGCCAAACTATATTATGTCTATTTAGAATTTTGTACTTCTCTGAAACTAATCTCCTTCTAAGTGGTTTTAAAGAGTTTGAAAAATAGGCATATACTTATTTCCAAATTGGTTTAATGTTCTAAGTTTATTATTTTTAAAGATGGCTTCTCAGAAATATTGTATATTACATCCTGTTTCCATATTGGGTATATACTGCAAACATCTGGGTTAAACTGAAAAGACTGAAGCCTGTCAGTGTTATTCAGTATCAAAATTTATAACAGTGTCTCTGAATAACTTGGAAGCATTCACGTTTTCCTAGATTGTGTTTCAACGTGAAGCTGTTTCTCTTGATCGTAGAAACTGTTTTAAATGAGGGAAAACAAAATCAGTTAGTTTGGGAAGCAACCTGTCAGTTGTATTTACATCAAAGAGTTGATTGACCTTTTAAAAGTCAATGAAAAGAACCATTTTCCATCCTATAAGTATTTTATACCATTCTCCTTTCTTTCATCCAATTCTGTCATTCTGAGGAAATTAAGATAATCAAACAATAAGTAGAAAAGCCTCTCTACAGAGAAGTAGACATAAATGTAGATGTAGATGATGTAGTTGTAGGTGCAGATGTAGATGATGTAGATGTAGACGTAGATGGTGTAGACGTAGTTGATGTAGATGTAGGTACAGATGTAGATGATGTAGATGTAGATGATGTAGATGTAGGTGCGGATGTCGATGTAGATGATACAGGTGTAGATGTAGGTGCAGATGATGTAGATGTAGGTGTAGATGTAGGTGCAGTTGTAGATGATGTAGATGTAGGTGCAGATGTAGATGTAGATGATGTAGATATAGGTGTGGATGTAGATGTAGATGATGTAGATGTAGGTGCAGATGTAGATGATGTAGATGTAGGTGTAGATGTAGATGATGTAGATGTAGGTGTAAATGTAGATGATGTAGATGTAGGTGCAGATGTAGATGATGTAGATGTAGGTGCAGATGTAGATGTAGATGGTGTAGATATAGGTGTGGAGGTAGATGTAGATGATGTAGATGTAGATGACATATATGTAGATGTACATGATGGTGCACATGTACTGTAGGTATAGAGGTAGGTGTAGGCATAGAGGTAGGTGTAGATGGATGTGTGTGTATATACATGTATATGTATCTACTTGTATGTGTCTCCATAAGTAAAACAGTTGATATGTATGTAACGTGTCTTCTAAAGCCTTGTAAATCTAACTAAGGTTTGGTAACACAAAAATCACCCCCTCTTTGTTTACCTATAACCGTTGAGGTGACATTAATGCCGTTGCAGACCCACCTTGCCAGACAGAGCTCGGCAGTATTCAGAAGCGGCTCGGGGTGAAGAAGCTCCTCGGTGAGTTGTGGATCACTCTCTGACACCTTTACTGCTTACATAAATAACCCTCAGGAAACAGCAACACAAAATCGATATTCATCCAACAAACAGGGACCTCACTAAATTTCGGCAACAAAATTTATGACGTTTTTGAAAGTCATTAGCCTTACTTTTATTATCTTACCTATTGAAAGATATGTTGTCTGTTTTATTACCCTAATATAATGCTCATTTTGAAAGTTATTAAGTAAAAAAGAAATTTAAACAATGCTAAAGGTAAAGCAGCAGAAACTTCGGTTCTAATTCTGTGGTTGACAGTTCACAAATTGATGGTATGTATGTATGTAGAGAGAGGGGAAGAGAGAGGGAGGGAGAGAGAGATGGTTAAAAGCATGGGCTGAGTTCCTCAGGAAAATTGGAACAGATTTTTTAGTTTCTCATCAGCACTTTTTATAAACTTACTTTTACTAAGTCAATGTATGTATTAGATGATAAATAGATACATAGATAATTCCAAATTTCACCCAAAACCTTGAAATATTAGAATGCTTGGCTATTAACTGATTGTTAAACTATCACATATGATTATTTTCTTTATTTTTGTCAACATACAATTTTTCAATACACTCTTTTTGGGATACTTTTAGATTCAGAAATTTTATAAGTACAGTAGAGTTTCCATGTATCTTTCACCCAGCTTCATCTAAAGTTACCATCTTACCATGTATAGACTATCATATATTTATCAAATCTAAGAAATTACCATTGCTATAATCCTATTAATTAAGCCTCACACTTTATGTGGATTTCACAAGTTCGTCCACACATGTCCTTTTTTCTATTTTAGCATACAGTGTAGAACACCACATATGCAACATTGTTGCTGTTGTTTTTCATGTATGTTAATGCTTTTGTGTATTTAGTGGCACATAATTTTATGGTTTTAGATCTGATTAATCTGTGTTATGATATGCTGTCTTTGTAATTACAATATTGTATGTTTATATGAGAAAATTTTTCATATTACTTGAAAATTCACAGTTCAAAGTAAATAGACTAAATTTTTTAATACAGCATTTTAGATGTGAAGCCACATCATTAGGTAAAAGCTACAATGTATCACAATTCTTTTGACTCTGTTACAAGATGCACCTTTCCAGCTCACAGGTGGAAACGTTACCTTGGTACCTGGGTTTGTTTCTTTCTACAAATCGAAGTTCATTCATGTGCACTGGGAAAAGCCATTGACATTCAACGGGAAAATATCTTCGACTTGGTCAAGGTCTATTAGTGACAAAAAGCTATTAACGTCCAGGCTTTGATTATTTGATGTTACGTAAAATGAAAACATGTTTAGAGCCCAATTGAGAGGAGTCACCTTTATTCATCTTACGTAATAAAAATGAAAGTCATTACTAGAGAGCACTGACCCTTCAATATTCCTTCTGAAATGGGCAGGAAAGCGTCCTTCTCTGACAGTCTGTCCACTGTTATGCGGTAGCAGGTGCGATGCATCCAGGCTGCAAGCTGTCTTGGTGTCTGCATTTCTAGGCTAATTCCTAATAATGCTCTTCTGTTTCCAAAGTGTACTGGCGGAGACAGCAAATTAAATGGCCACGCTAACTGTCCGTCTTAACATTTTTATGTCAAGTATGTCAAATTATGGTATTTTTTAAGAGGTAGAGATAATAATATTGAAAATCTTCCTTATCTTTCCTGCTATAAATCCACAGAAGGTGCTCTCGAGTTTCCCATATTGGTGATATCCGGTCCACCTCACTCGAAGACCAGAAGTTCAGATCCTTCAAATGGATTATAATTTTCAAACTAAATTGATTATTTATATATCAGAATTTTGAAACTTTTTTAAGGGGTTAAATAATGATCACATATTGTTGCAGGACTAAATGGAACAGTTTCATGTTTTATGTGTTCGTTAGTCATTGTTTTTCCTTTTTTCTTTCACCAAGTAACTATAGTGTATCTGGTCACTGAACAGACGGTTGGTCAGGAAAGACAGGAAAATTGTCTAATCTCCTGAAGCTTACACTGTAGCGTGGGAGTGTTTATTGAAGAATGTGAATTCACGTCTCAGTTATTATTGCACACTTATCACTAGCAGTGTGCCAGGTACATGTTAGATATTATATTATGAAACTAAGTGTCTGGCTTCCCGCTAGACTGAGTGTGAGTTGTTCGTATAGCAATCAAAATCAAGAGAACCGGAAGTTCCCAATACAGAGGATGCCACAGAGTAGTGGTCAACGCATGCACTGAGAGACACACACGATGGAAGAGATATATCAGAAACCCTCCAGCCTAACAGAAGGGGGTCACATTTCAGTCAAGTTTTACATTGCAAGAGGGAGGGAAGGAGAGGGATTCCAGGTGAGGAGAAGATGCATAGAGAGATGAAGCAGGACTGCATTTGTAGAAAACAGCTTGATGCGGAAAGAGCTGAGGATACATGAATGAAAATTTGGGGAAATGAAAGTCAAAAATCGGCAGTGATGAGACGGTGAAGGGTCCCATATGCCCTGCCGGGTGGTCTGGGTGACTTATCATGCGTGGCGTTCATCGGCTCTCATTCTGTATATTGTACATCTGGAAACAGCCCCCTTTGCAGAGTGATTAAAAAGACAAGACAGTAACTTTGCTCAACAGAAGAAATGCAAGTTCACTATGACAGCGCCTGCTTTGTTCTACCTGCACCGTAGCTCGTAGCCTGGAGCCGGAGCTCGTATGTGTGTGTCTTGAGTGAGTCAGTGCACGGTTGGTGACCCTTGTTCCTACCACATGTGCGTGTCTCACAGGACAGTACGTCCCCCAGTGTGACGCAGATGGTTACTACAAGCCGACGCAGTGCCACGGCGGCGCTGGGCAGTGCTGGTGTGTGGACCGATACGGAAGGGAAGTCGTGGGGTCCAGGAGGCGCGGTGCAGCAGACTGTGGTAAGGAGGAGGGCCGCGCGTGCCACGATTTCTCCCCCGCAGGATAAGTGCTGGAGAGTCGCATTCTCTGCCCAGCTCTATGCAAACCCTACGGAGTGTACTGGGCGGGGCGGGGGGACAGGAAGGCTCACTCCTAGCATGTTAGAAAAAGTTGTATAACTAACAAGTAGAACTGCATAACTTAGGTATTTTAAGGAAGAATAATGAAAGGTGGGCCGCTTTTACTCCTTCAAGTACGGGAAGGATGTCGCATGCCTTCCGTGTTCCTCTCGGGTAAGGCAGACTGTGTCATCCATCCTGGGCCCAGTCACCGGGCCCTGGTGGTTGCCGTGTCACCACACAGCACCCTCCCATCTATGTGCCTTTGGAGAAGGTCACTCAGGGAGAACATGGGAGCACCAATGAAAGAAAAAATAACCTTTTTAAAGTGAAGGTCCATAAATTGCAGCTGTGTGAACATGTTTCCTTATGTTTGGGTGAGAAAATATAGTTTTAATTGTTTGAAGGGTAATTATAATTAATATTCTAGTTCTTTTTCTGAGCATGCATTTTACATATAAACCTAAAAAAATAATATTACAGTTAAGTTGAGCATAACACACACACATTGTAAAGTTTTAAGTGTGATGTCTTTTGTCTTTCATGAAATATTTTTTCAGAATGCAGGTTTCAAGTGAGTATTTCTGTTTGTACTGTGGAGAGTTTTCACTACAAAAGCCACTTAGCTGTACACACACACACACACACACACACACACACACACACATACAGACGGAATTAATGGATTATGTTTCAACTAATACAAATGACCAAAATGTAAACAAAGTACTTGGTCAGTCTTTTATTTCAGAAAATGTTTAGCTTTCTCCTTTATGCAATTTTTAAACTGATACACTGTGATTGTTTAGAAACAGATAAATGGTAAACGGTATATAAAAGCAATCGCGTTTAATGCTTAAATGCCTTTTCTGCATTTATTTATTCCACAACACTTTTAATAGCTTGGTTTTGGCTTTCGGCCAGTGTTTTCAGATTCCGTACGATGGAGTGCAGCACTCAATAGCTACATTACATACTTGTTACATGTGGAGAACACAGCTTTGTAACACAGAGTTTGAACGAGTTACACTATCAGTTATTTCAGTTATCCGTGATGGATAAAGAATTTCAGGTGTTTATTTTATAAATAATAATTATATGGAGATGAATTCAATAGGTGACAGGGAAATGGTTTTGGGAACGTGACTTGTGAGTTTTCTCGGCATGTTGAAATTATTAAGAAAATACAAGAAGTAGACGAGTACAAATAACATTTTCTTCACAAAAGATACGAACTTCAGTGTGTTGTATTGTGAAATCGATCAGTTCATAAGCACTGGATGACATTAATAGGATTTGCTATAATTAGCTACCAAAGAATTATTAGACCGAAATATTAGAAAGGGTAGAAAATAAACACACTGGTACTAGGGGGAAATGATGTAATGTTTACATGAAATGATGTAATGTTACATTTACATTTACAAATGTAAATGATTACATTCTGAGATATGTGTGCATTATTGCCTCCATAGTCATTATAAATGACTGAACCTTTTTTTTGACATACCTACTGGCTGTGTTAGTTTTCTGTTGCTATTGCAACAGAATCCCTCAAAGTTAGTGGCTTAACCCACACAGATGTGTGATCTTACACTTCTGAACATCAGATGTCCAGCATGGGCTTCTCCGGGCTAAGGTCAGGGTGTCTTCAGGGCTGGTTCTTCTGAGGCTCCCTCCCGAGGACAGTGTTTCCTGGCCCTGTCCTCTCCCAAGACCGCTCACGTTCCTTGGCCCAGCTTCTGACTGTTCTTCTGTAATCACACTGCCCTCTGACTTCATCTGGAACCAGTTCTTTGATTTTAAGGATGCAGGTGATCACCTGGGCCCACCCCAGTTACCCACAGTAACCTGTCAGCTCCAGGCCCGTGATTTAATCACATCTCCTGAGCCCCTTTACCATGTAAGGTCACACAGTCACAGGTTTCAGCCATGAGCAAGTGAACATCTTTGGGGGGCAACTATTTTGCCTACACACTAAGAGAGGAAGTTCTCAGTTCTTCGTAAAATTCAAAGTTTGACATGGACTTTATAAAACCTGGGCCGAGCTCAATATTACTGAACTGGAAATCGTACATATCAGACCTCAGCAACAATTCCGCTTTTTAGCACTGTATATTTTAACAAATGACAAAGAATGAATCTTACCTTATTTTTGTTAAGAAAGCTAAAGAGCAAATTAAAATTTTATTTTATTTATCTTTAAAAATTTTTTTGTTCTTGGAGTATAGGTGATTAATAATGTTGTGTTAGTTTCAGGTATACAGCAGAGTGACTCAGTTTATGAATTTCCTCAATTTTCATCAGAATTTTCTGACCCTCAGAAATTATCCTGCCACTCAGTCACATAACACTGATGTTTACTTTTTCCCTAAGCTATTGATTTTGAGATCTCTGGAGATTTTGCAAGTGGAGATTTCCGCGAATGGGCTGCTGATGACGATGAAGATGACATTATGAACGATGAAGATGAGATTGAAGATGATGATGAGGATGAAGGGGATGATGATGATGGTGGTGACCAGGATGGATACATCTGATGGATGAGAGCCGAGAGCAACCAATTCTATGTTTCTTCTATTTACCAAGTGATCCCCTACTGAGGAGTACCTTCCTGCCCCAAAACAAAATGATTCTAAAACTCACTTATATTTTGTATAATTATTTCAAATATTGCAACTAAAGTCATAGAACTTTATGTTTAGAGAAGTATCATTTACTTTGAGTTTTTATATGAAAAAGAGAACACGTATGGAGTCTAGCCAGACAAGAGAAAATTATGAAGAGCTACTGATCTCTGTGAGTCTGCCACAAACAAAACAGCCAGTGCTTGAGGTCGTATGTGGTATTTTTCTGGGAGAAATTCTAAGTTGAATCTACGATAACATACTAGTGACCTGGACCCTAAGGATTTTATAAAAATATGCATGACCTTAGTTGCAGTTTCCAAGTAGACTCTTCCCAGAGCTGCAGGGATATAGAGGTGAGTGAGGGAATAGCACAAAGTGAGAAGAACGAAGTCACCATCCTGGAGACCTCCACCATGTTTGTGTGTTTTTACTTACGAAGTTTTAGTGATGTTTTTAGTTCTGAAGTTATTCTGGACGTGCCCAGATATCTTACAAAATGGCCGATAGGGGAAAACCGTGGATTTTGAAAGTTAAAAACATAGTTGTCCTTTCTAATTTTTATTTTAATTTACACAGCAGTCTCATGTTGATTTGTTTGATAATCTTAACCGGCATGATTTCTTTATCTTTCTAGGTTTCTTTATCTTTCTGACCAGCAACTTAGGGTGCAGAACTTAAAGTAGAAAGACAAAGGGAAAGATTCTTTTAAACCGTATTTTTACCAAACGTTTGTCATTTGCCCCAATATCAAACTTAAAAATCTTCATTCTTATTTTATTTCCTATGTTAGATAAATATTTGCATTTAATCTAAGAATGATGCCATTTTTGTTACTAGTGTCGAAACTTAGAGAACATACTGTGTGGTGCCTTGCAAAATAGAAATAGAAAGGTCTCAGCATGCATCCCCACATAGGACATTAGGCATAGATAGGCACACCTAATCACAAATTAATACCAGTCCCGGTACTGCTGCTGGAATGAAGAAAATAGAATACTTTCTTTCTTTTTTCTACTGTTACATAGTTACCGTGTGGACTTGTTTATGATTATCGTGTAGAGTAGCATTTAAGATTTAACTGCAACAAAACTTACTTTAATCGTTGTATTTAAGTTAGCATGTTAATTAATCATGTAGCCCTTCTGGTACACCATCGCTTTTAAGGATATCAGACCTATGGTTTTGTGCCCATCATAAAAGTGGAAAAACCTGTTGGGTGTTACACACTGGTGTCACCATTTAAACAGTGGGTCAGCTGGTTTCCCAGCATACAATCCACTGAAATAAAGTTGTTGGATTCTTTCCATTTGATTTATATACACTGAGAAAAAAATCTTTAATGTTAACTTTATGTAATATTTAAGGTAAAATGCATCTTCTTTTTTACTGTTTATGTATAGTTTACAAAATAAAGAATCTTGCAACCAAATTAAACTGTTCCTTAATGATTTTCTGGGGTATAGATGGCAGCGTGCAGGATTCTTAATCTGTTTCTTGATTTTTAAGAAGCATACATCACAAACTAGCTAGAGAAGTTCTTTTTTAATTTTGAGTTTCAAAGTCAGAGCTCTTGACGTCTTGCATATTGTTTTATTAGATACGTTTAAAAATATTTTTTGTCAGATTGTTTTGTTTTCATTTGTCACAGCATTGCAGAGTAGATCATTTCCTTTGTTGACGGTGGTATTTTTAAGCCCATTTTTGTGGTATTATACTTAACATATTTAGCTGAATTTCTATAGCAGCTGCATTTTTTGAAGAGTGACAGAATAACCTTATCTGTATAACAAATGTATAGAAATCACAAAATGTAACTTGTGGGTTGGTTGGAAAAAGACAAAAAAAATCAAATGCTATATATAGGTTTAGCAAATGAATTTAAAGTAACAAATATGGTGGTCTTTTAGTGAGGCTGTTTTTTTTTTATTTTTTATTTTATATTGGATTATATTTGATTTACAATGTTGTGTTAGTTTCAGGTGTACAGCAAAGTGATTCAGTTATACATATATCTATCCTTTTTCAAATTCTTTTCCTAGTTTATTACAGAATACTGAGTGAAGTTCCGTGTATTATACAGTAGGTCCTTGTTGATTATCTGTTTTATATAGTAAAACAGTGTATATATATATATATATATATATATATAGTATAGTAGAGTGTATATGTTAATCCCAAACTCCTAATTTATCCCTCCCCCCACCTTTCCCCTTTGGTAACCATAAGTTTGTTTTCTAAGTCTGTAAGTCTGTTTTTGTCTTGTAAATAAGTCCATTTCTATCATTTTTTTAGGTTCCACGTATAAGTGATATCATATGATATTTGGTTTTGTCTGACTTCACTTAGTATGATCATCTCTAGGTCCATCCGTGTTGCTGCAAATGGCATTATTTCATTCTTTTTTATGGCTGAGTAATATTCCATCGTAAATATGTACCACATCTTCTTTATCCATTCCTCCACTTATGGACACTTAGGTTGCTTCTATGACTTAGTTATTGTAACAGTGCTGCAATGAACATTGGAGTGCATGTGTGTTTTTGAATTATAGTTTTGTCTGCGTATATGCCCGAGTGGGATTGCTGGGTCATATGGTGGCTCTATTTTTAGATTTTAAGGAACGTCCAGACTGTTCTCCGTAGTGGCTGCACCAATTTACATTCCCACCAACAGTATAGGAGGGTTTCCTTTTACCCATACCCTCTCCAGCATTTAGTGTTTGTAGACTTTTTGATGATTGCCATTCTGACTGGTGTGAGGTGATACCTCATTGTAGTTTCGACTTGCATTTCTCTAATGATTAGTGACGTTGAGCAGCTTTCCATGTACTTCTTGGCCATCTGTATGTCTTCTTTGGAGAAACGTCTATTTAGGTCTTCTGCCCATTTTTTGATTGGGTTGTTTGTTTTTGTGATATTGAGCTGCATGAGGTTTTAGTATATTTTGGAGGTTAATCCCTTGTCGGTTGCCTTGTTTGCAAATACTTTCTCCCATTCTACGGGTTGTCTTTTCGTTTTGTCTGTGGTTTCCTTTGCTGTGAAAAAGCTTTTAAGGTTAATTTTAGGCCCCATTGTTTATTTTTGTTTTTATTTTCATTACTCTAGGAGGTGGATCCAAAAAGATATTGCTGCGATTTACATCAAAGAGTGTTCTGCCCGTGTTTTCCTCAGAGTTTTATAGTATCCAGTCTTACATTTAGGTCTTTGATCCATTTTGAGTTTATTCTTGTGTGTGGTGTTAGAGAATGTTCTAGTTTCATTCTTTTACTTTTAGCTGTCCAGTCTTCCCAGAGAATGGGAAGAGACTGCCTGATTCCTCCAGCTCCGTTTTTCTTTCTCAAGATTGCTTTAGCTATTTGGGGTCTTCTGTGTTTCCGTATAAATTTAAAAATTTTTTGTTCTATTTCTGTGAAAAACGTCATTGGTAATTTGATAGGGATTGCACTGAATCTGTAGATTGTCTTGGGTAGTATAGTCATTTTAACAATATTGATTATTCCAATCCAAGAACATGGTATCTCTTTCCATCTGTTTGTGTCATCTACGATTCTTTCATCAGGGTCTTACAGTTTTCGGAGTACAGGTCTTTGGCCTCCTTAGGTAGGTTTATTTCTAGGTATTTTTTTTTTTTGATGTGACAGTAAATCAGATTGTTTCCTTAATTTCTCTTTCTGATCTTCCGTTGTTAGTATGTAGAAATGCAAGAGATTTCTGTGTATTAATTTTATATCCTGCAACTTTACCAGGTTCATTGCTGAGCTCTAGGAGTACTTGTTTTCGCTCCCTCGGACTACAGCACGAGTCCCAGTAAGGCTTTGCCTGAATTTGTGGTCTGGCCTCTTATCAATTTCTGTGGATTAAAGCATCCAAGAACCCGGCTTGGTAATTGAAGAGGAGGCAGGCAGGCCTGGGATGGAGGGAAAGCGTGGAGAAGGAGAGCAGTTGATGAGTAGAGCGTGAGCTGGTGAGAACAGAAGGATCGAGGCCAGACTGGGAGGCTCCAGCATGCCATGTCGAGCAGTTTGGAGTTATCGCAGAATCTCTGGGAAATCATCGAAAAACGTTTATGAAAAGAAGTTACAAGACCAATTTCGTGATCTAGAAATTGCCATCTATGGATCTATGGAGAATAAGACGGAGTGGGGAGGGTGGTGAAACAAAAGACATGGCCAGAGATGTTTAAGTGGTGGCCTTGTGTAAAAAAGATGAGCTGCGGCAAACGTGTTTTCTTTCTCGTGAATTGGGGAAATTGAAGGAATTTACCAATTATAGTGCAAGCTGATGATGGAAGGTGAGAATGGCAACCAAACTTAGGAGACGACAGGCTCAGTGAGATTGGAGACAGAGAGTCACCTGTTGAGCGAGGAGGAGATGTAGGACCCAGGGAAACGAGTTGTCCGTGTCCCTCCTGGAGCATCAGGGTGAGATGTGCACATCTGCTACCCTGGCCTCCAGACCTGCCTGGGCTCCAGCCCCCAGGGGCTCTGCTCTGTCCTGGATTCTTTCCATGGCTTCAGGCAACATGCCTGTCTCCTAGATGCTTCCTGTGTGTCCTTAAAACAATCCACCCATTTGGGAACTTGAGAGTTTCTGCTCCTTGTAAACCAAATACCTTAAAGCAGGTGGTGGGTTGATGGCCATATGTTATCAACAGGTCACATGAGCGTCATACAAGCAGTCATACAGGAGGAAGTATGGACCATGGGACATGGAGGGTGGTATTACCCTAAAGGAGCAGAAATGTTTTAAAGTTGCATGTTCTGAAAGAATACATACTTCAGCTACAGGGAAATTGTGCGCTCTTTTCCTGCATTTCAGTTTAGGGCAGCAAATTCAAACTGTTTGGCTTGAGAAAAGCACCTTGGAATGTTTCCAAATGAAAGATGTTCTCTTAATATAAAAGGCTACTTTTCAGTCTTTGGTATCATACGTTTCTCTTTTAACAAGTTTAGCTGCTTCCGGGCAATAACATCTGTGACACGAGGCAAGGTGTCTGACGTGTATCAAGATTCCTGTTCAGCGTTTTATCTGGTTTGAGATCCCTGGCTCACAGTAATTTGGGACCTGTGGGAAAAAGGATCTTGGGTGACAGAATGACAGATTGAAACATTTGACACTCTTGTAGCAGTGTTGGTCCCTTTGGGATCTGAGGTCAGTAGAATTGTGGTGATCCAGTTCAAGGTGCGGGGAAGTGCATCTGCAGGTGCAAGGCAGTGATAGATTAGAAATGTAGTTTTCAATTTACTGTGCTAACACGGGTTGAGGGATGTGACGGAGGCATGAAGGGTGAAAGCAGAGGGCCTTTCCTGCATGTTCTGTGAGGTGGAGGGCAGTCACAGTGGCCGCCACAGCCCAGGGATAGCGTGGTCCAGAGTTAAGCCCTGGAGCAGAATCCCTTCACATGTTTGGTACTTCCGGAATCCCAGCCACGATCCTTAGTTTCCCCAGCTCCTAAATAAAGTCAGAGCCCTGCTTTTCCTTGCTTCAGAAATGCCTAGCACTCTGAGTGAAGCAGACGCTTAGCTGTTAAGTGGAAGATTGTTGTACTAACTACACAAAGCTCTGAAATTAGAGGGCGCCATCTCTCCTGGGTACATTTGACAGGATATGCCAGACCTAGATTATGCAATACTAAAATTTAAGTTACTGGCTATTACCTCAAGGAATTACCTGGTTTGAAACATGATTTGAAACGCATGATTTGTGTTTGAAACACAAATATAAAAACTGAAACTGTGTAGTAGTTGATTATTTACATGTTCTTAAGAGGGAGACTTCATATATAAAAGAGGATTTTTTTTTTTTTTTTTTTGCGGTACACGGGCCTCTCCCGTTGCGGAGCACAGGCTCTGGACACTCAGGCTCAGCGGCCATGGCTCACGGGCCCGGCCGCTCCGCGGCATGTGGGATCTTCCCGGACCGGGGCACGGACCCGCGTCCCCTGCATCGGCAGGTGGATTCCCAACTACTGTGCCACCAGGGAAGCCCAAAAGAGGATATTTTAAATAGAATGATAAATAGGATAAACAGGATACATTTGAATTTGATAAATGGTAAATAAGATTTTAATGAGTATTAATTAAATTGATTTTAATGGGTCATTTTATTAGAACTTGATACCGAGAAAAATTAAATTCCAGTAGAGAATTGGTGACTCCTGGGAAATATTTGTGGCGGAGGTAGAACTGTCCCAGGAGGATTCAGAATGAGTGCTTTTCACCTCTGCCTTGGTGGCTTTCTTTGATTGTCATACTTTAGACTGAGTATTCTTTGAAATTGTTTGCAAATAAGTTTTGCTGATCTGGGAGCCCATTGGTCTTTTTAGATATGTGTATTTCCTTTTTAATCAACCTATTTTCTGCTAATATGCACTTTTCTCCATCCGGAAGGCACCCTGCCTTTGACTGTGTTGTGATGGTGAAGGGCTGTGAGTGTTCTCTACACGTCCAGGCGTGGGGTGAGGACCCTCCCAAATGCTGATACATACACTGCGGGTTCTCACACAGAACAGCAGCAAACCAGGAAGAAGAGCCACCTACTGGCTTAAAAATTAGGAAGTCAAGTCTGTCTTGTGGTTTGTTCTAGAATCTCGCTGATACATTTATCACCAGTCGATGTGGCTCATGAACACTTGAAATGAGGGCAGTGCATCTGAACAACTGAATTTTTAATGTAGAATTTGGAATTTTTAGCAAAAGAAAAATCTAATTCTTTTCGTTAAAAAAAATTTTTTTTACTGGTCAGCCTCTGGATTTATTCATTAATTCAAAAAGATTTGAAAATCCGTATTTGCATTTATTCATCAACTCTCTTCCCATTTCCAGATTTAGTGACATCACTTCGGAAGATTCAGTCAGATTGGTCACAGCTGGAGTATTTTTGCCATGCTAATGGCAAAACCTACAAATCGGGGCTTTTTTTCTCTTTATCGGGAGCTGGTTGTAAACTACAGCACAGTGAAGGCACAACTGTTATAGAGAATTGCTTTGTGCCAAATAAGAGTGACTGTTATCTCTGTCTTGAAAATGAAGTAGGCTCAGTGGGTTTTTATAATTTAAGAACAAGTTGCCCGAATCCAGACAAGTAATAAAAAAGCTTCCTCCCAGCCTCTTTCTTCTTGACAGTGGAACTTGGGAACCAAAGGACTGAAATGATCTCCAGGTATCTCTTCAAGGAAAGTCCGATGACAGCTACGTCACCAAATCAGGAACCAGGCTGAACTCTTGCTGGAAAGAAAGTCTGTCTCCTAAGCAGGAGGTGTGCTTCCCACTAAGTGGTGTGGACACAGAGACCACCGGTAAGTGAGTTTTTATCCCCAAATTATTCCTCAGCATACCGTCCCACTCCCCATAAACATGGCACCAAAATAATGATGTCACGAATAGGATCGATATTTTCATTATAAAATTGGCACTACTTGGATCATTTCTATTTTTTTAAGCACTTGAGATTTTGGTCCTTTCTGTAATGATGGCACTTACCAATTTCACCTACCTTATACCAAATCCGTCATGGATACAACCAACGGACAGGGTCTTACAGAATTTCCTAGGAAGACAGTATCCGTATTAAAATAGACTATTACTTGCTGAATCAACTGTCTGCTTCCAAGCATTAGCTGTTTATACATAAAGCATGTCCTCTTTCTTCAAATATATGAGGCATGTAATTGGCAGTGGACTTTTTTATTACCAGCTACTTCAATCGTTTTTTCTTAACGTTAGATTCATAGATATCGTCCCCCAAGGCTGTTGGGGAGGAGCCTGCGTGACAGATGAATGACTTGGCATATCCACTAAGAGAGACCTGCTTCCATTGGGCGATCTTGAAAAGCATATATATAAGGTTGATTTATATATGTATCTAAGATTTATATTTATATATCTGATTATAAATGCATTTGTGTATATTCTAACCAAATTTATCTCTATTCTCATTACCCTCAAATAAATAGCCAATGTCCCTTTACGGCTGTAATGACGCACAAATAGCACATTTACTAGGTGCAAAAAAACTTATTTACTTCAGCTCTGCGGTCTTACTTTACCTCACCACAAACCTACGTACTGGCTATTATTTTCCCTGTTTCACACATTCGTGAGGAGACTGAGGCTCATAGAGTATCTTTCTAAGCCACAGAACGAGCAAGGAGGTAGGATGTAAAACCACGTTTGCCTGTCTGCCTAATTCCAAACCCATTATATTCACATTATATCATGTTGCCAGTTTTAAAGGAATAAGGTAGGGTAAGCTTTGTTACACCCTGGTATGACCCCTCAAAACTCAAAAACTGTTACTTATTGATAAGAATATAAATTTCAGTTTAGCTCAGTCTGAACAGAACAGCAAAAAGATCAGTGGGCCTATCGTTTTCAGGTGTCTTCAGGGAGAAAAATGAAACTGTCGTAAAAAAAAAGTATATGCAGCTTACAGGCCATTTGAGTCAGTAATTGTTTCCAGGAAATTTTTTTTTTTTAATGTGGCTTTTCATTCATAGTCTAACAACTTGAACACAATTAGGAGAAACTAATTTAAAATGACAGCTTGTTTCTAGCAAGAAAATCTGAACACAAATGGAACCAATGGAGCCGCAAAGGTCAGGGTGCCAAGCTTTTAAGAATATTTTAGGTTTGCAAATAACGACTAATATGCTTGCCAATCTCAGGAATATATTTTCATTCCGAAAAAGAATATACTTTTCTAGAATTCTTCTCCAGAATCCCAAAGAGAGATAAATAACAAAATACATCTGTGTAATTTATTTACTTAATTGAGCAGAAGTAAAGTGTTAAAATATTTGTTTCTTTTATAAACTTGAAAATACTTAAATACACTTGATATTTTAAAGTGTTTTTCTGTCATTTGTAAAAGAATATAATCATTCAGTCTAGGGTAATAAAAAGCAAACAGGACTACAGCCTTGAGCACAGTAACTTTGAAGACTATTACAAATTTAATTTAAAATAGTGGTGCTAGATTTCTTACTGACATTATTTTATAAGCACTCAATGTAAGCTGTCCTTCCACCAGTCCTTCGCTGGTTGTTGACCTTTTGTTTTGTTCGTGTGTTTAAGTCTTTACTATCAAAGCAGATGGCCGAGTTTGCCGTGAATTCAATGAGATTTGAGGAAAACTGGCATCGAAAGTCACTAGTGTGTTTTGTCAAAAATGAATAAACATGTCATCTCTGACCTATGCCCTCCTAATTAAGATGCCTTGAAACATATAAAGTAAGAGTAGGTTGAGTTGTTTTAAGATCATGTCCATAAAAGACATACTATTTATTTTAACACTTTTACCAAGTTTTCTGGAATTGAAGGACCAAGGAGATGTCTTTGTCTATGGATCATTTTGAAAGCATCTATGAATCAAACAGCAGAAGTCTGGAAGAGCAACCCCAGGTTGAAACAGGTGAGACACCAAAACGTCTGCAAACACCAGAGAGGTAGAATTGAGGTCAGGGTTGTGAAACCACTAGGTGGCATTTCGGGGGCTCCAGGGAGCTGGGTTATGTCTCAGTGCAGAAGGAATTCAGCAAGAGGCAAAGTGATACATGAGAAATGGTTTATTAGAATAGCACGCTTGGGAGACTTACAAGTGGGTGGCAGAGAGGGTGCCAGGCCCCCAGAACTTCGATGGGCAGGCAGGTCACTGGGTGGAAATGGGCCAGTGCGTGAGGAGCTTGCCAGTGGGCTCTCCACTCAGACGGCTTCTGTGCCCCAACCTCTCCCCGTGTCTCCCCTCGAAGACAGCTCGGTGCCCGTGCCCCTGTCAGCCCCGGGGCGTGAGGTCACCTGACCGGGAGCCGTAGGGGACACCAGCCCCACCCCCCCCACCCCGCCCACGCTGCCAGGAAGCAGGACCTGAGTGCAGGGCTCTCGGCGGCCCTGACCAGGCTCCACCCGTAATTGGCCGTCAGAACGGACTGCCCCGCCCAGGCTTCCAGTGCAGCCGCCTCTCGCTGGAAGCCTGGGACGCTGGAATCAGGCCACTTCCTGTCTGTCCTTGCAGGAGACGGGGCCGCACTACAAGAAGCTCCAGGCTCAGCCCTGGATCCTGACCATCACGTGGCCAGAGAAACTGGCAACATTTTTGTTTTGCCTGTTGAAATGTTTAATGACAAAGATTTTGTTCAGTTTCCTGATGTGGATGACGTGTGGAGCCCGATGTTGATTTATTCTCCAAGAAATGTACATCCTACTTCCCGCACGGGGGTGAGCCCCCTGTCCAAAGGTGAGAGACCCATGTGTGTGACCTTTACCTCCTATGAGATCAGCCCTAAGCTAGTTTAAACCTGACCAAGTCCTGTCTACACAGCAGATTTAGATCTCTCCATGTCCTGTCTACACTGAGTACGTTTAGACCGGACCATGTGCTGTCTATAATGAGAACATTTAGACCTGAATGTGTTCTGCCTACACTAGGACTATGGAGACCAGGGTAGAGACCTGTCCTGGCCTCAGTCCTGGAAAGCTCGGTGCCTGTGTCTGAATGTCAGTGCTTAGATGTCTGGGGTCTGGAGCTCAGGTGGGCTCGTCTGGGTAGCAGCGCTCTGCTCTACCTGGCCCTCCCAGGGGTCAGTGCTGCGGTCAGGGCCTTCGTCTTTACCCCCGTAAGGTTCACCTTCCCTGGGCCTCGTGGAGACTCCTCAGGTGGGCTACCTGGAAATTATCCCAATTTATCAGCCTGTGCATGGTGAGTAGGCAGGCAGGTTTAGCTGATGAACTGATTGCAGGGCACATGGATTGGGCAAAAGGCTGATGGAGAGCAGGTGAGGCTGCTACTGTAATCCACTTCCCGTCAACCATCGCTACTCAGCAGAGACCAGAGCTGCCCTCGGCTTTCAGCCCTGCTGTCCCGTGTGTTTTCTCAACACCTCAGCGAGCCAAGAAAGGACTGAGCCTGCCAGAACCAAGGTAGGATGTTCAACTTATCACTAAAGCTTTAAAAACAGTTAAAGTATCACAGAACCAGAGTGAAAAGAGGAGGACTTCTCTGGGACAAGTGTGGGGAGAGGAGACCAATCCTACACTTCTTCTGCCATCGCAGGAGGTCCCAGGAACCCAGCTCGTTTCCACATTAGGGGGCCAAGCAGCAGGGCCGTGGTGTCCTGACCAAGGGGACATGTGACCCCAGGCGCAGGGTGTGGGGACTGTGTGGGTCTCTCCCCATCTGCATGGGTCGGGATCACGTGTACGGGGAAGACCCCTTATCTGCTCTTCGCCTGCACTGGTTCTGGTCATCTCTGAGATTTCTAGTATGTGAATTGAGGGTGTTGCTGTAATTAACCTGTGGTCCTCCTTCTCTTCATCTTGTCACATTCACACGAGGACAAGAACCTTTGAGCAGGTTGCTGCTCCGCGTTCTGCCGAGTGACTAGTAACCCTTGGTATTGCTTCCAAACCAAACTCGGGTCCACTCACCTGTGTGCAGTAAAGCCAATCTACTGACCCTGGGTTGTGGTACAGCTTTCGTTGTAGGCGCCAAGCAAGGAGTCCAGGGCAGCTTATGCTTAAAAGGCCCAAACTCCCCTGAGGCTTTCTGGGAAAGGCTGTTAAAGACACGGTGAGGGAGGGGGGTCGTGGGGTGTGTGGTCAGCTGATGGACGCCCTTCTGATTGGCTGGTGGTGAGTCAGCATCCTCAGGCTTCTGGTTCCAGCCGGTCTGGGGTCTACGTGCTTGTGGGCAGCATGCAGTTAACTTCTCCCACCTGGTGGGGGCTTCAGTATCTGCAAAACAGCTCGCAGGCCATGGCTCAGAATATTATCTACAGCCCTTGAGGAGGAACTAGAGGTTCTTGGCTTTGTTTAATGGCTGAAGTATTATGATGTTGTCTTGTTTGGCTGTTTTCCCTCCTGCATTTAATTTCTCTGATTAAATGTAGTCTTTGGAACTTGGGGAAGCCTGGGAGACTAAAGTTTTTCTACAGACAAGAGGCAGGCAGAGGACATGGGGGCAGGGGGCACTGTTCTGGGAAGGCTCCGGAGGGTCCTGCTTGGTTACAGAATCATATTAATATCATAGCATACCATCTGTCTAATCCATGGGGGCCACCACTGCCTGGGTCCCCCTGGACAAAGCTCAGGTGAGCACAGACTAGCACCCCCTAAGAATGGTCCCCCATGTGCTCTGTGCGGGTACCATGATGGCCCCTAAGGTGGGGGACTATGTTTGGGCCTCCGACATTTGTGATGAAGGGGAGTCGAAATGGAATCTCAATTAACAAGAAATCATTTTTAAAATTTATTTTAAGCAAAATAACACACGTCACATACCCTTCACCATTATCACCATTTTAAGTGCACGTTTCTGAGGCATCAGATTTATTCACCTTCTTGTGGAACCACCACCACCATCCCTAGAACTTTTCATCTTGCCAAACCAAATTCCACAACGTTCCACTCCCCACCCCTTCCGACAGTCCCGGCACCGACGTCCACTTTGGTCCATGAGTTGTCGACACCAGGGCCCCCATCTGAGTGGAATCCTGCAGTGTTCGCTGATGGGTCATTTTGGAAGAGCTGACTCACTCTGAAGCTCTGCCTCTTTGCATCTGAAGAATCTGTATTTCGGGAGGCTGTATGAAGAAGGGGGTGTACGAGGGACAAGGGTGTCCAGGGTGCAGATGAGCCGGGACCTGACCAGCTGCCTGTTGGGCCCTCTGGTCCCATTTCTTGGGCTCTGCCTCATCTGCGTCATTGCTGTCCTGGGCTCCTGGGAGGGGCCTGCTTGCTGGGTGGTCGCTGCTCCTGTGGCAGGGAAGATCCTACAGGGCTGAACCACAGAGTGTGGGGTGTGGTCCCAAGAGCTTGGGGCCCACATAGGTCGCAGCATTGGGGCTGTGACAGGTGCTCAGGCCGCCTCATCACTGACAGGGAATGTTGCCAAGATCCTGCTCGGGAGGGCACGGTGGGTGGCCTGGGACCCCCGAGGCCCCGTTCCTATCTTGGAGCTTGGAGAGTGCATCCCCCATGGGCACCAGACTCACCCCATATCTCAGCCATGTCCCTCTGTCCTGTCTTTGAACTCAGGAAAACGAACTCTCTTGTCCACAACATAGGCCTGGTCCTGTCGGTATTAGGATTCTTTAATTTAGGCGTCCTGGGATAGCAGCTCTTTTTAGGCCTAAAGGAGGAACAGCTCAGCAGTGTAAAACGTTTTCAGATGAAACTAATGTTCAACGACTATCTCTATACTACGCGGTTGTTGACTTCTATTAGTCATTATTCTCCTGGTTTTAGCTCTTATGTGGGGATTACAGAGGAGTCAACATTTAAATCTTCATAATCTGTGTATTTGTAGCTTCAGTATCATTACTGACCCATAGTTGTTTTTTTGTTTTGTTTTGTTTTTGCGGTACACGGGCCTCTCACTGTTCTGGCCTCTCCCGTTGCGGACGCGCAGGCTCAGCGGTCATGGCTCAGGGGCCCAGCTGCTCCGCGGCATGTGGGATCTTCCTGGTCCGGGGCACGAACCCGTGTCCCCTGCATCGGTAGGCGGACTCTCAACCACTGCGCCACCAGGGAAGCCCTGACCCATAGTTTTTTATGGTTTGGGAAGAGTTATTGACTTCATGTATCATGTAAAGGATTCACAGTGATGATAGGGCAGTTAAGATTACGATGATGGCTGGTAAATTGTGCAGCTTTTCTCTACCTGTGCATCTGTTGCACGTATATGGGTCAGTTTAGTTGTCAATATTAGTGAAATAATAGAGGACTAGAGAACTTATCCAAGAAAATGATTATTAATGCATAATCATGAAAATGTAAAAGTTCTTCCATAATCGGTGATGTTGCATCTTGAGACCCTAGATGAAATGGATATGCCTTGGTGATATACAAGATTTTAGCCTATGATTTAACTTTGACAAACTTATATCACTTTTTACTTTTATCTCCTTTATTGAGAAAGACGTAACGGTTATGGTGTTGGATTGAAACTGCTTGAAAAGGATTTGAGTCCATCCTTATTTTACATTTACATAGGTAGGATCTTCAAACAGGATACGGTGGAGGGCATCCGTGTAACCATGCTAGGTTAGGACTAGCAGTTTTCACTGCTGAGACTTCTTGTTTAGATGCAAATGCTTTTCAAAGTATGAAGATTACTAGCACTACTGCTGTTACTGAGATGAATGAGCCTAAAGACAAAATATTTCATGTTGTGTGTGCAACAGGGTACTTGGAGTAACGTAGTCACATCCCTGAAAGGCCAAGAAAGTGCTGCAGGAAGTCATATTTACTACTACAAATATACCTGTGAATTTTTGCTCATGTTAAGTGTATAACCTGAGAATAGTGGAAATCAGTGTAGAAGCTGCCTATAATAGTGAAGATGGCTCCCATGGACATTACGCCATGGAAGTGTGCTACTACGTAGTATGTATCCTGGAAGACAGTGTCCGGGGATGAGTTGGCTGAGATGATTCCTGTCAAACCACCTACTGTAAAAAGAAAACTGAAGCTGAAAGCTCATAATATTAGTGAGGGGCCATGTAATATTACCGCTGTGAGGAGTTGCTTATCACCTAAATACTTTTGCTCCTGCAGGGATGGAAGTAATTACAGTAGCTGATGCAAAGTATGCTCATGGGTCGACAGCTATCCCTATGGTAAACGTATGATGGGCCCATAAGATAAATCCTAAAAAGCCAGTGGACATGACTCAAGCCATTCCCGAATAGCTGAAAGGCACTTTTTGTCCTAAATAGTATGTAATGATATGTGAGATTATAACAAACCCTGGTAGGCCATGAATACAGACTTCAGGGTGACCAAAGAACCAAAACAGGTGTTGGTATAGGATTCGATCTCCTCCTGCAGGGTCAAAGAAAGTAGTGTTTACATTTCTATCTCTTAACAGTATGGCAATTCTGGTTGCTCGGACTGAGAGTGGTAATTATAGTAATATGGCTATAGTTGGGGAAGATTAAACAAATAATGGTATTTGGTATTGGGATGTGACTGCTGGTTTTGTATTAAAGGCTATAGTAATAAAAGTAATAGCACCAAGAATTGAAGAGACCCTGCTCGATGTAAAGGAGAAAATGGTTAGGTCGACAGAGGCTCCTGCGTGGGCCACTTTGCTGGCTAGAGCTGAATGTACGGTTCCACTGGTACCAGAACCAGCTTCTACTACTGGTGTTATGAGTAGGAGTAAGAATGATGGGGGAAGTAGTCAAAAGTTTACATGATTTATTCGGGGAAATGCTCTATCAGGTGCCCCAGTTATTAGTGGCACAAGTCAGCTTTTTTTTTTTTTTTCATAGATCTTTATTGGAGTATAACTGCTTCACAATACCGTGTTAGATTCTGTTGTACACCAAAGTGAATCAGCCATATGCATACATATGTCTCCATATCGCCTCCTTCCCACCCTCCCTATCCCACCCCTCTAGGTCATTGCAAAGCACCGAGCTGATCTGCCTGTGCTATGCAGCTGCTTCCCACTATCTATTGTACATTTGGTAGTGTATATATGTTGATGCTACTCTCACTTCACCCCAGCTTCGCCTTCCAACCCATGTCCTCAAGTCCATTTTCTATGTCTACCTCTTTATTCCTGCCCTGCAACTAGGTTCATCAGTACCATTTTTTTTTTTTTAGCTTAGCATATGGTATTTGTTTTTCTCTTTCTGACTTACTTCACTCTGTAGGACAGACACTTGGTCCATCCACCTCACTGCAAATAACTCAATTTTGTTTCTTTTTATGTCTAATATTCCGTTGTATATATGTGCCACATCTTCTTTATCCATTCATCTGTCAGTGGACACTTAGGTTGCTTCCATGTCCTGGCTATTGTAAATAGTGCTGCAATGAACATTGTGGTACATGTCTATTTTTGAGTTACGGTTTTCTCAGGGTGTATGCCCAGTAGTGGGATTGCTGGGTCATATGGCAGTTCTCTTTTTAGTTTTTTAAGGAACCTCCATACTGTTTTCCATAGTGGTTGTATCACTTTACATTCCTACCAACAGTGCAGGAAGGTTCCCTTTTCACCACACCCTCTCCAGCATTTATTGTTTCTAAATTTTTTGATAATCGCCATTCTGACCAGTGTGAGGTGATACCTCATTGTAGTTTTGATTTGCATTTCTCTAATAATTACTGATGTTGAGCATCTTTTCATATGCCTCTTTGCCATCTGTATGTCTTCCTTGGTGAAATGTCTATTTAGGTTTTCTGCCCTTGGGCCTCCCACCGTTGCAGCCTCTCCCGTTGCGGAGCACAGGCTCCGGATGCGCAGGCTCAGCGGCCATGGCTCAGGGGCCTAGCTGCTCTGCAGCATGTGGGATCTTCCCAGACCGGGGCACGAACCCGTGTCCTCTGCATCGGCAGGCAGACTCTCAACCACTGCACCACCAGGGAAGCTCCCCATTTTTTAACTGGATTTTTGTTTTTTTGATATTGAGCTCCATAAGCAATTTGTATATTTTGGAGATTAATCCTTTGTTGTTTCATTTGCAAATATTTTCTCCCATTCTGAGGGTTGTCTTTTTGTCTTATGTTTTCCTTTGCTGTGCAAAAGCTTTTAAGTTTAATTAAGTCCCATTTGTTTATTTTTGTTTTTATTTCTGTTACTCTAGAGGTGCATCAAAAAAACATCTTGCTGTGGTTTATGTCAAAGAGTGTTTTTCCTATGTTTTCCTCTAAGAGTTTTATAGTGTCTTGTCTTACATTTAAGTCTTTAATCCATCTGGAGTTTTTGTGTATGGTGTTAGGTAGTGTTCTAATTTCATTCTTTTACATGTAGCTGTCCAGTTTTCCCAGCACCACTTATTGAAGAGGCTGTCTTTTCTCCATTGTATATTCTTGCCTCCTTTGTCATAAATTAGGTGCCCATGTATGTGTGGGTTTATCTCTGAGCTTTATATCCTGTTCCATTGATCTATATTTCTGTTTTTGTGCCAGTACCATACTGTCTTGGTTACTGCAGGTCTGTAGTGTAATTTGAAGTCGGGGAGCCTGATTCCTCCAGCTCCGTTTTTCTTTCTCAAGGTTGCTTTGGCTATTCGGGGTCTTCCGTGTTTCCATATGAATTGTAAAATTTTTTGTTCTCATTCTGTGAAGAATGCCATTGGTGGTTTGATAGGGTTTGCACTGAATCTGTAGATTGCTTTGGGTACTATAGTCATTTTCACAATATTGATTCTTCCAATCCAAGAACATGGTATATTTCTCCATCTGTTTATGTCATCTTTGATTTCTTTCATCAGTGTTTTATAGTTTTCTGACTACAAGTCTTTCGCCTCCTTAGGCAGGTTTATTCCTGGATATTTTATTCTTTTTGTTGCAATGTTAAATGGGAATGTTTTCTTAATTTCTCTTTCTGATTTTTCATTGTTGGTGTATAGGAATGCCAGAGATTTCTGTGCATTAATTTTGTATCCTGCAACTGTACCAAATTCATCGATTAGTTCTAGTAGTTTTCTGGTGGCATCTTTAGGATTTTCTATGTATAATATCATGTCATCTGCAAGGAGTGACAGTTTTACTTCTTTTCCAATTTATATTCCTTTTCTTTTTTTCTTTGATTGCCATGACTAGGACTTCCATAACTATGTTGAGTAAGAGTGGCGAGACTGGACGCCCTTGTCTTGTTCCTGATCTTAATGGAAATGCTTTCAGTTTTTCACCATTGAGTATGATGCTTGCTGTGGGTCACAAGTCATTTTTCAAACCCTGCAATCATAATGGGTACAACTATAAAGAAAATTATTACACGTGCAGGGACTGTATGACTACATTACAGATTTGGTCATCTCCAAGTAGCGCTCCAGATTAGCATAGCTCAGACTGGATTAACAGACTGGAGGTGGTGCCTGCTACTCCAGCTCAAGCACCAAACAGTAAATATAAAGTGCCGACATCTTTGTGATTTGTAGCAGATAATCAGTTTATGAACAGAGGTAAAATGACTGAGCTAGCATTAGACTGAAAGTCTAAAGATAGAGATTGCGTCCTCTTTTTGGCAAACCCTGTGATAAATGAACACAATGAATTGCAAATTCAAAAAGGCAGTTCAACTCTGCTGATGCTTTTCCTGCCTTTTTTTTTTTTCCTTGAGGGTGGGAGTAGTAGATTGAAGCCAATTGACTAGAGGATTTATCTGTGAACTAACATTTCCTGGGGTGGAAGCTCATCAATCTCCTAAGGATTTGGCTTAATTAAAATCTTTGATTTGCATTCAGCTGATATAGGATGGAGTCCTGCAATCCTTATTTTTAGAAACTGGGGCTTCCCTGGTGGCGCAGTGGTTGAGAGTCCGCCTGCCAATGCAGGGGACACGGGTTCGTGCCCCGGTCCGGGAAGATCCCACATGCCGCGGAGCGGCTGGGCCCGTGAGCCATGGCCGCTGAGCCTGCGCATCTGGAGCCTGTGCTCCACAACGGGAGAGGCCGCAACAGTGAGATGCCCGCGTATCGCAAAAAAAAAAAGAAAAGAAATTAAGTTGTACTTGTTTAGGGTTTTGAAAGCTCTTGGTCTGAACTACCCTAAATTCCTAATGCAGCATGGATAGAATGGGTATTAAGGGTAGTAACTGAGTGGATATTACAATTAGTAATGATAGGAAGGTTATCTGTTTTGTATGTTCAAATTGTATATTTTTGTGTTGTTTATTGAGGGGAATATAGTTAGTGATGTGGAGTATGTTAGCTGCAAGTAGAAATATATGCTGAGGACTGCTATGATGGCTATTAGTGTTGGCAGAATGATGTTATCATTTTTGTTATTTCTTGGATAATTATTCATCTGGGTAAAAACCCTGATAGTGGGGGGCTACCTCCTAACGATACTATAATGGTGAGGAAAAGGATTGTGATGGGAGGTGTTTCATCTCATGGGTGTGATAATGATACTGTTGTCGTACATCACCTGGGCATAAGTAGTAAGAAGATAGTGTTGTTATGATATAAATTAGTATGTTTAGGACTGTTATAATTGGAATATACATTATAATAAGCTGTTATGCATCCTCTATGGGCAATTGATGAGGAAGCTATAATTTTTTCTAGGTGAGTATGGCTAAGTCTGCCTCAGCCTCCAATTATGATTCGTAGTATCACTATGATTAATAGTATGTTTAGGGTGATGGATGGTGACATGTGGTATAAAACCGAGAGGGGTGCAATTTTGTCACGTTAATAGCATCAGGCCTGCTGTTCATGGAATGCCTTGTGTTACTTCAGGCCCTCAGAAGTGAAAACGGGCAAAGTCCTACTTTTGTTACAAGGGCTATTGTTATGATGGTGGATACTGCTGAATTAAAAGATTTTTGTAATTCACTGTGTTCCTTGACCAGAGTATATTAGATTAATGATAACAGCCACTATAAGTAGTACTGACACGGTGGATTGTTTTAGAGAATAATTGTTGGATGCTTCTATAGCTTATGGGTTCATGTTTTTTATTAGAATGGGGATACCATTAACCAGCGTGAGCTTGTTACTACAATTATGTTTCCTGAGATAATGGGCAGTAGAATGACAGTAAAAGCCATAGAGTTTATCAGTACAGTAAGGATATACGACAGTATTTTGGGGGTATGGGCCTGATAGCTTACTTAGAGAACCTTCCTGTATAGCATGTGGTGTAACGTGGTGGCACGGGGAACATAAAATTCTTAGGAGTAAGTTCACTTCCAGGAATAAGAGCATTTAAACCTCTGTCATTTTCTCTATCAAAGTAACTCTTTTGTCAGACATATTTCTTAAGCTTGTGGTGGGTTGCCTGGTATGATGACAAGCAATGAAACCTCTCATATACATAGGACTGTTAGTAGTAAAAAAATTTTTATAGGAGATGTGTAAGTTGATCATATCAAAATTATGCGTAGGATGCTCGAATTCATAGAAAGTAGATTGTTAGATGTGTTTTAATGATGACTTGGGCTGTATATAATCCTGGCACGTAGGGGTTGTGAAGTACTCCTAACAGATTGGTGTGGAAATGTTTTTTATAATGAAATTGACATGTTCTCTAGGAAGGATGGGGTGAGTGGGCCTGCTGCGTTTTCTACATTGGAGCCAAACACAGGTTTTGACTCTACTTCTGTTAAATCGCGTGGGGCTCCACTGGATTGTAAATGGTATGCCTACGTTTATATTAATTAGTGGAGAAGATATGGGAAGAGGAATTCACGTTGTGAGAGCCAGGGTTACGGCTAGCATTGGGGCAATAATATATAAATTGATGACGCTGATGGTCATAGTGGTTCTTTAATAAATAATTTTTGTCTCAGCAATGGTTTGTAAGAATCCATAGTGGGTGGTGATTTTTGGCCCTTTCTGGATTTGTATATAGCCTAGGATTTTCCGTTCAGTTAATGTAAGGAATGCTATAGCGAGCAAAATTGGGTAATTAGTGAAAGAATGTTGATGATAAACATATTCTCAGGGAGAGGACTTACCTCTGCGGATAAAGTTTAAGTTCTATGCAGTTGCTGGGCTCTGCAAACCCTAACAAACCCTGACTACAGTAGGGTATGATAAATTAGTTCAATTGAGATTTTACTGTCAATTAGTTTGAAGTCATCTTGTAAAATAGGTCTTATTTCCCTTGTCCATTCATACTGGGAGAAATTTATAATAGACAGAAACCAACCAGGATGACTCCAGTCTGAGCTCCAATCAGTTAGGACTTTAATTGTTGAACAAACAGACCATTAATAGCAGTTATGCCACTGAAATGTCCTTATCCATCAAGGTCATAAACCCTATTGTCTAGAACTCTAAAATACGATCACACTGTTATCCCTAGTATAACTTGTTCTGTTGATCAGTGTTTTAGAACAACAGGTGATAAAGCATTTTGACTAGTGGTTCTAAACTTTAATCACTGAGAGGTGGTTTTATTCTCCAGGGTCACCCCAACCAAAATTGTTAATCTATTAACAGCTATGTTATCCCTTAAGGTTCAGGCTTTTTTTTTTTTTTTTTTCTGGATTAATTAATTAATGCTCCATAGGATTTTCTCCTGTTACTCCCACCTCTTCCCGGAAAGGTCAGTTTCACTGATTAAAAGACACGGTAAAACTCACATGTGGCCATTCTTGCAAGTCCAAGTCCTTATTTAGAGAACAAATGACTATGCTACCTTTCTACACTCAGGATCCCATAGCAGTTAAAGCGATGTCACTGAGCAGCCAGTGTCTCTAATACTAGAAGTACTAGAGGTAATGTTTTTGGTAAACAGGCAGGAATTGTGATTGCCAAGTTCCATTTACTTTTTTAATCTTAAATGCATGCCTGTGCTGGGTTAACAGTTGTTTTAATAAGTAATTAGGTATTGGTTTAGTTTTACTTTACTGTTAACTGTCAGTGGGTTATAAATTCTGATATAAGCTTATGCAAGGAGAAATATTTCTTGTTACTCATATGAACAGTATTGCTTCTGTTAATTGATTAGTCCAGTATTAAATTAGCAGTTGATTTATTTATTATTGGTATTAAGGTGACTGTGTGGTTGACCTTGAATGCTTAATGCTTTCTTAACTGGTGGCTGCTTTTAAGCCAACCATGGTATTGTATATATGCTAGTCTCTAGGGAAGGTTTTATTCTGTATCTAAAAAGCTGGACCATTTTTGAATAACATTTTAAATTACGTTAAAATCATGTGGTTTTTTTTGTTTTTGGGGGTTTTTTTTTTGCAGTACGCTGGCCTCTCACTGTTGTGGCCTCTCCCGTTGCGGAGCACAGGCCCCGGACGCGCAGGCTCAGCGGCCATGGCTCACGGGCCCAGCCGCTCCGCGGCATGTGGGATCTTCCCGGACCGGGGCACGAACCCGTGTCCCCTGCATCGGCAGGCGGACTCTCAACCACTGCGCCACCAGGGAAGCCCAAAATTATGTTTTTTAAGTAATATTTAAAATTGAACTGAAGTTCTTTTCTGAACAATCATCACCAGGCTTATAAGGCTTATTAGCTCTACTCATAAATCTCCCTATTTTGCCATATGGATGGGTTTTTCTTATAAACTTTTCATAAGTAGCTCCTCTGGTTTCAGGGTATTTAACTTCTTTCATCATTCCCTTATAGAACTTTATCTATAGCACCAGATTTAAATTTCTACCTTCTTATACATAGATGCTAAATGAGTCTTTACTTATGATAGTTGAATTTGCTGGGAGGTTTGGGCTAGTTGTAGTACGAAGTGTTCATGAGGTGTAAAATCTCCTGGGTATAAACTAGGTGCTTTCCTTTAAGCTACACTTTGATTCATCCAAGCGCACTTTCCAGTATGCTCATCTTGCTAGGACTTGTCTCCTCTTATATAGTTAGAACTTATTAATGGGTTATGAAGTTATTGATATTGGAGGGGATGACAGTGTGCATGCTTCATGGCCTGATTCAATTCTCTATTCTTAATTTACTAGCAAATTCTCCTTTGGTTTTTCATTTCATAAAAACTTTCATATAAATTATTTTATGTTCCTGAGGTACAAAATGTAGCCCACTTCTCCTCCCATAGGCTACACCTGGGCCTAACGTTTTCATGTCTGATAATTTTGCTTACTATTGTTCCTTACCAGGGTTTCCTGAGGATGGCGGTATATAGGGCTGGTGAGGTTTATCAGTTTGTTGATTATAGAACAGGCTACTCTAGAGGAGTGAATCACCGTCAAGTTCTTTGACTTTCAGGCTGACGATAGTCATATTCTGGTGAATAACTTTTTTGTTGTAATTATTTGAATTTAGGGATAAGCATAGTGGGACATCTTAGCTATCATGTACTCAGAAACGGTAGTCACTTTCATAGTTTATTTTCATTTTCGCTATGGCTTTTTACAGCTTAGCTAGGACTTTTAGGGTAATCTTTAACATACTTCACACTGGATTTCTATTAATATGGGTTAATCTTATGAGCAAGGTGGCTGACATGAAATGCACCAACCCTAAGTAGGTTAATATAACTTACTCAGACTTCCTTTTATGGCTCAACTTTTATCACTGCCATTTCCCATGGTGATGGAGTTAAGCAAGGCATTGTGAGCTACTTTTTAGTGTGCTTGGTGCCTGCTTTTAATATTTTGTGATTTAGAGGGCATTCTCACTGGGGTGCAGATACTTGCATGTGTAATTTTGTTAGAAATTAAAAGGCCAGGGCCACACCTGTGTGTTTATGGGGTTCGTAAGTTCATCTGGGCACTTACAGTGCTTCACCTTAATTATTAAGCTACAGCAACAGGCTGAGTAGGACTTCGTACATATAGGATTTATGTATTTAAGTGACATGTTGGTATTCAGTGTAGTAGTTTGGGTTGTGTTAAAATTGGTATTGAAATATTTCATATTTTTTCTTTTGGACTGGGATTGACATATATACACTAGTGATACTATGTATAAAATAACTAATGAGAACTACTGTATAGCTCAGGGAACTCTACTCAATGCGCTGTGGTGACCTAAATGGGAAGGAAATCCAAAAGAGGGGATATATGTATAACTGATTCACATTGCTATAGAGTAGAAACTAACACAACATTGTAAAGCAGCTATAACTCCAATGAAATTCTTTTTTATAAATTTTAAAAATGTACTTTATTTTTTATTTTGTTTGAGGTACATAGCAGATCTAGGGTGTACATGGCAGATCTAGGGTGTACATGGCGATCAATCTAAGTAATTGATTGGTATTACGAGGAGGCTAGTTTGTAGTTATACTAACTTTGGGTTTTTCAGGTAAGGGCAATATGTTTGTTAAATGAGTTCGTTGACTCACGCAGTTATATGCTTTGCCTTGTTTGGGGGGGGTCTGTCAGGGCGATCATAGTGTACAAAGTATGAGATTTAGTGGGAGGTGGGAGTGTTTGATTAAGGAAGCTGTTTACCTGAAATGCACGTGTGTATGTACGTGTGTAATTGTTCTATGTCCTGTGACCGTTGACTCAGGAACACATTACGGTTGATGATGTTGGGAAATAACATTCAATTTAAGCTCAGCTACAAGCTGTTTGACTGTGTTAAGGCCCCTGATGGCCACAGCTGAGTCACAGCAGCCCCCAGAATTAAAAAATACCAAATGCGGGCTTCCCTGGTGGCGCAGTGGTTGAGAGTCCGCCTGCCGATGCAGGGGACACGGGTTCGTGCCCCGGTCCGGGAAAATCCCACATGCCGCGGAGCGGCTGGGCCCGTGAGCCATGGCCGCTGAGCCTGCGCGTCCGGGGCCTGTGCTCCGCAACGGGAGAGGCCACAACAGTGAGAGGCCCGCGTACCGTGAAAAAAAAACAAAAAAGCATGAAACCAGTTATGTGTGAGCATAAGCTGAGTTGATAGTCCATCAAGATGTCTTTTCTTTCATCTTTTTATTGAAGTATAGTTGACTTACAGTGCTGTGCCAATCTCTGCTGTACAGGAGTGACTCAGTTATACAAATACAGATATCTATATCTATCTATATAGATATCTGTATCTATCTATAGATATCTATAGATACACATTCTAAAATTTCCTGGGGTGGAAGCTCATCAGTCTAGTAAGGATTGGGCTTAAAGTCTTTAATTTGCATTCAACTGATGTAGCACAGTCTTGCAATCCTTATTTTTAAGAATTACGTAAATTACACTTGCTTACAGTTTTGAAAGCTCTTGGTGTAAACTACCCTAAGTTCCTAGTCCAGCACTGATAGAATGGGTGTTAAGGGTAGTAATTGTGTGGCTATTACGATTAGTAATGATAGGAGGGCTATTTGTTTTGTATGTCCCAACTGTTATTTTGTTTTTATGTTTTTTATTGATGGAAATATAGTGATGTATGTTAGCTGCAAGTAGACATATATGCTGAGTAACTGCTATGATGGCTATTAGTGTTTGTTGGTAGAATAATGTTATCATTTTTGTTACCTCTTGGATAATTATTCATTTGGGTAAAACCCCTGACAGTGGCGGGAGACCTCCCCATGATACTATGATGGTGAGGATAAGGGTTTTGATGAAAGGTGTTTTATGTCATGTGTGTGATGATGATAGTGTTGTGGTAGCTAGGCTGGGCATAAATAGGAAGAAGATAGTGTTGTTATGATATTGATGAAAGAAATTTTCACATGTTGAGGGACGGGGACATTCTGGCTTATATATGACTTAAATCGGATACTCACTACAACAGCCCATTTGTAGCCTATCAAACGTACATTGTACACTTGCTGTAAAAAGGAAAGGGCACACTGACCAGAAGTGAAGCATGGCCATGATAAAAAAAATAAAGGTTAAATGCCTTCTTTCCTGGGCTGCCAAAGCCGGTCCTCCTTCGATGGCACTCCCTTCCCAGGTGCCCAGGCCACACTGACTCGCTGTGTACATGTTTTTGGTTTTGTTCTTTTTTCTTGAAGTCTTGAAGGAATGTATCCCCGACCTGTTTAATGCTTTTTGTTCTGACAAGATATACAACTGTACTGAAAACTGTGCTTCTCTGGAGCAGTGTTTCAGAGCTGTCAGAGAGGCTGTCTCCCTGGCTTTGGTCCTCCGTCTGGCTCTACGAAGACTCTTTTCTGTTTCTATTCTAGATTGATGATCGTCACTGACAAAACTTGGCGCAGGGCTTCCCTGGTGGTGCAGTGGTTGGGAGTCCGCCTGCCGATGCAGGGGACGCGGGTTCATGCCCCGGTCCAGGAGGATCCCACATGCCGCGGAGCGGCTGGGCCCATGAGCCATGGCCGCTGAGCCTGCGTGTCCAGAGCCTGCGCTCCGCGACAGGAGAGGCCACAGCGGTGAGACGCCCGTGTACCGCAAAAAAAAACTTGGCGCAGCTGGCAGGATAGCAGATGAACCCACCTGAGGTCACCTGGAGTCTACTGTGGACCAGTGCTCGGGACCAAGCATGGGCCCTTGAGCCCTTCTGGCTTCGGGGCATCCTTCAGGTGATTCGGTGAGTTCTTCCTCATAATCAGATCTCCTTGTATTAAGTGATGCTCCACGCCTTTTATTTGAGCTGTTATCTTAAAGACTTGGAGTCTTAAAGGGTAACAGTACATTTCCTAGGTGAAGAGGTTCCTAGGCAGAGGATCCAGGGAATCTAAGCAGGAAGGCCTGGAAGGAATTTGAGTGAACTGGGTTGGCTGACTTTAAAATATATATATATATATATATATATATATATATATATATATATATATATATATATATGGCTTAAAATTGGAAAATTAAATTTGTAATTTATAATAAAATGAAGCTAAAAGAAAGCAGGAAATTAGGGCTCCTAGAGCCTACCAGCTCCCACTTGCACTCGGCGGGCTTCTACAAATGGTATGGAGCTAGTACTTGCAAATACTTATCCAACACTGAAAGAGCCAGGATGGAACTTTTTTTGACATTAAAACTGAAGTTTACATGCACAATTAAAGAAAGCTGGCTTAGTAAAACATCTTTTCAAAATTCTGACAGACACTGAGAGAAAAAAAGTACTCCTAGGAGAAAATTTGAAGCTGTTCTCTTATCATGTCCTTGAAATGCAAACACAGCCCACATGGCCTGAGACTGCAGCCTTGGCTCAATTACTGGAATGTAAAACTGAAGGGGGAAAAAAGGCATTTTAAAACTCAAGCAGGAAAACTATGAGACCTCTTTGTCTGTCTGGATGTAAGTGTGCCTATGTGTATGTTATAATATGTTTCTTCCTCCAGATGATATTATCAAAATGAATTTGTGAAAGAGCTCTATTTTACTGAGTTAAGTATAAGCACTTAAAAATCAAATATTTCTAAATATAACAAAAATCCCAAATTTTAAAAGGATCATGTGATCTAGGATTAATCTTCAATAAATGAAAAGTTGTTGGTGACTAATGCAGACATGTCTTTAGAGTCATCAACATTAGGTATGATATTTTATTTGGTAGCTAGGTTTACTAAATGTCAGTGAGTTCATGTTATCTGTTACAAAATCTGTCAAGAAAATTAACTTGGTATGATGATATATTCATAACTGATGAAATAGAGATAAATGCGATAAAAGGTCTTAGGTGAAGTCTTTAAAGATGATTGTTTTATGGTACCACTACCTAAAAATAGTTTCTCCAGATTTTTGGTAACTTGAAACTTTAGAGTTTTGCTAAATTAAATGATGGGAACTCACTGACTATCCAGATCATTTCCAATTAAGATAAAAATACACATTCATTGCTAAGCATGTCTAAACTTACCTAATTTGCATTATTGGAGAGAAACTAAAGATGTTTAGGTTTATTGGAGACATGTCTTATACCACATTTAGAAAAGAAATCATGCTGTGAGAAAATGTATGCTTCTAGAGGTTGTGGAATATGTTTGTAAGCCTGCCAATCAGGAAATGCGAATGTGACAGTCCATTCACAATTGCTTGTTTCTTGGTTTTCATTATGGATTAAGGTTTTTAAGGGTTAAAACTTATATACGTAATTAAATTTGCAGAAATAATTAGGTAAACATTTTATTCAAGGAAAATAAGAGGTGTGTTTTCAGTAAAAGGATTGAATAAAGGAAAGCGATTGATACTGTACTGAAGTGTCTCAAAGAGAGAGATTTAATTATGCTTATTTGGTTTATTATTAAGTTTCAAGGAAAACACTGTCAAATAAATGTTCTAGAAATTATATGAAATTCCTGAAAATCTTATATGTCCTGACATAAAATGTTCTCTGTCATCAAAATTGAGGCTCCCAGTAAAGGGACTGGACCCAAGTTTTAGGGAAATGCCCCTTCATGCCAAGGCAACAACAACAGGAAGATTAAGGCACAAGTAGATAAAGGCCATTCTGCTTCTACAAAATATCAACCCCTCCTTGTCAGACTTTTGCCATCCTGATATCCCTGTAACATGGCGACAGTCTGCTCCTAAATCAGAAAAATTAAGATGGGTTAATAATAGCTGTGAATTAAACAGTCAGGGTTACGGGGAAACCCAAGACAGCCGCTCAGTTCTTCCCGGCCCCCTGGCAAACCCCATTTTTATTCGCTGGGTTAAAGCCTTCCATTGCTGCCTCACAATAAAAAAGAAAAGGTTATAAAATGTGCTTTCCACCTGCGTATACTTTCCACAATCTCCAGTAATCAAAGCACCCACTTCACTGCGCAAATCCTACAAGACTTTAACAAAAATCTCTCAAACTTCTTAAAAGTATCACCGTCACCATCACCCTCAATCATCAGGCAAGGTCAACAAAACTAAAGGAAAAACTAGACTCAAGCAGAACAAAAATTAATTACATGGGATTGAGTGATCTGATAAATATGATTATGGTTTTTATGCCTTTTAGTCTGAAATATTACTGGCTTTTAATCTTTGCTTTCCAGATAAAAGGGAACCTTTTCCCTTAAGCTAATTTTTTGGTAAATTATAACCTTTGTAAGGTTGTAATTATAACCTTTGTAAGAATCGAAGCATTTATCTTTTCTACCTACCTGATTCCTCCTTAATTTGGAATCTCTTAGGTTCCTAGCAGACTTTCCAGGTGAATAAGGAAGGCCACTTTCTATAAGAACCTCAAGATACTTTGGAAATTGAGAAGAGAGGAATCCACCTAAATCTGCAGGTATTGTAGGTTGGACCTAATGTCATGGCTTTCCTGGCCTTGAGAGGCCTTTTAAAAGTTCAAACTGAGATCCCTTAGGAAAAGCTCCAATAAATATCAATTTAAAAGAGCCTATAGGATCAGTTACACCTATGCAAATAATGAGGCCAATTGTATTGAAAACAGACTTCTTTTGCAGAAAAATTAGTCTTAATTTGACTATGTTTGGTCAAAATGAGGATAATTTAGAGAGAAAAATTAAGTTTCAATAGTATACCTTTGCAGATATTGAGGTTTTATATATCCTGAGGTTTTGTGTTTACAACCTACATTCAAGGTGATGCTTTGTTATGTTATGTTATTGTAAAGTTTAATTAAATTATTAAAAGGATATGTGAAGCTTGTTTCTGAATCTGATTACTGTGATTTATCTTTGGATGAAGACCAGATGCTCCATGACCTGCTCCTTGGAGATTGTGCAGACGGGTAAAAGACATCATCTGAAGGACTATTTCCAACCTAAACGGATGGACCCACCTTTATCAGGTACTCTTAACTAGCTCATGCACAGTGAAACTGAAGGGAATGAACTCTTGAACTCATTTCCCACCTAACAAGGGTCTCTGCGTTGGACTGGTCTACAGAGGGGACTGCTCACCTCAAACTTAGCTTAAAACCATCGAGCCAGGACGAGAAGAGGAAGACAACAGTGATGATTGATAGACAGTTGACCCAAGAATCGGTACCAGGCCTGTAAGATCCATCCTACTAGTTCAATTGAACTGTCTACCAAATGTTTGTCTCCCTATCCAAATTGAAAGTTACTGTTTTACTTCTAGCTATACTTTTGCCCCAATATTCAGGATGGAAAGAAAATTCTTCAGTAAAGCTGTCACAAAGCACAGCTACTGGGTTAAGCCCTCAAAATACCTATCCCTGACTGTTCAGATGTTGCTAATGGGACCACTCACCCAGACCAACCTCCCTCTGACCTAAACTTTCAAGTTTAAACTCTTCAGCATATTAATATGTCCATCCCTTGTCTGATACTATCTTCGGTCCTTAGGGACTGAGCACAACTTACCCAAGGACCCCCTCCCTCTGTCCCTTAATTGGCAAATAGCAGGTTTATGTTTAGTAGGACATTATCATACCCCGTTGTCTATACCTCAGGAAATAGATGAACCTCCTTTCTCTCTTCTTTATGGAGTCAGGCAATCTATGTTAGCAAGATACCAAGATACCCGTGGCAAAATCTTTGGGGAATCTTGGTTCCTAATGCAGGAGTGTTGTGAAGAAAGAGATGATCAGAAAGTTACCAGCCACCGTTGGTCAAATAGCCAAAGAGATGGCAGCACTACAGACATCCCTAAATCTCTTAGTCCAATTAGTATCAGATAACCAGGTCGCCTTAGATTCTCTACTGGCTAAACAAGCAGGCGTGTGTGCTACTGCTCTTACTGCTTGTTGCGCTTTCATCAACGCCTCTGGAGAAGTTGAGACACGCCTAGAAAGAATTTCCCAAGAGGCAAAATGGTTACAAGATGTAAGAAAAACTGACCCTTTAGATTACCTGTTTAAATTGGGAGATTGGGATTGACATATATACACTAATATGTATAAAATAGATAACTAATAAGAACCTGCTGTATAGCACAGGGAACTCCACTGTACAGTAGAAACTAACACAACACTGTAAAACAACTATACCCCAATTAGAAAATAAATAAATAAAAACAATAAATAAATTACCTGTTTAGTTGGTACCTCTCAGAAAGAGACAGTTTTTTTCACTCTGCTTCACAGATGATTACTACTTCATAATATGTATTATCATTTCTTTCCTATCAAGCTACTCTTGACATATGTCACTGCTTGCTTTAAGTCTAATGCTACCAGCATACGGACATTGTCTGTGTGACAGTTCAATACGATTGGTAATACATGTAGCCTACAGCATTCCTCCCTGTCAGCACATACCTACGTGTTTGTCCACTCTATTTAATCCATTAACACCCAGTGTGGACCGTCGTTCCTCAGAAGGATATTTAGCCCCAACGTAAGACATCATCTATAAATGCGGTGGCTATTACCTTAAATAGGATGATTCCAGTGTTTCATATTTCTAGGAAGGTGTAAGATCCATAATACAGGCCTTGACCTACATGGATAAACAAGCAAATAAAGAACATGGAAGTTCTGTTTGCATATAAATATCAGATAATCTGTAGTTTACATATTGATAGATATGTATTGCTAGGAGTGAACCTGTTAAGATTTGTCAAATTTAACAGATATCAAGCAGGGAACGAAAATTTCATCATGATGAGATATGTGATGGGCCTGGTAGATCAATAAACGCGTTAACAATTTTTAATAATGGGTGGGACTTTTGAATGTTGGTCATTACAGTGTTCCTACAGTTGAAATACAATAATTTTTCATGGCATTGGCTATTGTTACATTTTATGTGAGAATAATAATGACATACATTGCATTCATTTTAAGTACTATTTTTGTAGTTAGATTTGTTGTTAGTTTTTCTTCAAAACCTTCACAAATTTATGGTGGGCTTGGGCTGTGAGTGGTAGTGGTATAGTAATAAATTTTGGTGGATTGTTGTGCTTAATGGTTTTTAACATTTATTTAAGGGGAATGTTACTACTTTTCAGTTATATAGCAACTATTTCTACTGAGCAGTATCCTGAGGTTTGAGATTCTAATAAGATCCTCTTAGGTATATTTCTTTCATAGTATGACGGAAATGCAAATTAAAGCCACAATGTGACATTCATTCACATACAATAAACGGTTATAATCAAGAACCAATAAAAATCATGGCAACAATGCAGAAAAGTTGGAACCCTTACACACTGATTGTGGAAATGTAAAATGGTGCAGCCCATATGTTAAATAGTGTGGCATTTCCTCAAAAAGATGAAAACACACTGAGATTTGGGTTTAAGACCTGCACTCCTAGATATATCCCACAAAGAATTGAAACAGGTGTTCAAACAAAAACTTGTACATGAATATTCATGGCAGCATTGTTGACACTGGCCCAATGGTAGAAACAGAAACAATCTGAATAGCCATCAGTGGATGAATGGATAAGCAAAAGAGGGCAGATCTACAAACTTCCATATTGTTCTGCCATATACAAAAATAGAGTAAAATGGTGCAGCAGCTGTGGAAAACAGTATGGCAGTCTGTCAAAATCTCAAACATAAATTAATGCACGATCCGTGAGTTCCACTTCAGGGAATATACATAAGAGGTTTGAAAGCAGGGGGTGAAACAGATAACCTGTACACCCGTATTCATAGCAGCATTACTCACACTGGCCAGAAGGTGGAAGCAACCCAAGTGTCCATGGATAGATGAATTATATTATTCAACCTTAAAAACTAAGGAAAATCAGACACATGCTACAACAAAAATAAGCTTTAAAGTCACTCTGCTAAGTGAAATAACCTGGTCACAAAAGAATAGATATACGATCCACTTCTATGAGGTATCCAGAGAAGTGAAATTCAGAGACAGAAAGCAGAATGGGGTTGACAAGGGTTGAAGAGAGTTGGTGTTTAATGGACGCAGTTTCACTTGGAAAAATGAAAATATACAGGAGATAGATGGTGAGGATACTTGTACAACAACGTGAATGTGGTTAATGTCATAGAACTGTATGCTTAAAATCGTTTAGTCAGTATTATGTTCAGTAGGTTTAATCACAATGGAAAATGTGAATGAAGTACTGATACATGTCACAACATGCATGAACACTGAAAACATCCCAAGGCAACAGAACCATACACAAAAGGCCATCCAGGTCATACTTACCTTGTGTGCTTTAAATCCATCAAGGCTGTGAAAGTGAGGCAACTTCTTTAAGAACATTTTCATGCTTTGGGCCAGATAGTGAAAGTTGAACTGAGCCTGTGGATTGGATTAGAAGATGAAAACCGTAATGATTTTCATTTGGGGGCTATGTGGGTGTTCCCTGGAAGAGTGTCCCTTTTGGGATAAAACACACTGGAAGTTGTCATTTAAATTGGCATATGTGGAATATCAGTGATGCCTGGAGAATCTGAATTTACAGATTAAGAGTACATTTACTGCTACTACAAGTTTTCTGTATGTTTGAAATTACTGGAAGGTAAATAACTTTTCAAAACAACCGTGTCAATACCATGCCAGAAAAGCAGAGAGGACATCAAATTTCATTATAGGGGACAAGCCCTACCCAGATCCAGTTCACCCGAAGTGGTGAAGCTAACTGCTGTTGTAAGAGTCCACCTGTTATTAAGAGGCACCACAGGAAGATTATACTCAGAGCCACTATGTTTTGGGTGCTGCATATGACCTGGGATATAGTAGAAACAATGGGATCTTTGAATTACAATTTTCCACAACAAACCACCAAAAAAACTGTTACAGGTAATAAATGAATTTCGTAAAGTTGCATGACACAAAAGCAATCAGTTGAGTTTCTATACACTAATAAAGAAGTATCAGAAAGAAAAATTACGAAAATAATTCCATTTTCAACTGCATCAAAAAGAACAAAATACCTAGATATAAATTTAACCAAAGACATGAAAGGCCTGCACACTGACACTATAAGACACTGATACAGAAACTGAAGAAGAAACAAATAGAAAAATATCCCGTGGTCCAGCACTGGAAGAATATTGTTAAAACGTTATCTAGCCAAAGCAGTGTACACATTCAATTCAATCTCTAACAAAATTAAAGTGGCATTTTCCACAGAAACAGAACAATCCTATCATTTGTGTGGAACCAAAATAGACCCCAAGTAGCCAAAGTGATCCTAAGAAAGGAGAACAGGCTGGAGTCATGTGGCTCCCTGACTTCAAACTACACGGCAAAGCTACAGGAACCAAAACAGTGTGGAATTGGCACATAAACAGGCACATGCACCAAGGAACAGGACAGAGAGCCCAGAAATAACCCACACATATGTGGTCAGTTAATTTACGACAAAGTTGCCGAGGACACACAGCGGGGAAAGTCTCCTCAATAAATGATGCCGAGAAAACTTGATACTGTCTGCACCACACACAAAACTACCTAAAACCCACACTTTACTACATCAAGCTCCTCCTCTGCTGGGTCCTCTGAAAATGGAACCCCCTCAGCAGTCGGCCACAAACAGGAAGCTTCTCCCCACTTTTTTTTTCACCTTTTACCCCCATGGTGGTACCTCCCAGACACTGGGTTCCTGTTGCGTGGATGAGGTCCAGTGTCGTCCAGAAGGTGAAGGTCCAGTATGTCCTGAGGAGATTGAACTTCTGTCTGTGTCGACTCAGCCAGGCATTGTCCAGAAGCCAAAGCCCTGGCAAGACCTGAGAGGACCAGGCTCCTGTCAGCAGCAGCAGGAGCCACGTCTGAGCATGGAATCAAGTCCCCCAGCTGAGCACGCAGGAGCCTCAAAAGTGAGAGAGGCGGACTTGGCTCTGCCAGCTGGTATGTGCAGGCCTTGTCGCTTACAGTCCACTGGAGGCTCTGCTCCCGGCTGGCAGGTCTGATGAATCCACTAAATTTGAACATTCAAACTGAAATGGAGGCAAAAATCCCAGGACAAGCCACAAACGGAAAGAAAAATATTTGCAAACTACTTATCTGATAAAGGATTTGTACTCAAATTATACCAAGAACTCTAGAACAAACAACCCCATTAAAAATGGGTAAATATCTGAATGGAGACCTGGCCAAAGAAGACGTACAGATAGTAAATAGGCATACAAAAATGTGCTCAACAACTTATACCCTTAGGGAATGACAACCTAAAACAACAATGAGATAGCATTAACCTGCTGACCTCCAAAGAAATGACACCACCGACTGACGGAGGATGAAGCGCAATGGAAACTGCCCTTCACTGCTGCTGAAATGACTGTAGAGCAAAGCTACACAAATCTCACCTGAGGAGCCCTCATCCTGCCTCCAGCATTTAAGACAGCTGCTCTCAACAACTAGGTCCAAACAAAACAAGGATGCAATTAAGCACAGCACCTCTATTCATAACGGCTAACAACTTAAAGATATCAGTATGTCCTTCAGTAGATGAACGCATAAGCAAACTGCGGTACATCCACGTCAGGGGAGCAAACGATGCCACCCCAAAAATCTATCTGTTTGGCGTAAGGCTTACTTTGGCCTGATTGTTTAAAAAAAGAAGACACAATTTCTGAAAACCATGTCAAGTTTTCCCTTTTGTGAGGGAAATTTACATTCATAAGGGCAATCTCCATTTAAAAGGCTGTCTCCCCTCTCTGTACCAGGAATAGAAGGATGACTAAATCTCAAGAAACTTATCAAAGGAGAAGGCCTGACTTAAGTCTGCAGAACAAATAAACACTTGTTTTCCTCTGTTTCTAAACAAAGATGTTACTTAAGGTGATGGCTTGGGCCATTTCAGGGACTTACCTTTCCCATGCACGTAGGAGGTACGAATGCTATTAAACTTCTCTTTGTTTTTCTCCTGATAATCTTTTATTACAAGGGGTAGGGGCTGTTTTCGACCAAGAACCTAGGAGGGTAGAGGGAAAATTATTTTTCCTCCTATACACGTGCTTCAGAATACTACTCAGAAGTAGGAAGGAATAAACCATCAACCCATACAAAAAACATGGGTGAATCATACACATATATTGCTAAATGAAAAAATCCAATCTGAGGAGGCTACACACTGTATGACCCCATTTCTATGACATTCTGGAACTAGTAAAATAAAGGGAAAAAGTTATGGGTAGGGGTTGAAATGTCCCATGTGATACCTGAGTGATGGAGACCTGCCCCTATGTGTTTGTCTAAATACATAGATATTTACAACCCAACAAATAAATCATAACATACTCAAATCTAGTTATTCAGGATGTGAGAGTGTCACAGGATGAATACAGAATGTGACAAAGAATCTGATTTAGAAATGTATGAAAAAAACTCAGTGTTGGTGGTGGGACAAAATGGGCTGACCTAAGTAACTATGGAAAAGAATAGAACTGGAGAGCAAAGGCAAAATGTACCATCTGTAAATACTGGACTCTATAAGTTCTTTCCCATGGGGGTAGGAGCTAACAATACTGAAACTACCACATCTGTAATCTGGAATGGAGCAAACAATGAATTCAGTATATGACAGAAGTGGAAGCCAGGTATCTTCCATTTGGGGTCGGAAGGTACATATAAACAAAGGCAGAAGGTTACAATTTGCATTTAACAATGGATAGAGTAGACTTCCTCAATTTGAAAACCTTTTGTGCATCAAAAGGTGATATCCAGAGAGAGAAAACACAACCCACAGAATGGAAGAAGATATTTGCACGTAACATATCTGACAAAAGCCTGTTTTTCAGACTACATCAAGAATGTTTACAAATCAGCATAAAGATTACCCAAATTTTAAAAAGGAAAAGGACTTGAATAGACCCTTCTCCAGACAACAAATACAAACAGTCAACAAACTCATGAAAATCTGGCAAACATCAGTAGTCGTGATGGAAATGCAAATTAATACCATAATCCAGTACTCCTCACACACAATGGAACGGTTATAATCAAAAAACAGAAAATACCAAATGTTGGCAGTGATGTAGAGAAACTGGAACCCTTAAACTTTGCTTGGGGAAATGGAAAATGGTGCAGCCTATGTTTACAATATTTTGGCATTTCCTCAAAAAGATAAAAAATACAATTACATGATTTAACAACGCCACTCCTGTTTGAACAGGTGTTCAAAGAGAAACTAGTACATGAATGCTCACAGCAACACTATTCACATTGGCCAAAAGGTAGAAACAACTGAAACAGCCATCAAAGGGTGAATGGATAAACAAAATGGGTAGATCCATAAACTGTCCTGTTATCCTGCCGTATGCAGGAATAAAGCAGTATGTTGGTGCTACTGTAGAAAAGCATAATGGTAATTCCTCAAAAATTTAAACAGAGTTAATGTATGATCTTTCAGTTCCACTTCAGTGTATGTACAGATATTTGTACAAACATATTCATAGCAACATTATTCACAATGCTGCCAAGAGGTGGAAGCAACCCACGTGTCCATTTGACAGACGCATGAATAAATACAATGGATATGATTCAGCCTTTAAAGCTGAAGTAATTCTCACACATGCTACAATGTGGATGAACCCTGACATCACCATAAGTCAATCACAGAAGGACAAATATTGTACGATTCCACTTACATAAGGTATCCAGAGAAGTCAAATTCAGAGATAAAAAGAATGTCGTCGCCAGGAGCTGAGGGCAGTTAGTTAACACATACAGTTTCCCTTGAGAAAAATGAGAAACTCTGGAGATAGACTGTGAGGATATTTGTGCAACAATGTGAGGTAGCTAATGTCACAGAATTTTACACTTAAAATGTTTAAATGGTAAATGTCACGTTACATATTTTTAATCACAATGAAGAGAAATGCATGAATTACTGATGTATGTTACAACATGGATGAATACTGACAACATCCTTAGTGAAAAAAGCCATACAGAGGGCTTCCCTGGTGGCGCAGTGGTTGAGAGTCCACCTGCCGATACAGGGGACGCGGGTTCGTGCCCCAGTCCGGGAAGATCCCACATGCCGCGGGGCGGGTGGGCCCGTGAGCCGTGGCCACTGAGCCTGCGCGTCCGGAGCCTGTGCTCCGCAACGGGAGAGGCCACAACAGTGAGAGGCTCGCATACCGCAAAAAAAAAAAAAGCCATGCAGAAAAGGCCACCCAGATCACATGCTCATCTTGTGCACCTTAAATCCATTAAGACTGTCAAAATAAGGGAAAATCTCAGTAATGGTTTCAGAAAAAGAAAGCTGGATCACAATGGGAAAAGTCCATTTCAAACAGCTGGGATAGCTGGTGAAAGCTGAAATGGGCTTGTGGATTAAATTGTAATGTGGGAACCATATAATTTCTTCATGTTGGGGGTTATGTGATGGTTCTCAGGGAGAGTATCCCTGTTTGGGGTAAACCACACTGACGTATTTTGTGGGAAGTGGCAAATGTGAATACTTTTTACTGTTATGGAAAGTTTTCTGTAACTATGTCTATACCATGCCAGAAAAGCAGAAAAGACATCAAACTTTGTTATAAACGCCAAGACTTACGCAGATCCAGTTCAACCAAAGCTGTGATGGTAACTGGCCTCTCAGGAGTCCACATGGTATTAAGAGACACAGGGAAAAGATTACATTAGGAGCCACCATGTCTTGGGTGCTTTGTATGACCTGGGATACAGCAGAAACAGAGGGATCTTAGAATTACAATTTCTTCACATCACACACACAAAAATTTGTCACAGTAAAATTCAGTAAAGTTGCAGAATAAAATATCAATATACAAAAATCAGCTGAGTTTCTATACACTAATATCAAACCACCATAAGGGTAAATAAAACAATCCCATTTATAATTGCATCAAAAAGAACAAAATACCAAGGAACAAATTTAACCAAGGACATGAAAGACTTGTACTGGGAAAACTATAATGCACTGATAGAAAATCTGAAGACACAAATAAATGGAAAACTATTCCATACTCACAGACTGGAAGAAGTACTATTATTAAAATGCCCATTCTACCCAAAGCCATTTACAGATTCAATGCAATCCCAATCAAATTTCCAATGGCATTTTGCATAGAAATAGAAATAAAATTCCTAACATTTGTATGGAACCACAAAGGACCTTGAACAGCCAAAGCGATCCTGAGAAAGAAGAACATAGCTGGAGGCTTCTCCTCCCTGACTCCAGACTGTATCACGGAGCTGTAGTAACCACAGCAGTGTGGAAACTACACAGACCACAAGCACAAACACAGACCAGAGCAACAGAACAGAGCCCACAAATAAACCCATGTGTGTATGGTTAGTTAATTCATGACAGTGGTGTTGCAGGAAGGGGGACCCCACCAGGGCCCAAGAGTGGGCTCTAGTCTAACACTCGGAAATGAACTGTCCAAGGAGACACACGTGCTGACAAAGCAAGAGACGTCATTGGGAAGGGGCGCCCGGGCAGAGAGCAGTGGGGTAAGGGAGCCCAGGAGGACTGCTCTCCACGTGGCTCTGTCTCGGGTTTTATGGTCATGGGGTCAGTTTCCAGGTTGTCTCTGGCCAGTCAGCTTGCCTGGCTCATATTTGGTCCAACTCAGGGTCCTTCCTGGTGGCACACGCATCTCAGCCAAGATGGACTCCAGCAAGGAGGATTCTGGGAGGTTGGCAGGATATATTATGGGCTGGTGTCTCCTCCCTCCTTTTGGCGCTCCCGAATTCTCCCAGTTAGTTTTCTATGGCAGCATCATGTTCCTTATCAGGACCTTCTGTCGTGAGACAACTCATGCAGGTGGTTATCATGGTGTGTGGCCAAGGTGGGAGGTTTCGGTCAATGAGTCCCTTACAATGGGGCCCAGAACAGACAACAGAGAAAGGACAGTCCCATCAGTTAAAGGTGCTGAGAAAACTAAACACCACCCTCCAAATAATTAATTAGAAACCATATGGAATGAAATGAATATAGACACAAACTTGACAACTTACACAAAAACTCACTCAAAATTGTCCACAGACAAATTACAAACTATAAAAATTCTAGAACAAAACAAAACAAAATCTCTCAACACATGACCTTGGGCCTGGTGATGAATTTTAACACAGAACACCAAAAGCCAATCTATGCAAGAAAAAAAATAGTAATGTGAACTTCATAAAATTAGAAATTTCTACTCTGTGAAAGACCTTATTCAGAAAACCAAAAGACAAACCACAAATTGGGAGAAAAATATTTGCAAAACACATATGTAATAAAGGATCTGTACTCAAATTGTACCAAAAACTCTAGAACAAAAAACACCATTAAAAATGGGTAAAGATCGGAACAGACTCCTAGCCAAAGAAGACATACAGAGTGCAAATATGCATACAAAAAAGTACTCAACATCATATACCATTAGGGAAACACAAATTAAAACAATGGGATAGCCCTGAACACCTATTCGAACTGCTGAACTGCAAAAAATGACAATATCAATTGTTGGAGGGGGAAGAACAGGAAGGTCTCCTTGGCTGGTAGAGTACAGGCACAGTCACTTTAGAAGACAGTTGGCAGGTTTTTTTTCAAAAACTAAACAAGTCTACCCATAGGATCCAAATCCTCAGTATTTAGCCAACTGCTCTGAAAAACTGTGCTCAGACAAAAACTAGCATAAAATGATGTACATCAGCTCTATTCGTAATGGCTAAAAGCTTAAAGATATTAGGATGTCCTGTAGATGAATACATAAGTAAACTGAGGCACCCACATGTGAGGGGAGCAGAATATGGACCCTAAAATATGTTTGACGTAAGGATTATTTGGGGCCAATTAATTTTTAAAACTTGCAAACACCAGAGAATACCTGTAAACCCATAAGAAGTTGCCTTTTCATTGTGTCCAGACAGGATCCACAGGAGTCAGACTCTGAATGTGGAGAAGCTTTAAGAAAATTTAACCAAATTTTTTTATGTTTTCATTTTTTAGGTATGTACAAAGAGATATACAATTTTCCAAACTGTCACAAATGACTTAAAAAGCTCTGTCAATAAAAAGCAAAGTGGTATTAAAAAAAAAGTTGCCTTTTTATGAGGGAAATTTACATTTACTAGGGAAATCTCCACTTGTAAGGGTGTCTCCCTCTCTGTACCAGTAATTGAAGGCTAAATAAATCTCAAGAAAATCTTGTCAGTGAAAAAGGCCTGACCTAAATCTGCACACCAGCCATAACCATGTTTACTGTGCTTTGCCTGATAACCCCCCATTACTGGGCTACTTTCCTCCCCTGACATTTTCCTTCTGTTTTTAGCTGAGGATAACATTTAAGGTGATGGCTTGGGCCACTTCAGGGGGTTATTCAGTTTTCCTGGGTATCTACCATATATACCAGAGATGTACAAGTTATTAAATTTCTGATTTTTTCTCCTGTTAATCTGCCTTTTATTACAGGGGGGACTCTCAACCAAGAACAAAGAAGAATAGAGGGAAAATTATTTTTCCTCTCATACAATATAGCAATAGAAAGAAATAAACCATTAACCCATGCTAAGACAAGGACATGTATATTGCTAAGCCTGTAAAATAAAATACGTGTCCTTAAAGAATCACAAGTTGTTTTAGGGTAGAGGTAAAATAAGTAGACAGACCGTCATGAATTATTTTATGGTAAGGTTCCATTAAGTAAATAGGTTGTCATGAGTTTCTGGAAGATGTTCTGTGTGACTTGATTCAAGTAAAAAACATACAAACACAATGAACTCTAAACTAAGGGAAATACAAGCAGACCAATTAACATCCCAGGTCCCCTTCTCCCTGCTAATTGTCCTCATGCTGTTCTGGGCTTTCCCTCTCCCGGGACACAGAAGGAACAGACACAGAGTCATTTGGCAGCTCCCCTTAGATCTGACCCCACCCGCTGTCTTCATCTCCCCCACATGCCCACCCAGTGAGGACACTGTACCAGAGGGAGTCTCAGGAATCATTGGTCCTGATGTGTCAGGACTTTTTTGATTACAAGGAACTAGACACACTTACTCAATAAAATAAATTAATATTTTAAATGGTGGAAATAATACTGGCAAGAGGCAAGTTTAAGGATGGGTTTGGACCTAACAGATCCAGGGACTCACACTCTTCCGATCTGACCTGGTCCCTCTTCAACCCTCCATCCTACTGAGTGCCTAGGGATGGCCCCAATTCACAGGCACAGTCTCTGTCACTATGCCCGGGGCTTGCAGCAACTCCATACTGACACCCACCCAATGTCCATTCTATCAATACCTGGAAGGGTTTCTCCCTCCCTAGGGCTCCATGAAAACCCATGGCTTGGGATGCCTTTGGCTTAGCTTGGGTCACATTCCCATCCTTGAACGCATCACAGCAAGCCGAGGACAGAAAATGGGACTAGCTAGATGTGGATCATACACCCATCTTTGAGGTGGGTGGAACGTGGGGTCAGCCTTCTGAAACTGTTTGGACTGGAAGCAAGTGAGAGGTAGTTCCCAAAGGGGAGCTGAGGTGCTGCACTTGGACATAAGGACAGATGCTGGCTCGGTGAAAGCATGAGATTCCACGTCACTGAGAGCCCGCGGCACAGCACAGAATCTGAAGCCCAAGGCAGGAAGGGATTCACGTAGGGTCAGCAGCTGCAGCCACCCATCCAGTGTTCTTGCTGTCCTCCTGGGACACCAAGCAGCTCTTCCGCTTGCTGAAAAGCAAGATGGGTGGTGACGGTGGTAAACACCAGGCTCCTGCCTTGGGCACTGGGTCCTGGAATATCAGAAACCACCCAGAAGAGCCTGTGTGCCCTCAGAAAACACACAGACCTCATTTGTGTCTCTGGGAAGTGGGAGCCCAGGAGTCACACCTGCCCCCTGGCCACATGAATCACCCATCCTTGATGAACAAATGTGCTCATTTTCCAGTCTCTTCTCTCTCCTTCACTAAGAGCAGAACCAGATGCTAGGTTGGTAAGGAAATTCTTGCTCAATTAATTATCAGGAAGCTCAAGGATTATTCCATACCATGGAATCCATAGTTGGCAGGCTTCCTCCAAAAGCCCCACAGATGCACGTGGCTCTCTCTCCAAGACCATGCAGCCTTGGTGTGAAACCGCCTACTGGGAGGCCCAGTTGCTTCCATATCATTGACTCTTAATAAGTATGAATGTCAAAACTTTGGTTACAACTGTGAGGCCAAAGGATTGCAGGGCCACGGTATGCTGTCTGGTTTTGTGGTCATATGCAACGTTTGGTGGGTTATTACCTCACTTGGCAGGTTAAGAGGCTGTAGCAGGAGGCCCTTTCCTCAACCACATGGATGTAGAGAACTGAAACATCCCAGGGGGCTGTCTGTGCTGCCCAGGTAGCTGTTCAACTGCCCAGCAGCAAGGTCAGCTCAGTAATTGGTCATGGGGGCTTAACAGGGTCCAGGCTGGCCTGGGCTAGAGGAACAGAGATGCCTGACAAATGGTCAGAGGTCAAGGTCTGCACAATGTTCACTGCAGCTCTACTTACAATAGCCAGGACATGGAAGCAACCTAAGTGTCCATCAACAGATGACTGGATAAAGAAGATGTGGCACATATATACAATGGAATATTACTCAGCCATAAAACAAAACGAAATTGAGTTATTTGTAGTGAGGTGGATGGACCTAGAATTTGTCACACAGAGTGAAGTAAGTCAGAAAGAGAAAAACAAATACCGTATGCTAACACATATATTTGGAATCTAAAAAAAAAAAAATGGTCATAACCTAGGGGCAAGACGGGAATAAAGACGCAGACCTACTAGAGAATGGACTTGAGGATACAGGGAAGGGGAAGGGTGAGCTGGGACGAAGTGAGAGAGTGGCACGGACAAATATACACTACCAAACGTAAAATAGATAGCTAGTGGGAAGCAGCCGCATAGCCCAGGGAAATCAGCTCGGTCCTTTGTGACCACCCAGAGGGTGGGATAGGGAGGGTGGGAGGGAGGGAGATGCAAGAGGGAAGAGACATGGGGACATATGTATACGTATAACTGATTCACTTTGTTGTAAAGCAGAAACTAACACACCATTGTAAAGCAATTATACTCCAATAAAGATGTTAAAAAAAAAAAGTCAAGGTCTGTGCTGTCTGAGACTTGATTGTCTACTGATACCCACTCAGATGGGACAAATGATTCCTCCAGTCCCAGGAGGGTCCCACCAGCCCTCAAGAAGGTAGCCCCTGAGGGCTGGCCAGTTGCTGCACCCAGTCCTGTATAAGTCCACATATGTCTTCTGAGTGCCCTCCTGTCTGGGCTCTGCTGGAACCTGGGGCTGCCCAGGCAGAGTGGGACAGCACCATCCTTCCCAGGTGGGAGGGAGGGCAGAGAGAAACCCTTCGTGATTTCTGACCACCTCCACACCCTTGACTGAGGTTGAGTTGGATTTGAAACAGTCTAAGACAGTACAGACATTTCATTCTTCTCTCAGAACCCAGGACTGGTGGACAAAAAAAGTGGCCCAGCAAACACCCTGACTCACATGTGACCCTGGGAGAATCCTGTCCATCTGGGAGCCTCAGAGAGATGGAGAGGGAGAAGGAGGATGAGGGAACGTTACCCTTAAACTAACTCTAAGCCTAACATGATAACTTATAACCCTAACCTCTAACCCTAAACCTAACAACCCTAATCTGAGAAACGGGACCCTCAACCCTGGCACCTTACCTCTAGTCCCTGATCCTGACCCTTTAACCATAACCCTCTACCCTGACCCTCCAACCCCGACCATAACCGTAAACTGTGACCCTAAACCAACTCTGACCACAGATCTAAAACGTAGTGAACTGTATACCAAGGGATGACTGTATAAATTCTGAATAAACCTAGGGAATAAATCTTCATAACCTTGCATTTAGCAATGGTTTCTTAAATCTGACACCAAAGTAAAAGAAATGAGAGAAAAAAGAAATAAATTGGATTTCCTCAAATTTAAAAAACATCTGTACATTAAAAGATGCTATCTAGAAAGTTAAAGAAAGCCCTCAGAATGGAAGAAAATATTTGCACATTATATATCTGATAAGAGTCTGTTCCTCAGAAGGTATAAGAAATTTTACAGTTTATCCAAACAAGACAAAGAACCCAATTTTCAAAATGGACAAAGGACTTGCACAGACCATTCTCCAAACAAGACAAAAAAAACGGTCAACAATAAAAAATAAATAAAATAAAATTCAAAACAACAAAAAAGGGCTTCCCTGGTGGCACAGTGGTTGAGAACCCGCCTGCTGATGCAGGGGACACGGGTTCGTGCCCCGGTCCGGGAAGATCCCACGTGCCGCGGAGCGGCTGGGCCCGTGAGCCATGGCCGCTGAGGCTGCGCGTCCAGAGCCTGTGCTCCGCAACGGGAGAGGCCACAACAGTGAGAGGCCCGCGTACCGCAAAAAAACAAAAATAAAACAACAACAAAAGAAAATGGTCAACAAGCACATGAAAAGATGTCAAACATCAGCAGTCAGGATGGAAATGAAAATTAATACCATGATATGATAGCCCTTCAAACATACAAGAATGGTTATAATTTTTTAAAAAACAACTAAAAAACGAGATACTGGCAAAAATACAGAGAAAAGGGAGCTTTTAAACAGGGCTTATGGGAACATAAATAGGTGCATCCTATGTGTACAATACTTTGACATTTCCTCAAAAAATTAAATGTACAATACAATGTGGTTGAACAACTTCATTCCTAGTTATAGACACGAAAGACTTGAAAACATGTGTTCAAACAAAAACTCGTACATGAATATTCATTGCAGCATTGTTCACAATAGCCAAAAGGTAGAAATAATTGAAATGTCCCATCAACAGGTGAGTAGACAAACAAAATGGGGTATATCCATAAAGTAAGATATTATTCTGCCATATAAACGAACAAAGTAAAATGGTGCAGCCACTGTGGAAAACAATATGGCAGCTCCTCAAAGAGTTAAGCATAGAGTTGACATGTGATCCATCGATTCCACTTCAGGGTATTTACTCAAAATATTTGAAAGCAGGGACTGAAACAAGTATTTGTACACTCCTATTGATAGCAGCATCATTAACAGTAACAAAATGTGGAAGCAACCCAAGTGTCCACTGACAGATCAATGGATCAGTAAAATGTGGTATATAATACACAAGAGTATTATTCATCCTTGGAAACTAAGGAAATTCTGACACAAGCTATAACGTGGATGAACCTTGAAGCCACTATGCTAAGCGAAGTAAGTCAGAGTAGGACAAATTATCTGATTCCATTTCCATAAGATATCCAGAGAAGTCAAATTCAGAGACAGAAAGGATGTGGTTGTGAAGAGCTGAGAGGATTTATTGTATAATGGATACAGTTTCACTTGGGGAACATGAAAAAGTTCTGGAGATCGAAGGTAGAAATGTAGAAACGGAAATGTAGTTAATGCCCCTGAACTATATACTTAAAATGGTAAGGGCTATGCTATGTATTATATTTTGATCACAATGAAAAATATGAAGTGCTGATACGTGTTACAATAAGGATGAACACTGACAACATATTAAGTGAAAGAAACCATGCAGGAAAGGCCACCCAGATCATAAACTCATCTTGTGCACTTTAAACGCATCAATGTTTTGAATACGAGGAAAAATCTCAGTAATGCTTCCTGAAGACGAAAACTGGATCAGAATGGAAAAAGACATTTTCATAGTGTCAGGGCAGATGGTGAAAGTTGAAGTGGGCCTGTGGATTGGATTAGTATGTGGAAACTGTAATGATCCTCATTTGGGGGTTATGTGCTGGTTCCCCGGGAGAGTGTCGCTGTTCGGGGTAAAACACACGGGAGTATTTTGTGTGAAGTGCCAAATGTGTGTACTCTGTACTGCTATTTAAAGTTTTCCATACATTTGAAATTATTGGAAAATAAATTACTTTTCGAAACAACTGTGTCAATAACAGGACAGAAAAGTAGAAAAGACATCAAACTTTGTTACAGGGGCCACCCTACCCAGATCCTGCTAATCAAAAGTGATGATGCTAACCGCCCTTGTAGGATTTCACATGTTTTACGGGGAACTGTGGGAAGATTGTAATAGTAGCCACTATGTCCTGGGTGTTGTGCATGACCTGCCTGTGATAGAAACAATGGGGTTTCTAATTCTAGTTTTCCCCATCAAACCACAAAAAAACTGTTAGAATTATTAAATGAATTCAGTAAAGCTGCAGGATACAAAATCAATACACTAAGATCACTTGTGTCTCCATACACTAATAAGGAACCATCTGAAAGAGAAATTGAGAAAACAATCCCATTTACAGTAACATCAGAAAAACCAAATACCTAGGAATGAATTTAGCCCAAGACATGAAAGCCCTGCACACTGAAAACGTGAAGACATTGATGAAGAAATTGAAGACACAAATAATGGAAAGATAGCCTGTGCTCACGGATGGAAAAAATTAGCAGTGTTAAAATGTCCGTTCTACCCAAAACAGTACACATTCAATGCAACTCCTACCAAAATTCCAGCAGCACTGTTCACAGAAACTGAACAAAGAATTCTAACATTTCTGTGGTCCACAAAGGACCCCGAACAGCCAAGGGGATCCTGAGAGAGGAGAGCAGCAGCTGGAGGAAACTCACTGCCTGACTTCAAACCATATTACAAAGATACATTAAGCAAACAGTGTAGAAATAGCACAGAAAGAGGCCCACGGACCAGAGGGACAGAACAGAGCCCAGAAATAAGCCCACACACGTGGCCAGTTAACTGATGCCAAAGCTGCCAAGGACATACATCAGGGAAAGGACACTCCCCTCAATAAACTGCCTGGAAAATGGAACATCACAAGCCCAAGAGGGACATTGGACAACGTCTGCACCACACACAATACTCACTGAAACCCACAATTTTCCACGCCAAGCCCTTCCTCCACCGGGTCCTCTGAAGACTAACCAGCCCCACCCCAGCCCCCAGCAGTCAGCCACACACATGAAGCTTCTCCCTCATGTTTCCTCACCTCTTCTCCCCACAGCGGCACCTCCCAGCCGGGCCTGAGGAAACCGAGCTCGTCTCAATGTGGATGCAGGCCCGCACTGTCCTGAAGCCAAACCCCTGGCTGGTCCGGAAGAGACCAGGCTCCAGTCAGCTGTGCAGGGAGCCAAGTCTGATGAAAGAACAGGCAGGGGCTGCACTAGTAAGAGGGGTAGGCTTGTCGCCTTCTGCTGGCAACCTAGCAAATGCAGGCCTCACCCTCTCCAGTTCAGTGGAGCCAAGTCCTGCGCTGGCCATCCTGCTGCAGCCACTAAATTTTGAAACTTCAAAATGAAGGAGGCAAATATCCCATGACATCTCAATAAAGAGTTACAGAGCAATAAGAAACCATATACAATGAAATGAATGTAGACACAAACTTTACAACTTACACCACCAAATGTCATTCAAAATTGTCCACAGACAGGTTTAAAAACAGAAAACTATAAATATTACAGAAGAAAACCTACACAGCCATGGGTTTGGTCAGGAAGATCATGAGCTTTGACTTCTAACATACAACAGGAAAAGCCCACAAATAAAAGGAAAAATAATAACGTACTTCATAAAATTAAAAATTTCTATTCAGTGAACTACTTTATTCAGAAAACCAAGAGAAGCAATAACCTGGGAGAAAAAATATTTGCAAAACATATATCTGATAAAGAATTTGTACGCACATTATTACAACTATAAAGCAAACACTTTCATTACAAATGGGTAAAGATCTGAACAGACACCTGGCCAGAGAAGATAAACAGATAATCAACAAGTGGACAAAAACATGATCAACATGATGGGACGGACAGACGGCCTCCTGAGATCCAGTCTGGCAGTACTTTCCAAGCCAAACGGGTCTCACACCTTGAGATCCATCTATCACGCCTCCAGTATTCACATAACTGCTTTGAAAAACAGTATCCAAACAAAAACAAGGATGCTATTATGCACAGAACTTCTACTCATAATGTCTAAACCTCACAGGAATCAGGATGCCTTCAGAAGATGAATGCATAAGCTAATTGCGTACACCCATGTGAAGGGGAGCAGAATATGACACCCCAAAATATGGAATTTCAAGAGAACCTAAGGAGCTAAAACAATTTTTAGAAAGAAAATCAAAGTTGGAGGCTCACACTTCCCAATATCAAATGTTAATATAAAGCAACAGCAACTAGAACATGGTGACACTGGCATAAAGATATACATAGAGATGAATGGAACTGAATACAGATCCCAGAAATAAACTCACCTATCTAGAATGAACTGATTTTAGGTAACAGTCAACAAAATTAAATTGGGGGAAAACAGTGTTTTCAACAAATGGTCCTAAGCAATTGGCTATCCACATGCAGAAGAATGAAACTGGACCCTTGCCTCATACCACATAGAAAAATTAATTCAAAACAGGTAACAGGGGCTTCCCTGGTGGCGCAGTGGTTGAGAGTCTGCCTGCCAATGCAGGGGACACGGGTTCGTGCCCCGGTCCGGGAAGATCCCACACGCCACGGAGCGGCTGGGCCCGTGAGCCATGGCCGCTGAGCCTGCGCATCCGGAGCCTGTGCTCCGCGTCGGGAGAGGCCACAACAGTGAGAGGCCCGCGTACGGCAAAAAAACAAAAAACAGATAACAGGCTTAAATGTAGTAAATTACAGTCAATCCCCTATATTCACGGGTTCTACATCTGTGGATTCCACCAACTCCAGACAGAAAATATTAGAAAAAAAATTACGGTAAGTTTCAAAAGGCAAAATTTGAATTTGCCATGTGCCAGCAACTATTTACATAGCATTTACACTGTATTTACAACATTTATGCAGCATTTACATTGTATTAGTTATAATAAGTAATCTAGAGATAATTTAAAGTGTACAGGAAGATGTGCCCAGGTTATATGCAAATACTATACTTTTTTTTTTTTTAACATCTTTATTGGAGTATAATTGCTTTACAATGGTGCTATACCCTTTTATACGAGACTTCAGCATCCGTGGATTTTGTTGTCCCTGGGTGTTCTGGAACCAATCCCCCACAGACATCAAGGGACTACTGTATAATCTCTTCAATAAAACATGGGAATTAATCTTCATAACCTTGGATTTAGCAATGGTGTCTTAGATCTGACACCAAAGCACAAGCAACAAAAGAAAAAACAGGTAAATTGGATTTCTTTAAAATTACAAACTTTTTGCAACCAAAGATGCAATCCAGAAAGTGGAAAGACAGCCCACAGAACGGAAGAAAATATTTACACATTACGTACTGATGAGTCTTTAACCAAATTACATCGAGAACTGTTACAACTCATCAACAAAAAGACAACCCAATTTTAAAGATGGACAAAGGACCTGAACAGTACTCCACACAAGACATACAAATGGTCAACGAGCAGATGAAAAGATGTCAAACATCATTAGTCATGATTGAAATGCAAAGTAAAACCACAATGCAATAACTCCTTCACACATTCTAAAACCGTTATAATCAAGAAAGCTAAAAATAACAAATCTTGGCAACAATGTAGAGAATTTAAAACCCTTAAATATTACTTGTGTAAAGGTAAAATGGTGCCACTTATGTTTACAATATAAATATACAAATACCATATCGTTCAAAAACTCCACTTCTAGATATACACAGGCCAGAGTTGAAAACAGGTGCTCATACAGAAACCTAAAGAAAATGGGGTAGATCCATAAACTGCCATATTATTCCACCATAAAATTTATAAAGTATAATGGTGCAGCCTCTGTGGAAAACAGTATAGCCGTTCCTCAAAAAATTCAACACAGAATTAAGGTATGATCCATTAATTCCACATCAGAGTATATACTCAACAGATTGAAAGCAGAGACTGAAAGAGATATTTGTACACCCATATTCATAATAGCATTAACACAACAGCAAAAGGTGGAAGTGACCCAAGTGTCCCCTGATGAATGGATAAACTAACTGTATCGTACACAGGATGGAATATTATTTAGCCTTAAAAACTAAGGAAATTCTGACACACGCTACGATGTACGTGAACCCTGAAGTCCTTCTGACAAGTGAAATAACCCTGTCACAAAATGTCAAACATGATATGATTCCACTTATACGAGGTACCCAGGCAAACCGTATACTTAAAAACCATTTAAATGGAATATGTTATGTAATGTATATTTAATCACAACAACAAAAAATCCGTGAAGTACCAACACACGTTACCAATACGGATGAACACTGAAAACACCCTTTGTTAAAAAATAAAAATAAAAAAGCCATATAGAAAAAGCCAACCAGATCACATACTCACCTTGTGCGCTTTAAGTCCATCGAAGTTGTGAAAATGAGAGAAAGTATCAGGAATGGTTCCCAGAAAAGAAAACTGGATCAGTATGGGAAAAGACATTTCCATTGACTTGGGGCAGCTGGTGGAAGTTGAAGTGGGCCTGTGGATTGGATTCTAATGTGGAAACCATGATAATAATTTCCTCATTTGGTGGTTACCTGCGAGTTGCCTGGAAGAGTGCCCTGGTGTGGGTAAAACACACTGAAGTACTTCGTGTGGAGTGGCTAATGCAGTGAAGCAAGGACGGCTGGGGAATCTGAGGGTGCAGATACACAGGACTTTGTTCTGCTATTGGAGTTTTCTGTATGTTTGAAATTACTGGAAAGTAAATAACTTATCAAAACCGCACCAGAAAACCGGAGAAAACATCACACTTCCTAACAGAGGCCACGCCCTACCCAGATCCAGTCGCGGACCTAATTGCCCTCCTAGGAGTCCACGTGTAATTTATAAGCACTGTGGGAAGATTTGATTAGAAGCCATTGTGTCTTGCGTGCTGTGGACGACCTGGCTGTGAAAAAAGCAGTGGGATTTCCAAGTTCCAATTTTCTACATCATTCCACAAAAAAACTATTAGAACGAATCAACGAATTCAGTAGGGTTACAAAATCAATACACAAAAATCAATTGTGTTTCTAAACACGAATCACAAACCATCAGAAAGAGAAAGAATCCAGTTTACAACTGCATCCCAAAGACCAAAATACCAAGGAACAGATTTAACCAATGACGTGAGAGACCTGCACACTGAAAACTTTTAAGACCTTGATGAAGAAATTGCGGAAGACACAAATCAGTGGAAAGACACCCCGTGCTCGTGGGGCGGAAGAATACTGCTAAAATGGCCGTTCTGCCCAAAGCAGGCTGCGCCGTGAATGCAGGCCTTGCCTAACCTCCGATGGTGTTTGTCACAGAAACGGAGCAAATCCTCCTAATGTCTGTGTGGAGCCACAAAGGACCCCAAAGGGCCAAGGCGACCCTGAGAAAGGAGAACAGGCTGGAGGCACCTCCCTCCCTGACTTCACACTACATGGCGAAGCTACAGTCACCAAAACAGTGCGGAACTGGCTCAAAACAGACGCACAGACCAGAGGGACGGGACACAGAGCCCAGGATCCAACCCACACGGGCGGGGTCCGTTAATTTACGACAAGGGGGCCAAGGACACACCGAGGGGAACGGCAGCCCCACGGTAAACGGTGCTGGGAAGACTGCACACCCCATAACCCACGCGGCTCCACCGCACACCAGCCTGACCGAAAACCCAGCTTTGCACACCAAGCCCTTCTGGGTAGCACGAAGACGGACCCCCCGCCGCCAGCCGTCAGTCGCCCCCAGGAAGCTTCTCCCCACTTTTCCCCAATTTTCCTCACCTTTTCCTCCCGGCGTCGCCTGCGACCTCAGGAAACCCAGCTCCCGTCAGCGTGGACACGGCCCCGTGTTGTCGTGAAGCCGAAACCCCAGCGAGTCCTGAGGATACCGAGCTCCTGTCAGCGGAGACGCCGAGCCCAGCGTCCCAACCGCAGCACTGCCGTCGACTGAGGAGACACAACTCCTCTCAGCTGCGCTCAGAGCCGAGTCCGCGGGGAACGCGCATGCGCCGTGAGTCAGAGAGGCGGGCTCGGCGCCACCCTGTGGTCCGTGCGGGAAGTGCAGGCCGCGCCTCCCTCACGGGTCAGAGTTCACGCCCTTCTCTTCCTGCACTACGTGGAAGACACTCTATAAATGGCAATACTGTAGCTGTCGTGAGCTTCTGGCAGATGCTCCGGATGACTTCATCGAGTCAGAAGGTCAGATTCCATTCACGCTGAGATGTGGTAAGTCACACTTTCTAAATGACCTTCCAGCTCCATTCTAAAGAGCTCTCTTATAATCACCTATTCCGTTTTGATTCTGCCTTCACGAGTACAAGAATCCAAGCTCAAGAGCCTACACACTGTATGACCCCATTTGTATGACGTTCTGGAAAAGGCAAACTAAGAGGTGGCAAACAGATCACGCCATAAGTTCAGATACCTTAGCGATGGACCTGTCTAAACCACAGATTTTTACGGTTCCACGAGTCAACTGAAACCTATTCAAATCAAGCAATCAAGGAAGTGGGAGTGTCACAGGGTAGAATACACGTAATCTAAAATGTATGAAAAAGCTCACTGTCAGTAACTTTAGAAATGAACTTTAGAAATGAACAGAACATCTAGACTAAAGGCAAAATGTGCTGTACGTAAACAGCAGACTCTATTTTATAAAGTTCTTTCCCATGGGGGTAGGAGCTAAGAATATTGAAACGGCTATATCTGTGATCTGGAATAGAACAAGCAATGAATTAAATAAACGGACTTGGGCATGAGAACAGATGCTTGAGGGATCATAGATCTTACAACACAGTCATTCTCTGGGGCATTATTTCCGAATTCTGTAGTGTAGACGTTGTGTATCTACAAATCTCCATAGATGTGTGACTTTTTGATTTGGTAAGAAGGCCTTTTGCATACACTTTAGTTGGAGTAGGCTGGTTCAGATGAAAACCTGCTAAAGTATTCCTATATATTTATATGGAATTTCTAAAGTAAGTCTATATTGTTTACAGTATAAGATACTAGCTCTTATAGTATCTGGTTTACTGTGAGAATCTACCTTTATGACAGAAATTATCTTAGGAGACGTCAAGGAATCAAGTAATTCATGTACTTGTTCATGTTTAAATAGTACCTGAAGAGTCTGAGAAGCTTTTTTGTTTCTATATTATTTCAAAGAAGCAAATTGTTCTAAAATCGAACCTGTTACTGGTGTATAGATTTACCATTTTATTTAGACAATTTGGCGTGTCCTAAAAAGTGTCATAGGTCAGTTCAACTTAACTTTTAGTAAGAAATTAGGTTCAGTAGTGTCTAGACTACTTATTTTAGTGAACACATATTTTTCTGTTATATGTTTAATTTAAAAGCAACCAGAGCAAACATAGTAAGTCAGATTCTGGTTTTGGAGTGTCCATAAATTCCGTTCTGAGCATGAACAATTCCTTAATTACAGATATACAGTCACATGATTTCCCTTTATGGGTGTTAGAGAATTATTGGATGAAAAGTGTTACATCACCATCAACAGATGAATGGATAAAGAAGATGTAGTATGTATATGCTATGGAATATTACTCAGCCATAAGAAAGAATGAAATCCTGCCATTTATGACAACGTGGATGGACCTAGAGGGTATTATGCTAAGGGAAATAAGTTGGACAGAGAAAGACAAATACTGTACGATTTTACTTATATGTGGAATCTGAAAAACACAACAAATGAACAAACATAACAAAACCAAAACAGACTCATAGATACAGAGAACAAACTGGTGGTCACCAGAGGGAATGCGGTGGGAAGATGGGTGAAATAGGTGAAGGGGATTATGAGGTACAAACTTCCAGTTATAAAATAACTAAGTCACAGGGTTGTAACATAGAACACAGGGAATGTAGTCAATAATATTGTAACACCTTTGTATGGTGACAGATAGGAACCAGAATGACACGGTGATCAATTTGTAATGTATATAACATTGAATCACTATGTTGTATACTTGAAACTAATGTAATATTGTGTGTCAACTATATTTCAAATTTTTAAAAAAGGAAAAATGGAAAGCTGTATTGTTCATAAATAATTATAAACTATTTCCCTTGAGAGTATAGATGAAGAGCACAGAATTTCAGGATACAAGGTTTCCCTGTAAGCAGCACTACTGAACAGATTTTAAACAGTTTTCCTTGTGTTTCTTTTTCTTTTTTTAACAGGGGAAAGCGCGAACGCAGTCCCCTACTATGACAAATTATGCAGTTGAGTTTCCTACATTTGGGGAAATCACAGGGGTCAGCCCATCCAGAGTGCAATGGATAAGCCTCAACCTCGGAAAACCACCTTCGTGATCATGGTATCTCCCCTGCCAGGTAAGTATCCTTGCGTTTCTTAACCATTACGGGTCATTGGTTCCTTTAATGGCCTTCCTGTTCACAATATTTACACATATTCTTGTCTAGGGGCTCCCAATTAGAGCACAAAGTTTTGCTCTTTTTTTTTTTCCTGTAGAGGAGTTATTTTGCCTAGAGAGCCAAAAATTTCTATCAATTATCAGCTTATTTTCTAAATCTTTCCAAAAATGTCCTTTCACACTTATTGGAATGAGGAGGTGATGGTTAAAGGGTTCAGAGTTTCATTATGCAAGATAAATAAGTTCCGGAGATCTGCTATACAGCATAGTGCCTACACCTAAAACTATGGTAGCACATATTTAAAATATGCTAAGAGGATAGGGCAGATCTTGTGTCACATGTTCTCGTCACATCAAGCAGTAACGACAACAATAATAACAATAGTATTATAGGAGGCAGAATGAAGCTTTGGGGGGCGATAGTATGTTTATGGCCTTGATATTGATGATGGTTTCGTGACCTTGGTATTAATGATCATTTAATGTCTATACACTAATCCCCAAACTCAATGAGTTGTATGCATTAAATATGTACAGCTTTTCTTTTGCACAGCAAAGGAAACCATAAGCAAGATGAAAAGACAACCCTCAGAATGGGAGAAAATATTTGCAAACGAACCAACTGACAAAGGATTAATCTCCAAACTATACAAGCAGCTCATGCAGCTCAATATCAAAAAAACAAACAACCCAGTCCAAAAATGGGCAGAAGACCTAAATAGAGATTTCTCCAAAGAAGATATACGGACTGCCAACAAACACATGAAAGGACGCTCAACATCACTAATCATTAGAGAAATGCAAATCGAAACTACCATGAGATATCATCTCACACCAGTCAGAATGGCCATCATCAAAAAATCTACAAACAATAAATGCTGGAGAGGGTGTGGAGAAAAGGGAACCCTCCTACACTGTTGGTGGGAATGTGAATTGATACAGCCACTATGGAGAACAGTATGGAGGTTCCTTAAAAAACTAAAAATAGAACCACCATATGACCCAGCAATCCCACTACCGGGCATATACCCTGAGAAAACCATAATTCAAAAAGAGTCATGTACCACAGTGTTCACTGCAGCACTATTTACAATAGCCAGGACGTGGAAGCAACCTAAGTGCCCATCGACACATGAATGGATAAAGAAGATGTGGCACATATATACAATGGAATATTAGTCAGCCATAAAAGGAAATGAAATTGAGTTATTTGTAGTGAGGTGGATGGACCTAGAGTCAGTCCTACAGAGTGAAGTAAGTCAGAAAGAGAAAAACAAATCCCGTATGCTAACACATATACATGGAATCTAAAAACAAAAAAGAAATGGTTCTGAAGAACCTAGGGGCAGGACAGGAATAAAGATGCAGACGTAGAGAATGGACTTGAGGATGCGGGAAGGGGGAAGGGTGAGCTGGGTCGAAGTAAGAGGGTGGCATGGACATATATACACTACCAAATGTAAAACAGATAGCTAGTGGGCAACAGCCGCATAGCACAGGGAGATCAGCTTGGTGCTTTGTGACCACCTAGAGGGGAGGGATAGTGATGGTGGGAGGGAAATACAAGAGGGAGGGGATATGGAGATATATGTATACATACAGCTGATTCACTTTGTTATACAGCAGAAACTAAAACACCATTGTAAAGCAATTATACTCCAATAAAGAAGTTAAAAAAATGTCTCTTAGCTAAGTAAAAATTCTAAGAGGGCTTACCACTTAATCTTCTCTACTAAAAATAATGTAAACTCTTCCGTGATAAGTTATCTCAAAAAATAAGTGACTTCTCCATGTTAAAAAAAAATATGTACAGCTTTTTATAAGTCCATCTTACCCCAGTAAAATGATTTTTTTTTAAAAAGAAGCTAGGCACAAAGGACCTCACACTGTATGATTTCATTCACATGAAATGCCCAGAGAAGGCAAATCTACAGATATAAAAAGTAGATTAGTGGTTTCCAAGGGCTGGGGAAGATAGGAGACCCAGAGGTGACAGCAAATGGTTGCAGTTTCTTTTGGGGACAATGCAAATGTTCTAAAATTGTTTGTGAGACTAGATACACGATTCTGTGAACACATCAAAAACCATGGCATGACACTTTTAACGGGTGAATTTTATGGTATGTGAGTTATATCAAAATTAAGTTGTTAATAAAAAGAATTCTACTTCCATCTTACTTTATTTTAAATGAAACATAAAATTCACATTTTTTTCCTAAATTATAAAAATTGCTTTCAAGTAGCACCTTAAATTGTTATAGGTTTTAAAATTTACATCACATTTCTAGAGCCATCATGTCATTATATTTATATTCAAAATGCATGGTATTTCTAGATTAACTTGTTCTCAAAATAAAATAAATTCACTACCTGTTCCCAAAAATTCAAGGAAAAAATCATCAATTAGTTATAAAAAACTGTATTATAAATTCAATTATTTGACTGCAGTTAGAATTTTCCTAATTAAAGATAGAATTGTATTACTGATTGTGCTAATATCAGAATATTAGCCATTAATGATTTTGTTTATTATGTTATTGATGAAATAAAAGCAAGCTCTCTGCTATTATATGTAAGCACTAAAAATCTTTGTATGCAAGCTCTATGTCAAAAGACTGAAATATTTTCTGAAAGAAAACCACTGGAATTGGAAACAGTGTTACAAGGGAAGAACCAAATCTGACTACATGTTGGATCTGCTTCTTTTACTTTAACCTTTGCTTTCCCGCTGCTTTTGTTCACTAAAAGGATACTGTCTATACATAATGGCCTGCCTCAGGGGACCCTGCCCCTCTGCCTGAATGTTAACCCAAAGTGCCTTTGTTCAGGGAAGCATCCGGACCCTGCCCACCTGCGGATGGCTGCAAGAAAGAAGAAATTAACACACATCCTCCCAGAGGCTGGCCATTCCAGGTGATATTTGCAAAATGTTTGGCCTTTTTACTTTACTTCCCCAGCTCCCCCGGTCTGTGCTATAAAAGAAACTGGCATCCAAACCCCGAGAAGGTTATTCTGAGACTTTAGTCTGCCATCTTCTCAGTCTGCCGGCTTTCCCAATAAAGTCTTATTCGCGCCTCAACATCTCGTCTCCAATTCATTGGCCTGTCGTGCGGCAAGCAGAGCGAGCTTGGACTCGCTAACAATAGCAGTCATCTTAGCTAAAATTGGTACATGTATTTAACGTCCACAGGTATATCATTATGATTTTTAAAATGCTGTTTCTTAATTAAATGAACTGTAAATTGTATTTCTTCCTATGCTTTTGACCACATAATGCTTTCTAACTTTCACCTGAGTTAAACATTTCTAGTCATACATAGCGTAGTTCCTAAGTTCCTAATCTAAATGTGGAAATGCAGGAAATAAGCTAAATAAGGAAATGAAGGGGGGCGGGGGGGGGAGATCAGAAGCGGGGGGGCCAGGAAGTTCAGGAGCGTGGGGAGCCTTGTGATTTTGAGTTTGGTGTCAGAAAAAGGGGGTGCAACACGTCAGTGAGATATTAAGGAGGAGAGAAAGGACAGATCTCCACCGGAGCAGCATTGCAGGCAATGGGGTTCAACGAGTCCAAAGAATCTGCAGTGAGAGTAAAGTCTGGGGACGCGGGGAAGCAAATCCCATAAAGCCTTACTTATCAGTTTATGCAGAGGCTTCCGCAGACCCAAATAATGCAGGGCCCTGTAAGAGATGTGCCGCCCTCTAGGACTGAACAGGAAGCCGGCCGGAATTTGAGCAGCTAAGTGACAAGGTGCGACTTAACCACAGGTGATTAAAAGCTTCTGTAGTAACCTAAGAGGAAGAGGGTGATGGCTTGGATACAGGTGAATCAGGGGAGGCAGTGATGTGTTTTGAAAGAAAACCCAACTGGATTGGTTATGGGGTCTGAGTAAAAGAGGGTAATCCAGGAAAACTCTTACACTTCTGACCAGAGCAACTAAGATTAGATTTGGCTGTAAACAGAAAAATCTGCAGGAGGTACAGAGGTGGGGTAGAAAGATAGTTTATTTTTTAATGTGTTGGGCTGAGATATCAATTAGACATGCGAGTGATTACTTGGAAAAAAAGTAGAAAAAAAACAAGCGCAAGAACCAGAGAAGGAGGGATCTTGTAGCGGGCACAACTGGAAGAGAGATTTCCTGGAATCAAAGTGAAAAAAAAATATTTTAAATGGAGGAAATAGTCAAACACAGGCATGTACATGAAGATTCAAGGAAGGTGAGGATGGACAAGTCAGTTCAGTGGCGGAACCTGCTGGAGTCGATTCGGAGAAAAGAGGGAAAAGAATAATTGGAGGGCTTCCCTGGTGGCGCAGTGGTTGAGAGTCCGCCTGCCGATGCAGGGGACACGGGTTCGTGCCCCGGTCCGGGAGGATCCCACATGCCGTGGAGTGGCTGGGCCCGTGGGCCATGGCCGCTGAGCCTGCGCGTCCGGAGCCTGTGCTCCGCAGCGGGAGAGGCCGCAACAGTGAGAGGCCCTCATACCGCAAAAAAAAAAAAAAGAGTAATTGGAAACAGTGACAAGGACTCTTTCGGGAAGGGAAGAGAAAAGGGGTTTTAACAGACAGTCGTGGAATAGGACGCAGGTCCTGGGGCCTGGGGTCTGGTTGGTGTGCAGGTGCGGTAGCACGAGGTTGGGGGAATCTGTGTTTTCTCAGTGAATTGGGTGCCAAGTCCCTCAGAGTGAGGATGGAGTTGGAGGTTTCAGAGGTTTAAGAAGAGAGATGAAATAGTTTTCCGTAAAAGGAGAGAGCGAGAGGGCTGGCGGCTTGCAGTACAATTATAGGACAGCAATGAAGATTGATTCAAGGTTTGAGGTCCTGCATTTAGAGATCGTCAGCACATTTGTGTGTTTTGCTTTAATTGTATTTGGCTGCATAAGTGTGGGCGTAGGCTGGGGGAGATTACATTCTAAACACAGCTTTGGCTGGTGTGCATGAGAGAGAGAACCTGAGGCAGGGAGTGGAGGCCACAGGAGACACTTTGGGAATTTAAGCTGTTTATGTAGGACAGTGACACTGAGGGAACAGAGAAAACTTGTTAGGATCGATGATTTGTAAATCCCAGTGGGCTCTACAGCTCACATAACCGAGCAGGACCCTACGAGGCCTTCCCAGAATAGACGCCTACCCATGTCCTCCGCCTGCCTTTTATCTGTAGAAAAACTTTAGTCAAAGAATACATTTAATCAGAGAAGTGAGAAAATGCAGAAAGAAAGGAAAACAGTCAAACAAGACAAAATAATAATAGTTTAGCCATTGAACAGAGTCAAGGACTTTGGGTTCCTCCTCGAGGGCTGTAGATAATATTCTGAGCCATGGCCTTCAAGCTGTTTTGCAGATACTGAAGCCCCTACCAGGTGGGAGAAGTTAACTGCATGCTGCCCACAAGCAAGTAGACCCCAGACCAGCTGGAACCAGAAGGTGGATGATGCCAACTCCCCATGACCTCACCACCGGCCGATCAGAAGAGTGTCCACCAGCTGACCACGCCCTGCTCCTTGAACATCACTACCCCCTCCAGGGTGGGTCACACAGTCTTGACGTCATTAGCCTGCTGTGGCCCCCTCTGCCTGGCGAAGCAGTAAAGCTATGATTTTCTAGTTCACCCAAAACTGTCTCCGAGACTGTCTCCGAGATTTAATCTGGCATGGATGTACCGAGGCCGAAGTTCATAAATAAGTACGCAAATGTGAAGTAGTATGTGTAATTTCCATTTTTAGATGACAAAAATCGAGACTGAAATTTTAGGTGAGATCTCTGTGCAACAGCTCATGTCAAAGACCAAACCGAGGGCTTCCCTGGTGGCGCAGTGGTTGAGAGTCCGCCTGCCGATGCAGGGGACAGGGGTTCGTGCCCCGGTCCGCGAAGATCCCACATGCCGCAGAGCGGCTGGGCCCGTGAGCCATGGCTGCTGAGCCTGCACGTCTGGAGCCTGTGCTCCGCAATGGGAGAGGCCACCAACAGTGAGAGGCCCGCGTACCGCAAAAAAAAAAGACCAAACCGAAGACAGTTCTGACCCCGCGCTCACTGTTTTCCCACAAGGTTAAGCCTAATCTGCAATAACAATGAAAAATGTCTTCTGAAAATATCTGAATTTTAAAAGATTACCACTTTGACATTTTCCACAGTGACAGACCCAAGCATTGTTCTAGCAAACGACCACTTTGAGCAGACATTGCTTGACTTGATAATCTCTCAGCTGAGTGTCTTTACACCCAGTTCTAAATGCCTGTTAATGTTTTACTTTAGGTCTAAAGCATGGTTGAACAGTAACAGCTTTTACAAACGTGGCTCCGTTTGGCTGTTTCTTGACATATTGGCAATGCCTCATGGCAACTGAACCACCTTTCCTAACCTCGCAGTCACTTGAAAAAAGTAGAGTGATCACTGGTAAAGTGCAACACTGATGGACCGCTGTACATGAGTATTTGTTAGGCTTATTTCCCCAATCCTGCAAACTCCAAACTGCTTCAGAGTTAGGACTTGGAAACTGGGACTTGTGAGCTGGAGTAGGGTTAGTCCCTCATGCTCTACTTCTTGCCCAATGGCCAGAGACAGATTGGTCTAGAGGGGAAGGGACATGGATTCAGGGAAAGAATTAGAAAATAGAACAGAAGGAAAGGTAACACTGTAATGATTTAAAGTGGTTCTGCATAGTGGGTTTTGTTTAAAAAAAAAAAAAAAAAGAATGAAAACCCAAAATCCTGTTCCACCAGCCTCTCTGGGCATCAAGCCTGCAGGGGGCACAGAGCATCTGTGATTAACCCCAGGAAACTCCACTCAGCACGTCTCTGCGCAGTAATTGACACAGTGTCCATCAATTTATTACAACCGCAAGTCAACAACAATTTCCACGGGCATCTTTGCTGTTTGCTATTGTGAAAAGCAGTAGAATCTGAGGTGCTACATACAGCTCAGTTCAAGTGTGGCTTTCCATTCAAAAGTTTCAATTCACTCATCTGTACAATAAACTTTTAATTATGGGTAGTGTGGGCCTACCTAGCTCACAAGATCGTTTTAAGAATCAAATGAGGTAATTTATACACAAGAGAATTTTAGGGAAACCATACATCCAAACAACTCCAGTTGTTGGTATTTTTCAGGAGGAAGTAATGAGCATACAATTGCAGATTTATATCTAAAGTTATGCTTGCATGATAGTTTAAAATAGTTTTTATTGAAATATAGCAATATGCATGCCTCTGAGCAGGAATCTGATGTAGTGGAATACTGTAGAGAGATAGCAAGAAACTATGTATATATCTAAACACACACACACACACACACACACACACACACACACACATCAGATATTAATTGTGGCTTTTTCTCTGGGTAGTGGAATCATAGGAAATTTGCAGTAAGTTATGAATTTTCCCCCACATATGTATAACTTTTATAATTAAAAAAGAGACTACTTGGGGCTTCCCTGGTGGCGCAGTGGTTGAGAGTCCGCCTGCCGATGCAGGGGACACGGGTTCGTGTCCTGGTCCGGGAAGATCCCACATGCCGCAGAGTGGCTGGGCCCGTGAGCCGTGACCGCTGAGCCTGCGCGTCCGGAGCCTGTGCTCCACAACGGGAGAGGCCACAACAGTGAGAGGCCCGCGTACCGCAAAAAAAAAAAAAAAAAGACTACTTGGAAACAAAATCAGTGTTTCATTGTAAAATGGCATTTACATAGCTCTCCCAAGAATTTCTGTTCTACAAAATTTCATTATTCAAGGCTTGGAATAGAACGGTAAGTACAAGGACATTTCCTAAGAGCTATTAGAAGAAAAGTATGTTTAGCAAAATTACTGCCATTCCAAGTAATCATACCAGCAAAAGAAAAGGATTTTTTTTTTTGGTTTCTCATCATCGTAAGTTTAAATTAAATTCTCTCTTCTTTTCATTTCTTTGTTCTCACACCAGTTTTGTTTCTGTCTCTATGGCAACTCTAAGAAAATACAGCAAGAATTGGCGTAGTTGGAACAAACACAACAGCGAAATTCATTCCTTTAGTCCCTTTGTTGACTGTGATTGTCCAGCGCATCTCTGTCTCTTCTGGTTCTTATGCTGAAATTCTTCACCTTCTCATACTGTATTGCCTCTGCCACCTGAGACACAATGTCCTTTCAGGACCCTCATTGTGAGGAGGAAAGGATTTGCTCTCCTGTACAATAGTACCAGCAGGAAAGTGAGTTTCATCCCTGCCGACGTGTTTGGGAACCTGAGGTAAAGAAAATGATGGTTCTCCGTTGTTCAACTCCTTTGTTTACTCCTTTTCTTTCTCCTTGATTGAAGCTAATGCTCTATAAATGTTACTATGTTCTATACAGGCTACTTTAGCAAAAGGTTTTAGGCTTTCTTTTCTATTGAACCTCAAATGAGAGCCTTTAAAAGTGTAAATTCTCTCTGCAGGTAATGTAACAACAACATATGTGTATGCATATATATATGTGTGTGTGTGTGTGTATGATATATCACACAGATACACACAAATACACACACATACTCTGCCCAGAGTTTGGACTTATAATAGCAAAAATCTCGATGAAATGATTTAATATGTACCATTTTCCAAAATATGCACTGTTGAAAATTAGTTGCATAGAAAGATGGTAGTTGAAAATATCCACTGACGCATAATAGATAAACTATAAGGGACTTAAAAAATTATGCATATAAATTCAATATGTAAAAAGAAAAATGGAATAAAACAATATAACAGCATCCTTATGAATCAACAAAAAATAAACAGAACAGCCAATACCATAATAAAGATGAAGACCCAGAGAGAAAAGGAGATGTGTATAAGAAGGCTGAATATTTGTACAAGATTAATTAGTAGAATTTATAATTCTACATAAAACAATAAGTAATAGCTTACTAATAAAATCAGTAATAGCTTCAATGAATCAAATTCATATCATGCAAACAGTGACTATAGAGACAGTTCTCATATTCTGCACAATTCAGAGAAAAGACACTGCCTCTATTTCATACTAGTTTTTTCAAGGATTTTGTGCACAGTCTTAGAAGACAGAGACGTTGTCCCCCTCCAGTGCAGAGGTCAGGCATGCTTACTGTCCAGTAGGAAACACCGGGTTCCCTGAGTTCTGTGCTCTACTCCTGTAACACAGCCCCTGCCTGTGCAGGAGGCACCTGGACCTCCTTGAACTGCCCTGTGAGTTCTGGGGTTCGCAGAGCCCTGGGCCACAAGAGAACATGTGAGATACTCTGGCCTCTACTACTGCTCAGACTAACGTCCTTTGTTTCTGACCCGAGATTCTAATGTCTCAGCAATGCTGAAACTTCCACAGGATGACTTGTGAGTCTGCAAGTAGTATAAAAATCTCAACCCTTCTTAACTTTTGGCATGACTTTTACAGAAGAAAACAAAATGAAAGTCAGAGCCACATACATTATTATGAGCATATCTGTAAAAAACATTGTGGAGTGAAATAAGCAGTTAACACAATTTGTTTATATAATGTCTTAAAATGTGCAAAATGTACTATATATATATTTTGAGTATATTCATATAAAATAAATGCATAAAATAACTCATACCTGTGATTGACACCCAAGGCTAGAAAGAGCTAGAACAGAATCAAAAAACAGTACCCAGGGGTTTCCCTGGTGTCACAGTGATTGGAAGTCCGCCTGCCGATGCAGCGGACGCGGGTTTGTGCCCCGGTCCGGGGGGATCCGACATGCCGCGGAGCGGCCGGGCCCGTGGGCCATAGCCGCTGGGCCTGCGCATCCGGAGCCTGTGCTCCGCAATGGGAGAGGCCGCAGCTGTGAGGGGCCCGCGTGCCGCAAACAAAAAAAACAAAACAAAACAAAAACAGTGCCCAGGAAACTTGCAAACTTCCAATGCATTTGTAATTTTTCTAAATTAAAAAAATCCAGGGACCAGGGGATGGGGGGTGGGGAGGCGGAATGGGGAGTTAGTGTTTAATGGGGACAGAGTTTCCGTTTAGAAAGCTGAAAAATTCAGGAGATGGATGGTGGCGAGTTGCACAACAGTGTGAATGTACTTAGTGCCACTGAGCTGTACAGTTAAATTAGTATGTTTTATGTTATGTGACTTTTACCACAGTAAAAAAAATTTTTTTTTAATCTAGAGGACTTGTTTTCTGATCTGACATGTAAAGAGATGGGAAGCCGTCACTCCTATCCTCACAACGAGAAAAAAGCTGAACAAACAGAACATCAACCCTCTTCTCAGACCTTTTAGAACACCGAGGTCATTGGAAAAACTGTTGCCACAAAAACTGGAGAGACAGATAAATAGAGAGAATCACAGTTGGTCTGGAACAGAATCCCCAAAGCAGAAGCCTGCCACTGGGGCCGGAAGAGACACTCAAACTATAACTGATAAATTGCTGAATGCTTCATGAGCTGGAGACGTAAAACCTGGAGAGGTGGGTCTCAGGGAGGAGGTGTTGGGAAGGGCTCAAGACCCATGAGAACTGCCCAGATCTGAAGCACTGACATCACCAAATGCTGCTGAGGATGTGGAGCAGCAGGAACTCCCATCACTGCTGGTGGGAATGCAAACTGGTCCAGCCACTCTTGAAGACAGTTTGGTGGTTTCTTACAAAAATAAACATACTCTTACCATAAGTTCAGCAACTAGGCTCCTTGGTATATACCTAAAGGAGCTGAAAACTTATGTCCACACAAAAACCTGCCCAGGAATGTTTATAGCAGCTTTATTCATAATTGCCAAAACGTGGAAACAATCAAGAGGCCCTTCAGTAGGTGATGGATAACTAATCTGTGGTGCATCCAGAAAATGGAAGATTATTCAGTGTTATAAAGAAATGAGCTATCAAGCCATGAAAACATATGGAGGAAGATTAAATGCATATCACTAAGTGAAAAAAGCCAATCTGAGAAGGCTACACACTGTGTGATTCCAACTATGCGACATTCTGAACAAGGAAAAACTAGGGAGACAGTAGAAAGATCAGTGGTTGCCAGGGCCTAAGGGGCAGGGGATGAATAGGTCGAACACAGAGGATTTTTAGGGTGGTGAAACTATTCTGTACAATAGTATAATGGTGGACACGTCATTAGATGTTTATTTGTCCAAACCTATAGGATATGCAACACCAAGAGTGAGCACTAAGGTAAACTCTGGACTCTGGGTGATGATGATGTGTCAGTGGAGGTTTAATAATAGTAACAAATGTACCATCTGGTGGGGGAAGTTGATGGTGGGAGAGGCTGTGCATGCATGGGACAGGGGTGTACCGGAATCTGTACTTTCTGCTCAATTCTGCTGTGTACCTAAAATTGCTCTCAGTAATAAAATCTATTAAAAACAAACAAACTGAAGCTTCGGGAGGTGGATGGCTCTTCACGGTCTTAAATTAAAGCAAGGGAGTGTGTCCTTGAATATCTACACTGACAAGTGATGGACACAGACAGCTTTGGAGAAGCTGTCTTATTTGGGGCCAGGCAATGTCCTTCAACCACTGGTAACTTTAAGACTGGGGCTGAGTCATGAGCACAGCATTTCCAGCTGGGGTGTAAGTGCTTAGTTATATCTGAGAGGCACCCCAAAGCCACCATTAGAATATGTTTTCTTTATTTTAAGAGGTGCTTTGGAATAATAGAATAAGGATCTTCAGCTTGCATTCAACATGAAAAACAAAGCTTGATACAAACATAATACTGTTGTGCATTCAACAAGCATTTATTGAGCATGATAAGCATTGTACTACACAATTTATGTTCAGATCAGTATTCACCAGGGGAATTACAAGTATTTTTGTTACAGTAAAACTTAATTGGGATAAAGTAGCTTTACAGGGGAACTAAAACAGAGCTGAGGGAATCAGGCCCCGTGACTTTAGACTGTACTACAAAGCTACAGTAATCAAAACCGCATCGTACTGGCACAAAAACAGAAATATAGATCAATGGAACAGGATAGAAAGCCAGAAATAAACTCATGAACCTATGGTCAATTAATCTACAACAAAAGTGGCAACAACATTCAATGGAGAAAAGACAGTCTCTTCAATAAATGGTGCTGGGAAAACTGGACAGCTACATGTAAAAGAATGAAACTATAAAATTCTCTAACACCATACACAAAAATAAACCCAAAATGGATTAAAGACCTAAATGTAAGCCTGGTTACTATAAAAATCCTAGAGGAAAACACAGGCAGAACATTCTCTGACATAAATCGCAGCAATATCTTTTTGGATCTACCTCCTAGAGTAATGAAAATAAAAACAAAAATAAACAAATGGGACCTAGTTAAACTTAAAAGCTTTTTCACAGCAAAGGAAACCATAAACAAAACAAAAAGAGAACCCACAGAATGGGAGAAAATATTTGCAAATGATGCGATCAACAAGGGGTTAATGTCCAAAACATACAAGCAGTTCATGCAGCTCAACATCCAAAAAAAAAAAAAAATCCCCAATCAAAAAAATGAGATAGGGCTTCCCTGGTGGCGTGGTGGTTGGGGGTCCGCCTGCCGATGCAGGGTACGTGGGTTCGTGCCCCGGTCCGGGGGGATCCCGCATGCTGCGGAGCAGCTGGGCCCGTGAGCCATGGCCGCTGGGCTTGCGCGTCCGGAGCCTGTGCTCTGCTGCGGGGGAGGCCACAGCGGTGAGGGGCCCGCGTGGCGCAAAAAAAAAAGAGACAATCTAAATAGACATTTCTCCAAAGAAGACATAGAGATAGCCAACAGGCACGTGGAAAGATGTGGGATTAACATACACACTACTATATATAAAACAGATAATCAACAAGGACCTACTGTATAGCAGAGGGAACTCTACCCAGTACTCTGTAATAACCTATATGGGAAAAGAATCTAAAAAAGAGTCAATATATGTATAAATGATTCACTTTGCTGTACACCTGAAACTGACACAACATTGTAAATCAACTGTAATATAAAAAGATTAAATTTAAAAAGATGAACTAAAAAAAATCCTGTATATACTTATGACATTTCTTTACTTAATATTTATGAAAGATGTGAAGACAATTGACATTAGAATTTTTCTAGTGGTTTTATTAATCACTTTATAGCTTTATATTCATGTATTTTAATGGTAGTCATTTTATTTAAAAAGTCACATATTCTTTCTAATTAAACTTTTCCCTCATCTTTTTAATTTTGTTGCCTAAAGGGACACGTTGACGTTTCAGACTTTTATTCTTAACAGAAATGTGGGAAAGGCACTATTTGCAGCTCAGCTGGCCCGTCTTTGCTTCCAGGAATCAAAACTTGCCGTGGCAACAAGTCCTTCCCATTTTACTGCACCTGAGACCTGACTGGATTTGTTCTCCACCTGGTTCTGAGACATGACGTCCTGCTGATTTTGATGCAGTTCCGGTTTCTTAAAAAAGAGAGCAATCGTGTATTTAATCTCAGGGTGTTCAGCTGAGCACTTGACTGTGCTATGTCCATAGTCAAGCATACTTAAGGATATATTTTGGAGTCTTATATTTGGAAGTGTGAAAAGGCTTATTTAATGTTTTTATGCAACACTAACCATTTATTTAGCCTTTGCGATGTTGCTCCGAATTTGCAATGATTCTGTTTCATTTGCCTGTGTTTGGTTTATTACGAAGTAATGCTGGAGTTGATAGAAAAATACATTTCTTCAGTATTTCATGCAAACTCATTGGTATTTTTATTCTGAAACTACCTCTCTTTAGGGATGAGGAAACTTTGTTTTTAAGCACTCTGGTTGAAGTGATTGACCCTTTTAAAAATGGGATCTGGTGAGCACTTGCGGGAGGTCGCAGCTTTTCTACGTCTACAGAGACCCTGAAGAGATGGAAAAGGGTGAGCAGGTTGCTCCTGAAAAAGTGTTGGCCCTGGAGGAAATTCAGGGCATATGAACTGCTCCCACTCTCGAATTTACGACTCCTCAACCTGCGGTGGCAGACCGGCCTGAAGGCACAGGTGCCCTCGCAGCCTATTCATCATTTCCGGCTGAACAGGAGCCCAGCCCGTCTCGGAGAAGACTTGGGCAGTGGCTCCCACCGCTAAGGCCACTGAATGGAGTTTTGAATGGACTTTTTGCTGTTGTCTCAGAATTGTGGTTAACGTCTGAGGACGGTATGTGCTAAATAATCTCCATTTGTTCACTGGACCCTAAGCAGAACTTCTAAATCAAGGAAGAAAATTTCAAGAGAACCACTCAGAGATTGGAAATGACTATAAGCAGGAAAAACTGATGGCGGAAGAGTAAGACGCGGAGATCGCCTTCCTCCCCATGGATACACCAGAAATACATCCACACGTGGAACAACTCCTACAGAACTCCTACTGAAGGCTGGCAGAAGACCTCAGACCTCCCAAAAGGCAAGAAACTCCCCACGTAACTGGGTAGGGCAAAAGAAAAAACAGAGACAAAAGAATAAGGACGGCACCTGCACCAGTGGGAGGGAGCTGTGAAGGAGGAAAAGTTTCCACACACTAGGAAGCCCCTCCGCGGGCGGAGACTGCGGGAGGCAGAGGGGGGAGTTTCGGGACCGCGGAGTAGTGCACAGCGACGGGTGCGGAGGGCAAAGCGGGGAGATTCCTGCACAGACGATCGGTGCCGACCGGCACTCACCAACCCGAGAGGCTTGCTGCTCACCCACCGGGGCGGGCGGGGCTGCGAGCTGAGGCTCGGGTTTTGGTTTTGGACGGAGCTCAGGGAGAGGACTGGGGTTGGCGGCTTGAACATAGCCTGAAGGGGTTAGTGCACCACGACTAGCCGGGAGGGAGTTCGGGGAAAAGCCTGCACCGGCCGAAGAGGCAAGAGACTTTTTCTTCCCTCTTTGTTTCCTGGTGCGCGAGGAGAGGGGTTTAAGAGCGCTGCTTAAAGGAACTCCAGAGACGGGCGCGAGCCGCGGCTAAAAGCGCGAACCCCAGAGACGGGCGCGAGCCGCGGCTGAGGGCGCGAGCCCCCGAGACGGGCGCGAGCCGCGGCTGAAAGCACAAACCCCAGAGACGGGCGCGAGCCGCGGCTAAAACCGCGGACCCCAGAGACGGGCGGGAGACGCTAAGGCTGCTGCTGCCGCCACCAAGGGGCCTGTGTGCGAGCACAGGTCACTCTCCACACCCCGCTTCCGCGGAGCCTGTGCAGCCCGCCACTGCCAGGTTCCCGGGATCCAGGGACAACTTCCCCGGGACAGCGCACGGCGGGCCTCAGGCTGGTGCAACGTCACGCCGGCCTCTGCCGCAACGTCACGCTGCCTCTGCCGCCGCAGGCCGGCCCCGCACGCAGTGCCCCTCCTTCCCCCATCCCCCAACCCCCGGCCTGAGTGAGCCGGAGGCCCCGAATCAGCGGCTCCTTTAACCCCGTCCTGTCTGAGCGAAAAAACAGACGCCCTCCAGCGACCTACACGCAGAGGCAGGGCCAAATCCAAAGCTGAGCTCCTGTGAGCTGTGAGAACAAAGAAGAGAAAGGGAAATCTCTCCCAGCAGCCACAGAAGCAGCGGATTAAAGCTCCACAAGACAACTTGATATACCCTGCATCTGTGGAATACCTGAATAGACAAGGAATGATCCCAAATTGAAGAGGTGGAATTTAGGAGCGAGATCTATGATTTTTTTCCCTTTTCCTCTTTTTGTGAATGTGTACGTGTATGCTTCTGTGTGAGATCCTGTCTGTATACTCTTGCTTCCACCATTTGTCCTAGGGCTCTATCCGTCCATGACTTTTTTTTAAAAATTCTTTTTCTTAATAATTAAGTTTAATTGTAATAACTTTATTATACTTTACCTTCTTTCTTTCTTTCTTTCCTTCCTTCCTTCCCTCCTTTAGACAACGAATCACCCCAAATTGAGGAGGTGGTCTCAGGGAGCAGGATTTATGATTTTTCCCCCTTCACCTCTTTTTGTGAAGGTGTATGTGTATGCTTCTGTGTAAGATTTTCTCTGTATAGCTTTGCTTCCAACATTTGTCCTAAGGTTCTATCCGTCCCTTTTTTTTTTTTTTTCCTAAATATTTTTTAATTCAATAACTATATTATACTTTATTTTATTTTTACTGTATCATCTTTCTTTCTGTCTTTTTTCCTTCTTTCCCTCCTTCCTTCCTTCCTCCCTCCCTCCCTCCCTCCCTCCTTTCTTTCCTTCTTTGCTTCTTTCTTCCTTCCTTCCTTTCCTCCTTTCCTTCTTTCTTTACTCATACTTCTACTAATTCTCCCTACTTTTCCTCCCTTTTATTCTGAGCTGTGTGGATGAAAGGCTCTTGGTGCTCCAGCCAGGAGTCAGGGCTCTGCCTCTGAGGTAGGAGAGCCAACTTCAGGACACTGGTCAACCAGAGACCTCCCAGCTCCACATAATATTAAACGGTGGAAATATCCCAGAGACCTCCATCTTAACACCAGCACCCAGCTTCACTCAACGACCAGCAAGCCACAGTGCTGGACAACCTATGCCAAACAACTAGCAAAACAGGAACACAACCCCACCCATTAGCAGAGAGGCTGCCTAAAATCATAATAAGGCCACAGACACCCCAAAACACACCACCAGACGTGAACCTGCCCACTAGAGAGACAAGATCCAGCCTCATCCAGCACAACACAGGCACTAGTCCCCTCCACCAGGAAGCCTACACAACCCACTGAAACAACCTTAGCCACTGGAGACAGACATCAAAAACAACGGGAACTACGAACGTGCAGCCTGCAAAAAGGAGACCCCAAACACAGTAAGATAAGCAAAATGAGAAGACAGAAAAACACACAGCAGATGAAGGAGCAAGATAAAACCCACCAGACCTAACAAATGAAGAGGAAATAGGCAATCTACCTGAAAAAGAATTCAGAATAATGATAGTAAGGATGATCCGAAATCTTGGAAGTAGAATGGACAAAATGCAAGAAACAGTTAACAAGGACCTACAAGAACTAAAGATGAAACAAGCAACGATGAACAATGCAATAAATGAAATTAAAATCACTCTAGATAGGATCAATAGCAGAATAACTGAGGCAGAAGAACGGATAAGTGACCTGGAAGATAAAGTAGTGGAAATAACTACTGCAGAGCAGAATAAAGATAAAAGAATGAAAAGAACTGAGGACAGTCTCACAGACCTCTGGGACAACATGAAACGCACCAACATTCGAATTATAGGGGTTCCAGAAGAAGAAGAAAGAAAGAAAGGGACTGAGAAAATATTTGAAGAGATTATAGTTGAAAACTTCCCTAATATGGGAAAGGAAATAGTTAATCAAGTCCAGGAAGCACAGAGGGTCCCATACAGGATAAATACAAGGAGAAACACGCCAAGACACATATTAATCAAACTGTCAAAAATTAAATACAAAGAAAGCATATTAAAAGCAGCAAGGGAAAAACAACAAATAACACACAAGGGAATCCCCATAAGGTTAACAGCTGATCTCTCAGCAGAAACCCTACAAGCCAGAAGGGAGTGGCAGGACATACTGAAAGTGCTGAAGGAGAATAGCCTGCAACCAAGATTACTCTACCCAGCAAGGATCTCATTCACATTTGATGGAGAAATTAAAACCTTTACAGACAAGCAAAAGCTGAGAGAGTTCAGCACCACCAAACCAGCTTTACAACAAATGCTAAAGGAACTTCTCTAGACACGAAACACAAGAGAAGGAAATGACCTATAGTAGCGAACCCAAAACAATATATAAAATGGAAATAGGAACATACATATCGATAATTACCTTAAATGTAAATGGACTAAATGCTCCCACCAAAAGACACAGATTGGCTGAATGGATACAAAAACAAGACCCTTATATATGCTGTCTACAAGAGACCCACTTCAGAACTAGAGACACATACAGACTGAAAGTAAGGGGATGGAAAAAGATATTCCATGCAAATGGAAACCAAAAGAAAGCTGGAGTAGCAATTCTCATATCAGACAAAATAGACTTTAAAATAAGGACTATTAAAAGGGACAAAGAAGGACACTACATAATGATCAAGGGATCGATCCAAGAAGAAGATATAACAATTGTAAATATTTATGCACCCAACATAGGAGCACCTCAATACATAAGGCAAATACTAACAACCATAAAAGGGGAGATCAACAGTAACACATTCATAGTAGGGGACTTTAACACCCCACTTTCACCCATGGACAGATCATCCAAAATGAAAATAAATAAGGAAACACAAGCTTTAAATGATACATTAAACAAGATGGACTTAATTGATATTTATAGGACACTCCATCCAAAAACAACAGAATACACATTTTTCTCAAGTGCTCATGGAACATTCTCCAGGATAGATCATATCTTGGGTCACAAATCAAGCCTTGGTAAATTTAAGAAAACTGAAATTGTATCAAGTATCTTTTCCGACCACAACGCCATGAGACTAGATATCAATTACAGGAAAAGATCTTTAAAAAATACAAACACATGGAGGCTAAACAATACACTACTTAATAATGAAGGGATCACTGAAGAAATCAAAGAGGAAATAAAAAAATACCTAGAAACAAATGACAATGGAGACACAACGACCCAAAACCTATGGGATGCAGCAAAAGCAGTTCTAAGGGGGAAGTTTATAGCAATACAAGCCCACCTTAAGAAGCAGGAAACATCTCGAATAAACAACCTAACCTTGCACCTCAAGCAATTAGAGAAAGAAGAACAAAAAAACCCCAAAGCTAGCAGAAGGAAAGAAATCATAAAAATCAGATCAGAAATAAATGAAAAAGAAATGAAGGAAACAATAGCAAAGATCAATAAAACTAAAAGCTGGTTCTTTGAGAAGATAAACAAAATAGATAAACCACTAGCCAGACTCATCAAGAAAAAAAGGGAGAAGACTCAAATCAATAGAATTAGAAATGAAAAAGGAGAAGTAACAACTGACACTGCAGAAATAAAAAAAATCATGAGAGATTACTACAAGCAACTCTATGCCAATAAAATGGACAATCTGGAAGAAATGGACAAATTCTTAGAAATGCACAACCTGCCAAGACTGAATCAGGAAGAAATAGAAAATATGAACAGACCAATCACAAGCACTGAAATTGAAACTGTGATTAAAAACCTTCCAACAAACAAAAGCCCAGGACCAGATGGCTTCACAGGTGAATTCTATCAAACGTTTAGAGAAGAGCTAACACCTATCCTTCTCAAACTCTTCCAAAATATAGCAGAGGGAGGAACACTCCCAAATTCCTTCTACGAAGCCACCATCACCTTGATACCAAAACCAGACAAGGATGTCACAAAGAAAGAAAACTACAGGCCAATATCACTGATGAACATAGATGCAAAAATCCTCAACAAAATACTAGCAAACAGAATCCAACAGCACATTAAAAGGATCATACACCATGATCAAGTGGGGTTTATTCCAGGAATGCAAGGATTCTTCAATATACGCAAATCTATCAATGTGATAAACCATATTAACAAATTGAAGGAGAAAAACCATATGATCATCTCAATAGATGCAGAGAAAGCTTTCGACAAAATTCAACACCCATTTATGATAAAAACCCTCCAGAAAGTAGGCATAGAGGGAACTTTCCTAAACATAATAAAAGCCATATATGACAAGCCCACAGCAAACATCATCCTCAATGGTGAAAAACTGAAAGCATTTCCACTAAGATCAGGAACAAGACAAGGTTGCCCACTCTCACCACTCTTATTCAACATAGTTTTGGAAGTTTTAGCCACAGCAATCAGAGAAGAAAAGGAAATAAAAGGAATCCAAATCGGAAAAGAAGAAGTAAAGCTGTCACTGTTTGCAGATGACATGATACTATACATAGAGAATCCTAAAGATGCTACCAGAAAACTACTAGAGCTAATCAATGAATTTGGTAAAGTAGCAGGATACAAAATTAATGCACAGAAATCTCTGGCATTCCTATATACTAATGATGAAAAATCTGAAAGTGAAATCAAGAAAACACTCCCATTTACCATTGCAACAAAAAGAATAAAATATCTAGGAATAAACCTACCTAAGGATACGAAAGACCTGTATGCAGAAAATTATAAGACACTGATGAAAGAAATTAAAGATGATACAAACAGATGGAGAGATATACCATGTTCTTGGATGGGAAGAATCAACATTGTGAAAATGACTCTACTACCCAAAGCAATCTACAGATTTAATGCAATCCCTATCAAACTACCACTGGCATTTTTCACAGAACTAGAACAAAAAATTTCGCAATTTGTATGGAAACACAAAAGACCCCGAATAGCCAAAGCAATTTTGAGAACGAAAAAAGGAGCTGGAGGAATAAGGCTCCCTGACTTCAGACTATATTACAAAGCAACAGTAATCAAGACAGTATGGTACTGGCACAAAAACAGAAAGATAGATCAGTGGAACAGGATAGAAAGCCCAGAGACAAACCCACGCACATATGGACACCTTATCTTTGATAAAGGAGGCAGGAATGTACAGTGGAGAAAGGACAGCCTCTTCAATAAATGGTGCTGGGAAAACTGGACAGGTACATGTAAAAGTATGAGATTAGATCACTCCCTAACACCATACACAAAAATAAGCTCAAAATGGATTAAAGACCTAAATGTAAGGCCAGAAACTATCAAACTCTTAGAAGAAAACATAGGAAGAACACTCTATGACATAAATCACAGCAAGATCCTTTCTGACCCACCTCCTAGAGTAATGGAAATAAAAACAAAAATAAACAAATGGGACCTAATGAAACTTCAAAGCTTTTGCACAGCAAAGGAAACCATAACCAAGACCAAAAGACAACCCTCAGAATGGGAGAAAACATTTGCAAATGAAGCAACTGACAAAGGATTAATCTCCAAAATTTACAAGCAGCTCATGCAGCTCAATAACAAAAAAACAAACAACCCCATCCAAAAATGGGCAGAAGACCTAAATAGACATTTCTCCAAAGAAGATATACAGAATGCCAACAAACACATGAAAGAATGCTCAACATCATTAATCATTAGAGAAATGCAAATCAAAACTACAATGAGATATCATCTCACACCAGTCAGAATGGCCATCATCAAAAAATCAAGAAACAATAAATGCTGGAGAGGGTGTGGAGAAAAGGGGACACTCTTGCACTGCTGGTGGGAATGTGAATTGGTTCAGCCACTGTGGAGAACAGTATGGAGGTTCCTTAAAAAACTACAGATAGAATTACCATATGACCCAGCAATCCCACTACTTGGCATATACCCTGAGAAAACCAAAATTCAAAAAGAGTCATGTACCAAAATGTTCATTGCAGCTCTATTTACAATAGCCAGGACATGGAAACAACCTAAGCGCCCATCATCGGATGAATGGATAAAGAAGATGTGGCACATATACACAATGGAATATTACTCAGCCTTAAAAAGAAATGAAATTGAGCTATTTGTAATGAGATGGATAGACCTAGAGTCTGTCATACAGAGTGAAGTAAGTCAGAAAGAAAAAGACAAATACCGTATGCTAACACATATATATGGAATTTAAGGGAAAACAATGTCATGAAGAACCTAGGGGTAAGATAGGAATAAAGACGCAGACCTACTGGAGAACGGACTTGAGGGTATGGGGAGGGGGAGGGGTGAGTTTTGATAGGGCGAGAGAGAGTCATGGACATATACACACTAACAAACGTAGTAAGGTAGATAGCTGGGGGGAAGCAGCCGCAAGGCACAGGGATATTAGCTCGGTGCTTTGTGACAGCCTGGAAGGGTGGGATGGGGAGAGTGGGAGGGAGGGAGACGCAAGAGGGAAGACATATGGGAACATATGTATATGTATAGCTGATTCACTTTGTTATAAAGCAGAAACTAACACACCATTGTAAAGCAATTATACCCCAATAAAGATGTTTAAAAAAATAAAAAATAAAATAAAAAATAAAAAAAAATGGGATCTTAGTCTAGAAAGCAGAGGAAGTTGAGAGAGATTTCAGAATGTGACCAGAGACACTGTGTCTATAGTGGCGAGCAAAATTCACTGTTCCTTTTGTCTACATAGAGTGATGGGTGTAGCAGGAGGGATTTAGCTCTGCTCCAGCTCAGAGATTCACTCTTGGTACTCAATAATAGTTAATAATACTTCATGTAAAGATCTTCAAACTTGATAGAAATACGTGTTAAAAAGGAAACCTCATACCTCCTCAGCCATCTTTAGGGTTATTGACTACTAGAAACTCAGTGTGTATCAATATATACCATCTTATTATGCATAGAGTATACAGGGCTGCACAGTTTTTTTTTTTTTTTTTTTTTTTTTTTGCAGTATGTGGGCTTCTCACTGTTGTGGCCTTCTCCCATTGCGGAGCACAGGCTCCGGATGCGCAGGCTCAGTGGCCATGGCTCACGGGCCCATCCGCTCCGTGGCATGTGGGATCTTCCTGGACCGGGGCATGAACCCGCGTCCCCTGCATCGGCAGGCGGACTCTCAACAACTGCGCCACCAGGGAAGCCCTGCACAGTATTTTATAATGTGTTTGTACCTTCCTTATTAGTTGTTTCATTCATTTATTCCATATTTATTTACTACTTTATACTCAGCACTGAATATAGAGCAGGAAACGATCCAATACTCTTTCTGCCTTCGCAGAGTTTCTAATAAGGGGAGATATATAACAAATAATTAATACAATATTTATTATGGACATAAATTTTGTATTCAATTATTCTCTATTACAAGCGACGCTACAATGAATAAAATTATCCATGTCATTTCCACATGTATGTAAATATCTGCAAGATAAATTCCTAGAAGTAGAATTGCTGGATCAAAAAGCACCTCAGGGCTTCCCTGGTGGTGCAGTGGTTGAGAGTCCGCCTGCCGATGCACGGGACACGGGTTCGTGCCCCGGTCCGGGAAGATCCCACATGCCGCGGAGCGGCTGGGCCTGTGAGCCGTGGCCGCTGAGTCTGCGCATCTGGAGCCTGTGCTCCGCAGCGGGAGAGGCCACAACAGTGACAGGCCCGCGTACCGCAAAAAAAAAAAAAAAGCACCTCAAATTCAAAACAGTCCAAATTACCCTCTATAAATGTCCTCTGTAATTTTTTATGTTCACTAACATTTATGAATGTGGTCATTTTCCTATGCATTTTCTAATACTGAATGTTATAAAGTATTTCATTATTAGCCAATCTTATAGGTGACAAGCGGTATTCCATAAACGCTTTGATTTGACTTGTGAGTGACTTTTTTTTAGTAATGTTCGTAATTTTGTTTATTTTATGAATATACTTTGTCCTATTTTAACGTTGCGTTGTGGCCTTCTTATTGAGATTTAAAGACACTTACAGAATTATACGGCTAGGTGTTCATTTATAGGCTGTGCCTTTCTCTGAAAGTCTTTCTCTATACTAAGATTTTAAAACATTAGAGTACTTCTGGATCCGGGCAAGATACAGTAAATGCATTCCGCCCTACTCCTCCTGCTAAGTATAACCAAATACCCTAGAGGACATACATAAAGCCATTATCAGAAGACTCAAAATCGGAGGGAAAAAAAGACAGATCGGCTAGCGACCTTAGATTCATTGTAATGTCAGTTAAAATCCTAGATATTTTTGAAAGTGACAGGCTGCTTCTGAAATTTACATGGAAATGGAAAGGGCTAAGAATAGCCAAGACTTGAAGGAAAAGACTAAGAAAAGGAAGACTCCTTACTCTGTATAGTGTAGTTATACACCTGCAGGTAGGAAGGTAATGTGGTGTGAGTGGAAGGCAGTTGCTCAGACCTAGCTGGAGGAATGTGGGTTCAGGTCTCGGCTGCTCCAAAGGTCCAGATAGGGCAGGGCCCACTGCTTATGCTGCAGGAATACACTGGCCAGAACTGGTTTGTAACAACGTCTCAAGATATACATTTGAGAGCTAAGATATTTTCCAGACAACAAACAAATAACATCTTTGTTAATGCATTTTATACATTTTTTAAATAGTTTATGCCTTTGGAGAGTTTCTCTTGATTATAATTTGTTTAGTGACAACTGGTTTCTTGGAAGTATTTTTTCCCCACTGGGATAACAATTTAGTGAGAACACCTTTCATATTTTTAAATGGTAAATAAATATGAAAGAAAATGTAATACTTTTAAATAATTTTAATATAAGGGTTAATGATAAACACAGATTTTACGTGATGTAAATTCATGTGGGTCACCTGGAAAAGGTGGTAGAAAGTAGTACATTTCAAAGATGACAATACTGTTAGATTTAGTAGCGTATATCCCTGATTTTTCTAGAGCAAAAAGCTCATCAGTAAGTTTACTCACAAGGATGATAAGATCTGGCTATAACATTTTTTTTTTTTTTTAATTTAATTTAATTTTTCTTTTGTGGTACGCAGGCCTCTCACTGTTGTGGCCTCTCCCATTGTGGAGCACAGGCTCCGGACGCACAGACTCAGCAACCGTGGCTCATGGGCCCAGCCGCTCCGCGGCATGTGGGATTCTCCCCGGACCGGGGCACGAACCCGTGTCCCCTGCATCCGCAGGCGGACTCTCAACCACTGCGCCACCAGGGAAACACCCTGGCTATAACATTTACTTATTCCTGAAATTTAAAATGTCCTCTTCTTAGATTGCAGTTTGAGATCTGAAGACTCAATTAAGGTAAAGCCAGTGGGTTAGCATTAACGCTTTGTGTTTTTTAGAGCATGGAAATGGATGACTATAAACAGATCTGGAATAATAAACTCTGAAGAAAGAATGACTGGTAATTTCCTATTGGCCACAGAGGGCGTGAGGAAAACATTATTATTCCCTCAATGCTTCCCCGTAGGCCTAAAACTGGAAATTCTCTTTTCACTATAAGGTGTGGCTTTTATTCAGTGATGCGTTTCAATGAGGAGGCATCCCTTTGAACTACCCATGTAACATGTAATATGCAGATGTTTCTACTGTTTCGTAAATAACATCAATACCAGGTCATTTTCAGAATAGATTTTGATAAATGAGGAGAAATGAAAAACAGGAGAGTTGTAAATACTGAGGGTAAAGAGGAAGGTAAAAAGGAAGAAAAGTGATGATATAAAGAAGAACCTGGGGAGTTTTTATGATTTGAATATATCAGCCCTGATAAAAGAAAAACAATCTAAATGTTGAACAGCACCATGGAAATCACCAAGATCCTGCCTGATTCCTCGCTGTCAGTTTATGTTGACTCACGAAGCCCTATGCTTCCAGTTTCCATCCAACTACGCAAATACTTGAGTAACTAGTTACCCCATAAGGCTGTTTATCACTATTCTGTCCCCCGTTCCCACCCTCCTCCAGTTCCCAAAACCCTCCCCACATTTTGTGATTCTATTTTGTCATGGTTCTGTATCATATTTCTTAGCATAAGATTATTCATTATGGAATTTTGATGTATAGGCTCACTTTGTCAAAGATTTATTTTCATTTTTGCAATCTTTTGGTTTTGTAGTTAGCTGCCCTGGCTTTTATTCCCGCATTCCAACAAGAAACACTTGAGGCTCTTTCAGAGCTGTGCGCTGATCTCACTGAAGAGACTAGAACAGTCTCTCTGGTCTCTGGGCTGTACTTGCATCTTCTCCCCTGGGCTCCTTCCCCGGCCGAGGGAGCCCTCTCAGTGCTCAAGGTTGAATACTGAGCACAACCCCAGTTTGTTTCTCATGGTCACTTTCTCTGCCTCACGGGAACTGAATTCACCACAATGTATGGAGTTTCCCAGGGTGGCCATATGCTTTATCTACTAAACTAGGCTGCTTTTTAGAAATGAATGAGGGCACCCTCAACTGTTTTTAAAAAGCAAGTGTAAAGGTAGACTGTGCCAGGGAAACCATCTACGGAAAAATATCACCGGCACGTGGCTTCCACACCTCACTCTGCACCGTGGATCGTTTCCATCTATTTTGTTTTTTCTTTATATTATTTTCCTCCATCTCTATGTGCAGGAATGGAAGCAGTTATACCAAACTTGACCAAACTTGAAGTTAAACTACTCCTTGATTTTACTTTCTAGTTTCAGATTTTGTTTGCTCTCTGTTCTTACGCTAAACTCAAATGGGTTTCTCATGTTGCATGTGCATTTCCCAGGTCTGCATTTGACAGCTCTTTCTCCAGGGGATCAAGAACTAGAAACCCAAAGCCATTAGGACCTTTAAAGCACTATTTCTACCATTAAAATATACTTTAGGGGCTTCCCTGGTGGCGCAGTGGTTGAGAGTCCGCCTGCCGATACAGGGGACACGGGTTCGTGCCCCGGTCCGGGAAGATCCCACGTGCCGCGAAGTGGCTGGGCCCGTGAGCCGTGGCCACTAAGCCTGCGCGTATGAGAGAGGCCACAACAGCGAGAGGCCCGTGTACCGCAAAAAAAAAAAAAAAAAAAAAAAAAAAAAAAATATATATATATATATATATATATATACTTTAATAGAATTTGCCTAGAGCGGTTATCCTCTTATCCTTACTTTCAAATTTGTTAAAATTTGGCTGTTTCTCTCACGGTGTTTTAAAAATAATTTATATCAGTTTGGAGTTCAAGAACCTGTGTGTAAACCTAGGAAGAATTCTCATTTAAATTCTATCTCTGCTTTTCCCAAAAATAAACAAACGGGACCTAATCAAACTTACAAGTTTCTGTACTACAAAGGAAACCATAAACAAAACAAAAAGACAACCAACAGAATGGGAGAAAATATTTGCAAATGTTCTGACTGACTAGGACTTAATTTCCAAAATATACAAACAGCTCATGCAACTCAACAGCAACAAAAAACAACCCAATCAAAAAATGGGCAGAAGACCTGAATAGATATTTCTGCAAAGAAAACACACAGATGGCCAACAGGCACATGAAAAGATGCTCAACATCACTAATTATTAAAGAAATGCAAATCAAAACTACAATGAGGTATCACCTCACACCAGTTAGAATGGCCATCGTCAAAAAGTCTACAAACAAGAAATTCTGGAGATGGTGTAGAGAAAAGGGAACCCTCCTACACTGTTGGTAGGAGTGTAAGTTGAGTTGATGCAGCCACTATGGAGAACAGTATGGAGGTTCCTCAAAAAACTAAAAATAGAGTTGCCATATGATCCAGCAATCCTATTCCTGGGCATGCATCTGGACGAAAATATAATTTAAGAAGATACATGCACCCCTATGCTTATAGCAGCACTATTCACAATAGCCAAGACATGGAAATAACCTAAATGTCCATCAAAAGACGAATGGATAAAGAAGATGTAGTACAAAAATACAATGGAATACTATGCAGCCATAAAAAAGAATGAAAAATGCCGTTTGCAGCAACATGGATGGACTTAGAGATTATCATACTAAGTAAAGTAAGTCAGAAAGAGAAAAACAAATGCCATATGATATCCCTTATATGTGGAATCTAAAATATGGCACAGATGAACTTATCTATGAAACAGAAACAGACTCACAGACATAGAGAACAGACTTGTGGTTGCCAATGGGGAGGTGGGGTGGGGGTGGAATGGATTGAGAGCTTGGGATTAGCAGATGCAAACTATTATATATAGAATGGATAAACAACAAGCTCCTTCTGTATAGCACAGGGAACTATATTCAATACCCTGTGATAAACCATAATGGAAAAGAATATAAAAAAGAATGTATGCATATATATAACTGAATCACTTTGCTGTACAGCAGAAACTAACACAACATTGTAAATAATAAAATCAAAACTAAAAAAATAAAAATAGAAAAATTTACCTCTGCTTTTCTTTCTTTCTTGATCGCTTCTGTGATTGTGTGATCTTTTTCACATTTATGCAACTGCTTGTACATTATCATGGAATTATTTCCATATCTCTCTATATATCTACATGTAACTGTGTATCCATGTTCCTCTATATCTCTCTTATCTTTGAGAACACATTATCTGCCCACTTTATTGTAAGATTTTCAAGGGCAATAACTATATATATATATATATATATATATATACACATATATATTCATAATTACTCCACAGAGCCTTTGAATTTAAGTGATTTTAAGGATTTATTAAAGGGAAACAAATTGAATTGTTTACAATCATTTTAAATCCATGAATACTTCTTAGATAAGCATCATGAAAACCTGTTAATCCTAATTTGGAAAATTACCTCAAAAAATATTAGCTTGAGAACCTCAGGATGTTTATGAAATTTTAAGTGATGACTAAGTTATGACTGAACTCACTTTTCTTTTTAACCCCATATCTCCTGTAACTGACAGAAGCATTAATGTTTAAATATTGGCAGTGGATTAACAACTTACATATTAGTTAAATCAGGTTAAGGTTATTTCTTCTTATTTTAGTTAATCCAGCCTTTCCCATAGATAGGACACAAGTCAGGGATCTTTACGTATTTTTGTATCTATTTGTATCTTTCACTCAAAAATTAACAGAGAGGCAGAAAGTTGCGTGATGTTTTGAAAGGTTCTTAATTCTCACCAAATGAGAATTTCCAGCAAATTATTCACTTCAGATAAAACTGAAAGGTGATATTATGAAAAAAAAGGAACAGAAGAAACTCTGATGCAAACATTGTTATTTTGTCAATCTCAGGGAGAGAGTACTAAATATCTAATGGCATTATAATGATGATAACCTTGGAATTAGATTTCTCCAGCAGTGTTAACATTCAGGGATACTATTTAATACATTTTTAAAATGTCATGTATCTATTTACATAGATAGGTGGTAGTTAGATACGCATGCACATAACTAATATTTGCTTTGCTTTGGCAAAATGTATCACTGTAAGTCTAAGACGGGCACAGAACAATAGATTAAAACATTTGTCCAGCCAATGAAAGAGGAAATTAGCTAGTTGCCATGGGATTTTTAATTGGAAAATTGCTGACTAGATCCAGTCTTGCTAGTATTTTAAATTATTGTTTTCCTTTATCAAATAATTTCAATAATTTGAGGACATGAGAAAGAAGCAGCAGATCTTTCTGTCTTCCACAGTTGGTGACTGCATAAAAAGGACAGTCAGATAATCCACATCTAAGCCAAAGAAAGACTCTTTGTCCTCAGAACAACAAGCAGTATCTTGTAACTCTGTTCCTTTGGGTACATGGAGCTTTACAACTTCCTATAAACCCAATTTCAGTGCTGTTCCTTCAGTTAAGTCTCATGTCTCTGAATAAGCTAGCAGTCATGATATCAAGGAGCATGGGTAAGCATCTTTCATCTAGAGAACTAGGGTAAATGCCCACAGAATTTCATGTAGAAAAAAAATCCCTCAGTCCAAAGCACAAGCTCTTGCCTGTTTAATATACTGCAATATATCTCCTCTTGGTAATAAACCCCTTAGTGTTGCAAGCTATTGTTCGTATCAAAACTCTAATAAAACTTCAAACAAACCAACTGACAGGAGAAATCTTGACTAGAAAAGGAATCTATTTTCCCTGCGAGAAGAAAGCTCCAGATAACAATAATTGATGTAGAAATGTGTCCATTCCAGGCTGTGTGACCACAGCTAATTGCATTTTCCTCTCTCTTTCATATGCATTTATATGCATGTAATCATGTAACAATTATTTTATTTAGTTAGTTTATTTTTTAAACTAAATTTTATAGAGAGAATAAAAGCTGATACACAGGGCTTCCCTGGTGGCGCAGTGGTTGAGAGTCCGCCTGCCAATGCAGGGGACACGGCTTCGTGCCCCGGTCCGGGAAGATCCCACATGCCGCACAGCAGCTGGGCCCATGAGCCATGGCCGCTGAGCCTGCGCGTCCGGAGCCTGTGCTCCGCAACGGGAGAGGCCACAACAGTGAGAGGCCCGTGTACCGGAAAAAAAAAAAACAAAAAACAAAGCTGATGCACACATTGAGTTCTCAGAAGCTAGAACTGGAGATTCAGCCTATTAAAATGATCCTATCACCAAACTGTAGCAAAGTCCTTCATACTCCAGCCTTGCCAGCTCTTCACTGACTGCACACGTTTTTAGTAACGCAAGACCTAAAATAAAACAGAAGCTGGGAACATACTGTTTGCTTTGATTTGAAGGATTTATTATCAAAACAGCATTTTAAATATGTAACAAGGAATGGTGAAGCCCTCTAGCTCTTCTGGGCTGTAACTGTCAATTTCTGCTGGTTAGTTTTATGTTTAGCACTGTTTGCAAAGGCTGTTTCAGAATGGATATATTTATCTGTTGGAGAGAAATAATTCTCTGAGTGGTGTCAGACAGAATCCAGGGCACTCTCTTACTGACACCATTAAAGACAAAACAAAACTCGAGCAAGCACTCCTGGATGGTAACTTATTCTTGGCCTGCGATTCCACCAGACCTGCTTTTACATGGAAGTTGCTGAAGACGAGTGTGTGTGATTTGATCTGCCTCTCAAATCCAGGACACCTGAACACTTGCTCGAGATTCCCAAGGAAAACAGAGATCAAGAGAGGACCACGCAGACTTCATTACCAACTCCTTCATGATGGTCTCCGGCCGGGCGGACGTGACAACGTGGAGAACACGCCTACATCAGCTGGCGCCTAGAGCCCAGGACCCCAGCAGGCCCACTTTCCCCACACCCACAGGCCACCAAACCAGGAGTTTCAGACCTTTGGTGCCTACTGTGGTTCTCAGCACAGAATGGTTGAGAGAGTACCACCCTCATTACAATGAAATGTCTGGAGCAAGGAGCCAGGAGGGAGGAAACTGTGCCTGTCTGATCATCTGCTAGGGCTCATCCCTGGAAAATGTGAGAGTCAGTGGTCTTAATTCTGCATCACACACACACACACACACACACACACACACACAACCTTTTTCATGGGAGTAGAGTGAGGGGAGGTGGCTTGGTCCGTTCTGGCCACTATAACAAAAGACCACAGCCTGGGTGTCTTACAAACAGCAGACAGTTCTGGAAGCTGGACGCCCAAGTGTGGTCAGGGACAGAGTTGTGTCCAATGTGGACCTCACAGGGAGGAAGCAGGGAGGAAGCTCTGTGGGTCCCTTCTGTAAAAGTACCAACTCCATTCCTGAGGGCTCCACGCTTGCGACTAAGCATCTCCCCAGGGCCCAACTTCCTAAGACCATCACAGAGGCATTAGGATTTCAACACAGGAATTTGGGGGAGAAACAAACACAGCAAGCGCAGAAGTGAAAACCCTTGGGCCATACTTTTGAGTTATTGTTCTTTTTCTATCTTTCTACGTAACAAGATAAATTTAAAAGCCAGATGTGGTCAACCAGGATTATTATTCTTTTGAAAATTAAAATTAATACAAATGTTGTACCAGCTTTGCATACTTGAGATAAGCCACCCTTGATTGTGGAGTATAATTTTTTTTGTATGTTGTTGGGTTTCATTTGCTAATATTTTCACAAAGATTTTTGAATTTATATTCATGAGAGATATTGGTCTGTAGTTTTCTTTTCCTGTAATAACTTTGTACGATTTTGTTATTAGGGCAAAGCTGGCCTCAAATAAGTTATGAAGTATTCCCTCTGCTTCTATCGTCTAAAAGATATTGTAGATCACAGCAAGATCCTGTTTGACCCACCTCCTAGAGAAATGAAAATAAAAACAAAAATAAACAAATGGGACCTAATTAAACTGAAAAGCTTTTGCACAGCAAAGGAAGCCATAAACAAAACGAAAAAACAACCCACAGAATGGGAGAAAATATTTGCAAACGAAGTGACCGATAAGGGACTAATCTCCAAAATATACAAACAGCTCATGCAGCTCAATATCAAAAAAACCACAAATGACCCAATCAAAAATGGGCAGATCTAAATAGACATTTCTCCAAAGAAGACATACAGATGGCCAAAAAGCACATGAAAAGATGCTCAACATCACTAATTATTAGAGAAATGCATATCAAAACTACAATGAGGTACCACCTCACACAGGTCAGAAAGGCCATCATCAAAAAAATCTACAAACAGTAACTGCTGGAGAGGGTAAAAAGAAAAGGGAACCCTCCTACACTGTTGGTGGGAATGTAAATTGGTAAGAACCACTATGCAAAAACAGTATGGAGGTTCCTTAAAAAACTAACAAGAGAGCTACTATATGATCCAGCAATCCCACTCCTGGGCATATACTTGTAGAAAACCATAGTTTGAAGAGATGCATTCACCCCAATGTTCATTGCAGCACCAGTTACAATAGCGAAGACCTGGAAGCAACCTAAATGTCCACCGACAGATGAATGGATAAAGAAGATGTGGTGTGTGTGTGTATACAATGGAATATTATTCAGCCATAAAAGAGAATGAAACAATGCCATTTGCAGCAACATGGATGGACCTAGAGATTGTCATACTGAGTGAAGTAAGTCAGACAGAGAAGGACAAATGTTATATGATACCGCTTATATATGGAATCTAAAAAAAATGGTACAAATGAACTTATTTACAAAACAGAAATAGAGTCACAGATGTAAAAAACAAACTTATGGTTACCAAGGGGGAAAGGGTGAGAAGGATAAATTGGGAGATTGGGATTGACATATACACACCAGTATATATAAAATAGATAACTAATAAGGACCTACTGTATAGCACAGAGAACTCTGCTCAATACTCTGTAATGACCTATATGGGAAAAGAACCTAAAAAAGAGTGGATATATGTGTATGTATAATTAATTCACTTTGCTGTACAGCAGAAACTAACACAACATTGTAAATCAGCTATACTCCAATTTAAAAAATATATTGTAGAGAAGTGGTATAATTTCTACCTTAAACGTTTGGTAGAATTCACCAGTGAACCCATCTGGGTCTGGTGCTTTCTGTTTTGGAATGTTATTAATTATTGATTCAATTTCTGTAATGGTTACAGCCTTATTCAGATTGTGTATTTCTTCTTGTGTGAGTTTTGTAAACTGTATCTTTGAAGGAATTGGTCCATATCATCTAGGTTATCAAATGTGTGGGCATAGAGCTGTTCATAGTATTCCTTTAATACTTCTAATGTCCATAGGGTTTGTAATGATGTCTCCTCTTTCATTTCTGATACCAGTCATTTGTGCCATCTCTCTCTTTTTTCTCAGTCAACGTGGCTAGAGGCTCATCTTTTCAAAAAACCAGTTTTGGTATTGGCTTTTCTTTGTTGATTTCTTGTTTTCAATTTCATTGATTTCTGCCCTAACTCTTATTATTTCTTTTCATTTGATTTCTTGGAATTAATTTACTCTTCTATTTCTTGTTTCCTAAGGTATAAACTTAGATTATTGATTTTAGATCTTTGTTCATAAATGTATCAGATGTTATTACTTTCCTTCTAAGAACTGCTTTTGCTGCATACCACAAATTTTGATAAGCTGTTTTCATTTTCATTTAGTTCAAAATATATTTTTAATTTCTCTTGAGATTTTCTCCTTGACTCATGTGTTCTTTAAAAGAGTGTTGTTTGGGCGCATTGGTTGAGAGTCCGCCTGCCGATGCAGGGGACACGGGTTTGTGCCCCGGTCCGGGAAGATCCCACATGCCGCGGAGCGGCTGGGCCCGTGAGCCATGGCCGCTGAGCCTGCGCTTCCGGAGCCTGTGCTCCGTAATGGGAGAGGCCACAACAGTGGAAGGTCCGAGTAACGCAAGCAAAACAAAACAAAACAAAAGAGTGTTGTTTAATCTCCACACATTTTAGAATTTCCCAGCTATCTTTCTAATTTCAAGTTTAATTCCATGGTAGTCTGAGAGCAGACGTTATATGATTTCTATTTTTTTAAAATTTGTTAACATGTGTTTGTGGCTTAGCATGTGGTGTATCTTGGGCTTCCCTGGTGGTGCAGGGGTTGGGAGCTCACATGGAGCATTCACCAAGATATACCACATTCTTTTTTTTTTTGCGGTACGCGGGCCTCTCACTGTTGTGGCCTCTCCCGTTGCAGAGCACAGGCTCCGGACGCGCAGGTTCAGCGGCCATGGCTCACGGGCCCAGCCGCTCCGCGGCATGTGGGATCCTCCCGGACCGGGGCACGAACCCGCGTCCCCTGCATCGGCAGGCGGACTCTCAACCACTGCGCCACCAGGGAAGCCCCCACATTAGGTTTTGACTTGACTTACTGATCATTTTGATTCTTATACAGTGTAACGGAGCAAGATGTTACCAGTTGATAAGACGTTTTCAACGATATTTATATAATAATAATTCTTAAAGCTTTAAAAATGCAGTCTTGTTAGAGTTAGTTCAACTTTATCCTCTTTATACTCAGAAAACATACATAGTAAGTAAAAGCTGAGAGGAAATCTGTACAAATAACTCAGGGAAGCTTGAAAACATAACTGTGTAGGCAGGATGTGATGAATTCCGTGGCAGACCAGTGTATGGGAGTGACTGATTGTCCTGGAGGTGAGATATTCAAGGCCACAAAGGAAGACAATTCAGACGTCGTCTTGAGCAAGGCCTTCCCAACACAGCAATTCCTAAATGACACAGACTCTAAACAACGGTCTGTTGCTAGGAGCCACACGAGGGTCTTCTTCATTAGATGTTTGTTAATGTAACATATTGCTGCCTGAGATACTGACCACCCCGAATCCTTGGCATGTTGCTTTTGTTCAACATGGAAATTCAGACGTGTTATATTATGTGACTGTGCCAGCCACCTAAAATATTTTAGCAGATTGAAGACCGCTTCTATTTTTACGTGACTCATTCTCCTCAGAGAGATACCTGTTTTTAAGGTAGGGTTTTAATTGTGCACTAAGACCAGAATCTTTTTAGAATACTCTTCTCTCGGCCACTAACACACTCAGGCAATCATATTGGTACCCTTTTAAAATAAATTTAAGTTTCTTTTTCTCTGAGTAAGGGAAGTTAATACTGCTTCAAATATTTTCTAAACTAAGTTTTTAAGTTTCACGTTAGTGTATCCCTGGAGGTAGATAGAACTTTCCATTCTATGACAGTAAGGGATGATGAGATTTAAAATACATGTTTACAATTATAACATGCATACATTAGTGTGAATATGTATAAATTATTAAGTATAGCTCATTAAATTTTCACAAAGCAAACACACTGTCCCTCTAGCACCCAGACCAAGAACTCTAACACCCGAAGCCCACGCTCTGCCACCTGTCAACCACTATCCATCAGCAAGGTAACCGCAATCCTGACTGAATACACTAAACTCTACAGGCTTGGCTGTGGATTTTCCATAAATGCGATCCTTTGGGGCTGGCTTCCGTGCTCAGCATTAGGTTTGTAGGATCCATCCATATCCTCCTGTGCATTGTCGTCACTCTCCAGGGCTCCGTTGTATGAATTTTACTTCATTTGGCCATTTGTTCATTGCATGGTTGGAGGAGGTCAATGAGAGGTGGTGACAATGGTTAACCCTCCAGCTGGACCCAGGCAGTCAGAGGCTCCTCACCCCCCATCCTCAGGTTGTGTGCCCTACTTGCTTCGCCTGAGCTGGAAGCTGCCCAAGGACACAGCCCTGAGCTGGTGGTGTGGTGGTGAGACCATCTGGATGGTCTACAGGACTGAGTCCAGTTAAAGCCCGAGATTCTGGCAAGGATGGAGATCTACTGATCTCACAGCACCCAGGACAGGGCTCCTGTGAAAGCTCCCTGCTTATTACACCTGCACCTGCTCACTGGAGGGTCTGCCTGTTTCTTCAGTCTCTCCCTGCCCTCTGTGGAAGGAGGGAGGTTTCAGATCTCCCCTGGGGAGCTCCTGAGGTTGTAAACCAACATGTATGAATACTGGTTTATTTTCCATTATTCATCCATCCTCCAGATGACGCCCAGGTGGTTGTGCTGGGTTCTGTTTATTATAGGTAGTACTGCCGTGAACGGTCAAGGACAAAACTAAGGCCAGACATAACGAACAAAGTTGTTTATACATAAATATGTCACTTCTGTTTCAGCGGCATTCAAAGATGTTAGGAAGGATGGCACTTTTTATAGAGGATAAGGGGGAACATTGAGAGCATGTCTGGTTGGCAAGTGTTCTATACAGCTGGGATTTTTGGAAATGGGGAGACTTCCAATCTGGTCTTCAGGTGCATTTGGCCATCCTTGGTTCACCACAAAGGGACATTTCAAAAGAAGGGAGAGTGTTCAGTGCTTGGGGCAGAGGGTTTTCCGTAGCTGGGCCAACTCCCGGAACAAGTGGGGAGCCACAGGGGTGCCCTTCTGAAGTCACACTGTCATTTTGGTCCTTATGGGGTGGGGTTGGGGGTGGCTGGCTGCCATGGAAGGCACTTTCTCAGAACATTCTTTTATGGGCAGAGGAGGAATGAACAAAACACTCACTTATAGGATTGTAGTCTAAGTAATGAGAGTACAAACCAAACAAACAAACCACAAGCAGTGAGCAAGGTACCTGACTTTTACGCTAATCAGCCACAAACAAAATCTCAGCTGGGTCCTAACACCTCAGTCCGCTTGTACAACATCACAGGAGGCCTTTCCTTTCCCAACCTTTCCTTCTTACTGCTGTAGAGGGTATTTCTCTTGGGGGAGCTCTGGTCCGGAAAATTGTGCCAACTGGGTACAACCCAGAAGTCCTAACTTCTCTTGTCAAACAACAATTAACACACGGATTCCAGATAAAGGAAAGAAACTTTCTACTAAAGAGAATGAAACTCGCAAAGGCAAAATTCAATTTACACCAGCTAAGAAAGCACGACTTTGAAGGCTGCACGGAACACACTTGGCAGTGTCTCTGGGGCAGGCAGGCTTCTTTCACTCAGGAAAAATAGGTGTATAGTGTTTTATGTTTGTTTAACTAAAAGTCACATTAAATCCCACCTGGACCGCTTTTGCTTCCCAAAATGAATGGATTCCTCTACTTCTAGAAGAATTAAAAAATATAAAACTCCTAACAGATAGCAAATGTCATTTTATAAATTAAGAAAAAACAAAACCCAACACCTACTACCCCCTTTGCCATCATGTATCCTTCAAATATTTAAAACTTCATTCTTTGTTACTCGGACAAGTAAATGGGAAAAAAATGCATAATTTCTCCTGGAAAACTTTAAAAATCACAGCAATCATTTATAAAACTAATGCTAATAGAATTAGAGCATCTGCTGTTTACCAGACATTTCCCCAAGATCATTACATTTTTAAACTTATTTTATTCCCCCAAACTATATTTTCTTGAACTATCTTGTATCTCCCTGTTATCATAATGTTTTTCCCGGTCCCCATTTATCTCAATGAGAAAATTCCACTTGACCCCAAGATACAGCTGGTATTGATAAATAACCATGTATAACTTTTCCCAAGCAAAAAAATCTAGGCATCTTTTGTTCTTACTCTCATAAATTAAAAGACTGCCTTGTTAAAATTTGTTAAGACTGTACCTTGGTCTCCATTGTCAGAATTTCCGCTGCTTCTTCTCAAAATGTCTCCAACTATTGCCAGAGCTGCTCCGGGTCTTTGCTCGAAGCATGCCCACTGCCACCTTTAGCAGGAGTGAACATAAATCTTTAAATTAAAGGGTCCAGAGATCAGAAAGGAAGCTACAAACAAACCAAAAACCCCAGGTAAACCAGCTGGGACCAAGATGGCAATGAATCTAACATCCAGCAGAACCTGAATCTCATTATACGTTGATTTTTACTACATCGGCTACCAGATGACACACCTGCCGGCGGCATTAAGGCCCGAAACAGGATGAAAAGGAGGTGGCACCCCAGGCCCTTGAAAAAGACCCGCCCCTTCCCCCGAAGGCCTCTTCATCCCATCGCTAGCCTCACTCCTCCTCCCTTTGACTTTACTCTTTAAAACTAAGTCATTTCGGCTTCCCTGGTGGCGCAGTGGTTGAGCGTCCGCTTGCCGATGTAGGGCACACGGGTTCGTGCCCCGGTTTGGGAAGGTCCCACGTGCCGAGGAGCAGCTGGGCCCGTGAGCCATGGCCGCTGAGGCTGCGCGTCCGGAGCCTGTGCTCCGCAACGGGAGAGGCCACAACAGTGAGAGGCCCGCGTACCGCAAAAAAAAAAAAAAAAAAATTAAACCACTCTCTCCAGGTGGGTGAGAAGTTGATCTGTAAATTAAGCTCCCACTTCTCCGTTCTTTGGCCACTGAATGAAGCCTGTGCTGTGTCGATCTAAGCTTCCGTTTTGTTATTTGCCTCCTAACTGAATGGAGACAGAACCCTTCACCGTCCAGGCAGAGTCCTCGGCCAGGCTAGGGCCCAAGCAGGGTCCCTACGACTTAATTTGGTAACAAAACCTTCCCCCCAATTCTCCAAGAAACCCTGTAAAATCACTTCCCTGTTTAGAGGCACTTTTTCAGAGGCTATCTTCTTGCTTTGTGGCATAATAAAGAGAAATGTTTCATTCCTTCGGATTACTTTATTGTAACAATCCTCAGAGCAATCATATTATTTGCCACTTTTTATTTGGGGAATCTGCCTCAGGGTCATTCAGTTGGAAAATAGCTAAACCAAGATTCCAGCCCAGAGGACCTCCCACATCCCGCACGCACACACACAACGCCCCCATCTCTGTTCTAAACACACAAACTCTTGACCACATTACTATGCAGCATTATTTCAAGTTTCACTTTCAAAGTGATGACTTAAGGGAATTATAAGGACTTTTATATTGCTTCCTTCCTTGACCTTTTCATTGAAAACAATTTTTTCCCATTCAAAAGTTACATGGGAAAAAAAAAAAAAAAACTTACATGGGGTGGCTTCCCTGGTGGCGCAACGGTTGAGAGTCCGCCTGCCGATGCAGGGGCCACGGGTTCGTGCCCCTGTCCGGGAAGATCCCACATGCCGCGGAGCGGCTGGACCCGTGAGCCATGGCTGCTGGGCCTGCGCGTCCGGAGCCTGTGGCCCGCAACGGGAGAGGCCACAGCAGTGAGAGGCCCGCGTACCGCAAAAAATAAATAAATAAATAAATAAATAAATAAATAAAATAATAATAATAAAATCCTGCTCCCCAAATGAATTTCTGTTGCCTTAAATTAATTATATATACATAAAGAGTAACATATTTCAATGACCTTGCAGTGTTTTCATATTCAAAGAGTGGTTGTTTTCATATTCAAAGAGTGGTTATAAAATCTTTCTTTGAAAAGACATATTTTTTGATCACTATGTTCCAATTCGCTTGTCAAGTACGTTAAGTCCCTGTAATGTCCTTTGTGATGTGATTCAAGAAACCCTGAGGATTTTCAGTGTACTTACTTCTTCTAGTATTATTTACCACCAGACTAATCATTACATCACTATAAATTAATTTCGTGTTCCTCCTCAAGAGGTGATTCTAATCTTGTAATTCTGATTTTGCTTCAGGAGATTTCATCCGAAAATGTGTGCACCGAACCTTATGAAATAGATGCTACCAGGGGTTGTCACAACTAAAGGGACAGTAAAACTGTGAAGTGTTAAGACTCAGATCTACACCTCACAACCGAAGAGATTTAAAGATACTGTGAAGTCATGAAAAACTAGAGATCTCAGGCCGGGACCGTAAGAAGTTCTCAGTCAGTTTTTCAGGGGCCATAAACCTTATCCAAGAATCCTGACCAAGATGATAACTCACACAGGGGACAACTTCTCTATAAGACCCAGAAAACAAGCTCCAAACATCAGAGGCAGGCTGTCCTCTCTCAGTCTACTCACCTTTTTTCTTTCCTTTCATCCACGCTTTCTTCTCCACTTACTTAAGGACCTAGGTTATTAACAGATGCTCAAACCTCTTATCTACAATGTGTATGCGTTCCCTATATTTAATTTTGCTTCTGATACTTCTAGTCACTCCTTTGTTTGTGTCTTTTGATTAAGATGCACATCCAGTATAATTATTGTTTATATTCCTTTGGATGACAACCAGCTTCCTGTGATGCTAGTTCGTTGCAATAAGAAAGATGATTTTCTGTGTCATTGGAATCAAGCGCTAAGTGCTTTTTAAGTGACATGTAAAACAATGGATCAAGTGGTCAGAAAAATAAAATTCTCATCAAACCTGGACGTGAAGGTGTCTGCCTGAAAAATGACAACACTTGGCAACTTTGTAGGCAATTTGTCACAGAATTAGAGCTTGGGCACCCTTGCCTCTTGCCTAACATAGGACTACAAACCCTGACTCACGTCTTTCTTAGTGTTATTCCACGTTGCTTTGCTCAGATGTGTCATCGCCAAAGTCCAAAATACTGGTAGTACTCACTTTGGCAGCACATATACTAAAACTGGAACGATACAGAGAAGATTAGCATGGTCCCTGTGCAAGGCTGACATGCAAATTGGTGAAGTGTTCCATATTTTTAGGAAGCGAGAGGGTGGCATGGACATATATACACTACCAAATGTAAAATATGTAGCTAGTGGGAAGCAGCCGCATAGCACAGGGAGATCAGCTCGGTGCTTTCTGACCACCCAGAGGGGTGGGAGGGAGATGCAAGAGGGAGGGGATATGGGGATATATGTATACGTATCGCTGATTCACTTTGTTATACAGCAGAAACTAACACAACATTGTAAAGCAATTATACTCCAATAAAGATGTTTACAAATTTTTTTTTAAAAATTTAAAACCCCAAAATACTGCTAAATGGACTTTGTCCCTTCGAGTGATCCAACAAACGATCTTCAAACAAAACGAAAAAAAAATCTGACGCTAATAGATTCTGGAAAACTACCAGCAGAGCCTTATCATATATCCACAACTCACCCAAAAGCAGTGAAGATTGAAATTGCTTCTGTTCACGGACAACGGGGTTGTAATCCCCATCCCGGGCTGACAAGTATGTCAAGGGGGTGGGGGGCTGAGAGCTTAAACCCATGGGGTTTTGGTTTTCCTCATGATTAAAAATATATATCCCCAGGATACTTTCCTGTCACTGTGTGAAGACTGAGAAAAATGAAAGACGTTAGAGCCTGGCTCTGGGAAATACTTGAGCCCTGAAGATAAGCTATAAATCAACTAAAATACCTGAATTATCAAGACTGTTGAGCAAACGTGGCTCAAAACTTGGTCTCATATGTGCGTTAGTGTAAAGCTATTGTGTGTCACACACTGCCCGGTCCCAAGGAGTTCCCGACCTCCAAAAACTTGTCTGCAAATCTGTCACCCAGACAGACCCTAAAAACCCATCACTCTACTTTTCCTGTTTGGGGCTAAGATTCTGCCAAGGTATGTTTCTTTCTTATTTCAGCAGATCCAACACAGTGAGCTTTGCCTGCTCGGCAGGTTTTGGATGGTGTTTTGCTAAGGTGAAAGTTGACAAAAGCTATAAGCACAAAAATCAATGGTTTATCTGTACGATGGCAAGACTTGACTAGAAACAGAATTGGGAAACAATCCTTCCACAATAGATAAGAGTAATAATAAAATGCTCAGAAACAATGTCCACAAGAAAGGCACAGGACCTCTGTAAATAAAGCAATCAAGTCATATTGAAAGAAGTAATAGAAAATGTCAACAAAATGGAAAAGTGTGAGAAGAATAAAAATATCCATTTCTCCCAAATTATCATAGAATTCATACAATCTTAAAGGATCACAATAGTTTTTTAAAAAAAATTCTAGCTGGAAGTTAGTATGGAAAATATAGAAAAGAAAGACTGCAAGGTACTTTTGTCCTACCGGATATTAGCATACACTCCACATGCATTTACACAGGAGCTAATCAGTGTCATCTTGTGTGTATCAAGTTACACTCACCTGGATCTGCAGTGGATGAATCAGTGTTGCTGTTAGCTCCTGGTCACATTCGTAATGCATAGAACAAGGACTGCTCACTGCCATTCCTCTTTCTGACCCACTTTTCTAGTTTACTTATTTGAACATGAGGTAAATGAAAGTATATCTGGGACTAGCAAGTGCCTTCAGTAGGTAAGATAGAAATGTCTTGGAAGCAATAGGGAAGTATTTTATTGGGAGCTAAGCTTCATACTTTCTGTCAGTTATTCAAAATCCACTGATCTGAAAGTAATAGAAATTGGATTACTATTGAAAATTGAGAAAATGATATAGTATTCCGAAAGCAGTATATAGCTCTTAGTTATTCGTCTTTTTTGACAAAGTGAAACAGAAATTTCCCCTCAAGAGTTTATCATGCTGCAATGTAACTTTATGAGGCAGATGGTCAGCCGCAACACACAGCTGTAGAATATATTTGACAAAGTCAAAATGCACCGCACTGCTTTGGCAATTTTTTTCCTATGGACAGATAATTAATTTGCATCAGAAAGTTACAGAAATGAAAACACATGTCTGTAACTTTCTTCTTTTTCCTTTCCTATCTTAGCTTGCTGATTATTCATATGCTCTTTTTCTTCCTATTATGCCCATATTTAAACGAATCTGCTCTAAATTAGTATTACGATCCTCTTCTGAAAGTATAAACTTTAAGCCTATCTATGATGCTTCTGATTCCTCAGCATTGTATCGCTTCCATAGACATAGAACAGTGAGTAGTTACAACTACCAATTCCTTTTTGTACAGTGGATGTTGTTCCCATGGCAACGGTGGACAACATCGAACAGCAGCACGCCGGGAAGCTCCCTGCACTTTAATAAACAACTCTCTTTCCTCTATCACGGTATTCATAGCCTGCACAGAATTTAAAAACCAACAGGATGCTAACATCTGCAGTGCCCATATAACAGCATAAGAAAACGCCATTCTATTCTTCCTCAATTTTGTATATATCGTTCAGGAGCGCGTTTTTCAGTAATGTAGATGACTCATCACTCTACAATTCCACGATTTGCTGAAATAAAGGAGTGGTGAACTCTGTATCAGCAACAGAAACTCAGCAAATGTCCCACTATTTTATGTTTAGATTTTGTGACTATGTGTATGTGGATACGGATCCCTTTTTCCCAGATTCACATGGATAGAGTTGAGGGTCCGACTTCACCAGCTTTTAGACTCATTTTTGAGGAGATTTCTATCTTGGTTGAAAATGGAACCACATTACCTAAGGCAAGCGCTCGGTGTCATTGTACCTGATCAACCATCAAAGTCATTTAGCTTGTATTTATGAAAGCAGGCAGTTATGAATTAAAATAGGATGAAAGACTCATTTGGATAATTCAAAATATGAACTTATTAAACATTTTATAGAGAAAAAATCAAAATGAGAGGATCATTCTCCCTCAGTCTTCAGCAATTTTTAAATTTGATTATTTTATATTGGAGTGTAGTTGATTCATAATATTAGTTTCAGATGTACAGCAAAGTGGTTCAGTTATACATACACATGCACCTACTCTTTTTCAGATTCTTTCTCCATTTAGGTCATTACAGAATATCATCACACTTCTCTCTGTCCCTCACATCTCCTCCAGTCTTTGCTTACCAGGCTTTTTTGTCTTTTACTTCTAATTTTGGCCAACAATTTGTTTTATTTTCACTGGAATGATGACATTGTGCTTTGATATAGTAGGTCTCGATCCTTGGTTCTCGAAACCAAATTAACAAGCCTAGTATGACTGTGTACCTGTTTGCTCTTTCACTCCTGGCTGTCTAAACTGCCTGACACATATTTCTTTGAAATGGGATAAAACTGTGATTGCCCTCTTTCTTGCTTTAAATAAGGCAGAAGTTGCACAGTTCACAGAGATTTTCTTTTTTTTAAACAACTTTATTAAGATAATTCATCTATCAATCAAGTCATCCATTTAAAGTATACAATTTGTTGTTTTTTAGTATATTCACAGATATGTACAACCGTCACCACTCTGGGTTTGCCAGGACAAACATTGTGTGTTCCCTTTGGACCAAGTATAAGCCATGCATCAAAGAGAGCTGGTATCTTACAACCTGTTGAAGGAGGCTGCCTGGGTGGGCAAATACACATGATGAAAGAGAAGATGGAATGCTTCGGTCCTCAGCAATGGGGGAGAGATTTTCTCAAAGAATTCCTGAAGACACCCTGGAGAGAAAGAGGCTGGTTGAAATTCTATCAATTCCAGGGAATTCCAAGGTTAAAATTCTGCAAACTTGCTAGTCAAAAAAGTAAATTTCCACTCACCTCACTATCTTCCCTCGAAGTCTCAATCCTGGCACGGTCAGAAACTAAGGTTAAATGGATCAAGTGGGCAATGGTAGCAGAAGGTGGATGAGAAAAAAGAAAACAATTAAACTTCCTCAACATAGACCCCCTGCCTATAGGAGGATTGAATTTGATAAGAGGAAAAGGAGCATAATTTGGAAGAATGAAGATGGAAGCCATCCTTTCCAAGGGACCCGATCAAAACAAATAAAGGGCTCTGATTTTAAGCTTGACCCCTGAATTGTAGATACCGTCAACTATACATAGTAGCTCTGACCAGGGAATAGGATGCATATAAAAACACATGTAGACAAGGTTACAAATTATGAGGCTATTACAAGCAACTTTATGCCAGCATAATTACCATTCATTTCAGATGACAAGATTTTTGCTTAAGAAAATAGACATTCAATGAAAGTTTTTGTTTAACTGTTAAATAAACGGATAAACTTTAGTGAGGTAGTCCCATATCAAAGAAATATGTCAATTAAATTAAAATATACTTAATAACTATAGCTATTTTAAAAATATTAAATAAACCACCATTTAAAACACTCCTACAAAAATATCTAGATTTAAACCTAATGAGAAGTCCTAAGCAAAATGTATATGAATAAAACCACAGAATTCACCTTTAGATGGAAGAGAAAAGCTGAGTAGAATGAAGATTTAAGGAGCATGTTCCTAATGGGAAAAGCAAAATAATACCGTGTTTGTTCTTTCACTCCCCAAGTGGCTAACTGACTTAGAAAAGCAATTATAATCAATATTGTAAAAGGATTCTTCTACTTGACAAAATCATTCCACTTAATTTGGGATTAGAGTGCATAACAAAGTCAATAAAATATATTAAATTTGCCACCTTAAAGTTAAAACTGAAAATTATAAATGTATAATAAATAAAACAGGATTGTTTCAACATGAATAAACATAGTCAGTGTGACAAAATAGAAAATTCAGAAATACAGAAAGTCATAAAGATTTAGTATATGATGAAAAAATATAACATTTCATTGAATTATTTAGTAAATTCTTCTGGGGTAACTTGTTAGCACATTCAGAAAAATAACAGAGTGGATAGAAAACTAAAATAAAGATAGAACTTAACATCTTACAAAGTGATAATCTAAGTTCTGGAAGAAATAAAATATGACAGAAAATAAATACAGGTACACATTTATTTGATTTAGGGTACGGAAGGACTCTTTACCATAAAAACTATGAAAGAAATAATGAAGAAAAAGTAGGCAAAATTGAAAACACAAATGACCTCAGGACATGGATATGCATTTGCCAGAATAAAAATGTGCACAGAAAGGAAGCTAAGCCTCATTGGTGGCAGAAGTGCTGTGTATCAAATGAGCGATGTTGGTTGTTACAACAAACACAGAAATCTCAGAGTCTTAACAGGAAGAAAAACATGTTTTTATAACACTTTACAGTCTGTGTCCTATAGTTTTCTAGGACTGCCATGACCAAGTTCCACAGACTGCGTGGCTTAAACAACAAAAGTGTATTTTCTCACAATTCTGAAGGCTAACAGTCTAAGATGAAGGTGTTGGCAGGGTTGGTTTCTTCTGAGGCCTCTCCCTGAGTCTTCCCTCTGTATGTGTCTGTGACTTAATTGCCTCTTTTCTTATTCATTTTTTTGTAGCAGTAATTATTTTGTTTTTTAATTGAAATATAGTTGACATACAATATTTTGTTAGTTTCAGTGTACTACATAGTGATTTGACATTTACATACAATATGAAATGATCCCCACGATAAGGTTAGTAACCATCTCTTCCCATGGACATTTTAACAATATTAATTCTTCTAGTCCATGAACCTGGAATATCTTTCCATTTGTTTGTGTCCTGCCTAATTTCTTTAAACAATGTCTTATAATTTTCTGAATACAGGTCTTTCACTTCCTTGCTTGCACTTATCCCTAGGTATTTTATTCTTTCTGATGAAAATGTAACTGGGATTAAAAAAAATTTTTCTTTTTGATCTTTTGTTATTATAGTGTGCAGAAATGCAACAGATTTCTGTATATTAATTCTGTATCCTTTGACTTTACTAAATTGATTTGGGGATCTTATCGTTTTCTGGTGGCGTCTTTAGGATTTTCAAAATGAGGTATCATATCATACGCAAATAGTGACGGTTTTACTTCATTCTTTCCAATTTGCATTCCTTTTATTTCTTCTTTTCTGATTTCTGTGGCTAAGACTTCCAGTGCTACGTTGAATAAAAGTGGTGACAATGAGCATCTTTGTCTTGTTACTGAGCTTAGAGAAAATGCTTTTCGGTTTCCCTGTTGAGTACAACGTTGGCTGTAGGTTTGTCATAAATAGGCTCTAATATGTTGAGGTATGTTCTGTCTATACCCATTTTTGAGAGTTTTTATCATAAAGGGATGTTGAATTTTGTCAAAAGTTTTTCTGCATCTATTGAGAAGACTCTATGATTTTTATTCTTCAGTTATTTTAATGAGGTATATCACATTGATTAATTTGCAGATATTGAAACATTCTTGTATCCCTGGGATAAATGACCGTTTTAATGTATTGTTGAATTTGGTTTGTTAATATTTGATTGGACATTTTTCCATCTGTGTTTGTCAACGATATTGCCCTGTAAGTTTTTGTGTATGGGGTGTCTTTGTCTGGGCTCGTTTTTGTATCAGGGTGATGCTGGTCTTGTAGAATGAGTTCTGAGGCATTCCTTCCTCTTCAGTTTTTTGGATTAGCTTGAGAAGGATGGGTGTTAGCTCTTCTCTAATTGTTTGGTAAAATTCACGAGTGAAGCTAACTGCTCCTGGACTTTTGTTTGTTGGGAGGCTTTTGATCACTGACTCACTTTCATTCCTGGTAATCAGTCTATTCATATTGTGTATAGATTCACTCTTGGGTTTGTAAGTTTCTAGGAGCTTATCCATTTTTTCTAGATTTTCCATTTTATTGGCATACACTTGTTAGTAGTAATCTCTTACAATCCCTTGTATTTCTTTGGTGTTGTCCATAACTAGTCATCTTTCATTTCTAATTTTATTTATTTGGGACCTTTCTAGCCATGTATAAAACTTTACTTACAGGTATTTCCTAATTTGTCAGCTGAGAAGGCCTAGAAACAATGGCATCCCAGTAGCAAGGAGCACATCTCACACTCAGATGCTTGTGTTTAATGTAATTCTCTAACAAAAGACACCAGCACTCTGGGGTGACCATGGAACATCCCATGTGCCAGAAGGCACCCAATACACTGTGCCTGTGAAACAGGAGACAGCTCAAGATGCTCCCAATGGCCAAATCTGGGACAAACTGAGCAAAAATGCATAATAACTGTAATTGATTATAATTCAGCAAAATAAGTGTCCATGATTCATACAGATATAAATAACTGAATATGTAAATGGGGAAGGAGCAACTCTCCCTTATTAAGAATTCCAATTTATAAATGTAGAAGGAAGAGTGTGGTATAAAATCACCATTAGACAAACACCACCATGAAAATTGCCACACACAAGATCCACCAATAGGTGTTAAAATTAGTGGGTGAAAATTTGAGGAAAAACAGTATTTGCCTGGTTTGAAGTATCTCATCCCAAGATATGTATTAAATACAAAGGAAAATACAGAAACGGTACAGAGGAGAAGCCAGCAGATACCAACCTCACTCAGTGATCGAGGTTAACACATAGCATCGTGAAGCCCTCAGTCCAGTGCACTAAGAAGGACGGGCCACCATTTCTGTGTATTCTTGACAAGAAAGTCCAATCTCACAACAATCATGGGGGTACATCAGGCAAACTTAAATCGCAGGCATTCTACAAAGTAACTGATCAATACTCTTCCAAAGTGTCAAGATGATAAAAAAAATAAGGAAAAACTGAGAAATTCTCGCAGATTAGAGGAGGCTGAGAGAAATAACAAGAAAAGACAATGTGGGATCCTAAATAGAATTCTGGAAGGGACAAGGGACAATAGTAAAAACACTGCTGAATTTTGAATAAGATCTGTGCTTTAGTTAATAATATCTTTTTATTGCTAATATTTACTTAGTAATATTAATATCTATTATTATTAATTTCCTGGTCTTGGTAATTGTCCTATGGTTATATAACATTTTAAACATTAGGGAAAGCTGAGTGAGGCTAAACAGAGCTCAATGCTATTTCTGTGACTTTTCTGCAAGTCTAAACTTAGTTCAAAACATAACATTGAAAGAAAACAAAAAATAAAAATTAGGTGCTTACTGAATGCTTTATCTTCACATTTCCAGCACATTGTAGATGTTAAATAAACACACATCTGAATGAACCACTGCTTCATACACAAACTGTCTTAATATAAAACCTTTTATGAATGCATAACGTTAATTTTACCACAGGCAGGGAAAGCCATTTTATTCCACTCACTCCAAAATCATTCGCTGAGCACCTGTTATCTTGCAGGCCCTCTGCTAAAGTGCTAGAGGGACTTTGCTGATTGAAAATAAGAAATACGTTTTTTCATAGACCCTGCTTTTAGCAGAGAGTAAAGACATTAATTAAGTTACCACATAAATAAGTTATATCTCCTATAAATGAGAAAAAAACCATGATTTTATAAAGGTATATTATATGAGAATTTGACTTTGTCAAGTAATTCGGTGGTTTGGTTCTTCCCTGAAGGAAGTGCAACATTTTACTAAAGATAATGGATTTTTTTAAGTGTAAACAAATGAAAATATAATTTCTCTGTACAGAAGGGAGATCTTCAATTATTTCTTCTATCAGGAATAAAGTTTAAGGGTTTTCTGCTGATGTCATTACTGATGCAATCTTTTCTGATTGGTCAGGAAGTAAATAGTAAAATCTTTTATCATATTTCAAAATTAACTCCTGATAGAAAATTCAAAACAGTGCCAGAAAATTAAGTACAATTTTTATGCTAATAGCTTTCCTTTGTCCAATCCTTTTCCTGCAACTTTCTTCTGTTAAAAAGTAAAGTAGGGCTTCCCTGGTGGCGCAGTGGTTGAGAGTCCGCCTGCCGATGCAGGGGACACGGGTTCGTGCCCCGGTCCGGGAAGATCCCACATGCCGCGGAGCGGCTGGGCCCGTGAGCCATGGCCGCTGAGCCTGCGCGTCCGGAGCCTGTCCTCCGCAACGGGAGAGGCCACAACAGTGAGAGGCCCGCGTAACGCATAAAAAAAAAAAAAAAAAAAAAAAAAAAGTAAAGTACATTGATTGATTTTTGAATGTGAAATCACCCATGCATCCCTGAAGTAAACCTCACTTGGTTGTCAGGAATTACTCTTTTTATATATCACCTTAATAAAGTTGCTAATAATTTCTTTAGGATTTTGCATGTATTATTATAAAAGCAGTTTGTCCATAATTTCCTATGTTATACTTTTTCAGGTTTTGAAAACAGTATTATACTGGCCTCCTAAAAAACATTTCAGAAGTGTTTCTGTTTTTATTCTTTAGAACATTTTATTTGACTGGAGGCATCTCTTCCTTAAACGAGAAGAATCACTAATTGACCTGGGGTATTCTTTTGGGGCAAGTTTTAATAACGTGTTTTTATTTCTTTAATAGATACGAAACTATTTAAACTGTGTCATTTTTTTTTCTGTCAGCCTTGTTAATTTGCATTTTTGAGGAAGTTGACTATTTCATTCAAGTCGTCATATTTATTGGCACAAAGTTATTCATCACATCTGCTGCTGTTCCCTGATATGGACTCTCAGGAACCAAATTTATCCTCCCTCATTAAAGGATTGGAAAAACAGACGATATGTATGAAACCATACTTTCGAGATGGTGCATAACAGGCAGAACAGAGCTGTGATCCTGGGAGAGGGGCCCAGACCAACTGTGACAAGGAGGACACAGGACAGGAGAAGAAACCCAACAGAGCTTGGTGATTTCCTGATTTGAGAAGAAAGAGGTTGGATTTGGAGTGGATCAAGGTGGCTAGAATTCTCAGGGAAAGGAACAAATGTGAGAGGAAGGGTAGAGTGCTCTCCTGATCTGCAGGGCGTCCCCTGGAGCCTTTGGCTGTCTTAGGATGCCTACGATGTGTATGAGTGAATAGACACCACCTGAGACCCAGGACAGGACCACCAGTAAACAGTAACAGCAATGCTTAATGACTGTGTGTTACAAAAGCACCAGCAATATATCGAAGTCAAAACAAAACAAAATGTCAAAATGAAAAACTAGGCCTTAACAAAGGGCTTGTCATGAAGAAAAAGCATAGAGTCACTTATCGCCTCTAAGGGCATACTATGTGCAGTCCTTACGCATTTGCTCCTCAAATAGTTGCGGGGAGCGGCGGGTACCCAGGGGAGAAGGGGATTTATCTGGCTGGAGCACTTCTTTTGTTCTATCTCTGTGGAACAAAAGCATGGAAAATGAGTAACTTAGATGTTATATAGAATAGCATCACATATATATATATATGTATGTATGTATTGTATTATACACATAAATATTTTGGTTACAACCAGGGAAAATGTCTAGGTCTAATTAAATGAATTCCTTCAGTCTTCTTTGAATTAAATCATTTTTCTTTAATATCTCCCTGATGATCCCAAAGTTGGTTACTTGAAGGACGTCTTGAAGAATACAAAATTTCGTCTCTGGGCAAAATTGTGGTGGTGCTTGTTATTTAAGGTGGTGGGTCCACAGGCATAAATGTTGACATCTGTCAACAGTGACACAGCCCTGATCTTCGGAGCATAGCAGTTATCCAATTCTTGACTGATTTCCTCAGACTGCCAGAATATCTATTCCTTGAAATAGGCAAAAGAAAATGTTTTCCTGACTAATATGTTCTTGTACAGTTTCAAATTCAATTTATTCTTCCAACCTAGTACATCGCCGTGTGACCCTGTTGCAAGACTGTGATTTAAAGTGAATAACAGCAGACATAAATACCCGTTCACTCAATATAAGCCACTGTATAACTCCTGATAATGCAGTGCAGTGTTTTCACTTTATAGAATTGTATGCGCACAACATCTTGGGATACTTACAAATAAACAGACATGTTAATATCTTAAATTTATTATCAGAATAGAGGCGAAGTATTTCCAAATGACTATATAGGACTCACAATACACATTTTAACATATGGTATCATTTCTCAAACATCAAGTACAAAAGAATGATTTTGACAAATCTTAATTGCTCAGTTAGATGGCTTATGGGGGACTTCCCTGGCGGTCTAGTGGTTAAGACTCCGCGCTTCCACTGCAGGTGGCGCGGGTTGGATCCCTGGTTGGGGAACTAAGATCCCGAAAGCTGTCTTACGTAACTGGATTTGATATGCATACTCTATGCAGAGCCATTCTTGTAGTGACAAATAGTTCTACGACGTGCTTTTGGATTTTTCTTACTGAAATGATGACTTTTTTTTTTTTTTTTTTTTTTGCTGCGCTGGGTCTTCATTACTGCGCAGGCTTTCTCTAGTTGTGGAGAGCAGGGGCTACTCTTCATTGCAGTGAGCAGCCTTCTCATTGCAGTGGCTTCTGTTGCAGAGCTTGGGCTCTAGGCGCACGGGCTTCAGTAGTTGTGGCATGCGGGCTCAGTAGTTGAGGCACGCAGGCTCTAGAGTGCAGGCTCAGTAGTTGTGGCGCATGGGCTTAGTTGCTCTGTGGCATGTGGGATCTTCCCAGACCAGGGCTCGAACCCCTGTCCCCTGCATTAGCAGACGGATTCTTAACCACTGAGCCACCGGGGAAGCCCATGAAAAGATGACTTTTTTGAAGTCACATGAGGTTGGATGATTTGTTTCCAAAAATGCTTCCTGACAGGAGATGAAAGATATTATTCTTCGTTGTGTTCTTCACGCTGAAGTGCAGTTTTTCTCTTGTAGCATTTATTTTTAAAGAACTTGTGAAGCTGAACTGTGATGTTCTTTAAAAAGTGGAATAATTGGTATAGTAAAATTACAGATTTTTCTAAGTACATTTATGCTTTCAATATCTAGTTAAATAATGTCACCCCCTTAGCGAAATTAGATTGTGTCTTTGCCTCTCCATAAAAGCAAGGTTGGGGCTTCCCTGGTGGCGCAGTGGTTGAGAGTCCACCTGCCGATGCAGGGGACACAGGTTCGTTCCCTGGTCCGGGAAGATCCCACATGCCGCGGAGCGGCTGGGCCCGTGAGCCGTGGCCGCTGCGCTTGCGCGTCCGGAGCCTATGCTCCGCAACGGGAGAGGCCACAACCGTGAGAGGCGCGCGTCCTGCAAAAAAAAAAAAAAAAAAAAAGGAAACAAGGTTGTTTCGTTTTGTTTTTAGCTTATAGCTGTATTTAATAAGGTATATTTCAGCAAGTGGTAAGAACATTTTATTTGTGGGATACTGATGTGGTAGGTGATTACCTAAGCTTGTTTTATTGTCATTCATATGTGCAGGTACCTACACACAAGTACACACAGATGCAAACTTACATCAGTGAACTCCCTCCATCATAACATGTTTGTAGAGAAGGGCCGTTTGTTTAAAAAGTTGGATATTCATTTAAAATATAGGTTGTTAAGAGTTCAATTTATATAAACAAAGTTCTTTAGAAATCAATTGTAATTGTGGACTTAAAAATCCTATTTAATGATGCACAATTTATCAAATAAATTTGAACCCTTCTGTGAAGTAGGTAACTTGCTAGGAAAATAGATATTCCCAGCTTTGACGCAGCTGATGGTTCAAGTTCTAGCACGAGAATGGCAGAAGTTTAGTTTTCAATCTTTCCCCTTCTCCTACCAAATACCAGGTAAAACAACCAGGAGAATAGAGGTAAATCAAGCAAGCAAACTCGGCTGACGTCATGAACCGGATGTTGCAGCAGGAGCTCCCTCTGCCCAGGTGTGTCGGTAGCAGGGGCAGGTGTGGCCCCAGGCTCAGCGGCAACAGACTTGCTGCTCGGAGGAAGTGAGAGGCGCCCTGTAAGCGGTGCGTGATCTGGGCGCCGGGGGTGCCCGCCTGGGTGGGTGGTACGGGGAGGGGCTGAGGACCCCAGGAAGACCCAGGACTCCCGCGGTGAAGTACACTCTGGAAGACTTCAGAAATCTGCAGCCCGCGTTTCCTGCGGGCGGCAGAGGCTGCCCAGGGAAGCGGGCTGAAATCACTTAGGGCAGGAAGGAGGACCAGAGGCGGCAGGGTGCTGCCGCGAGAGCAGGGCTCAGAAAGTGCCGGCAAAACGCGGCTGTCTCTCAGGGGAGAGCTTATCTCTGGAAGGCACGTCCTCCCTCAGCTTCTGCTTTGCCTCCCCGAGAGCAGGATCCCCGCACCTACAGCCTCCGGTGCGTGGTGGTCAGGAGACAATTCACCCCAGGTGCTCTGCTGGCATCTCTGCGCACCTACGTTCCTATCTTTTGCTGTGCTGTACCTTTCCCTTTCTTTTTTTTTTTTTTTTTTTTTTTTTTTTGGTGGTACGCGGGCCTCTCACTGTTGTGGCCTCTCCTGTTGCGGACCACAGGCTCCGGACGCGACGGCTCAGTGGCCATGGCTCACGGGCCCAGCCGCTCCACGGCATGTGGGATATTCCCGGACCGGGGCACGAACCCGTGTCCCCTGCATCGGCAGGCGGACTCTCAACCACTGCGCCACCAGGGAAGCCCCCTTTCCCTTTCTTGAAGATATTTACGTTAGAATTCTCTTTAGGGCCTTATGAGTTCAGTTATCTGACCACGTATTGTTGCCACATAAACCTTCATGAGGGGTATGATGGGACCCACTTCACTGAGCTTACAGAGTGGTCGTGGAAATTGGGTTGTGTCTGCTAATAACGCGTTAGGCTTGTTAATCTACTGATGGCCACGTCCAAACACGGATCATTCTCTTCTGATGCTAGTTTACCTAACACCTACGTTTGGATGTCCTACATGAATCTCACATTCAATACATCTGACACTGAATTCGAAACACCTTCCCTGGATTACACATGCCTGTAACTCTCAGTTCCTAGAATGTTCCCTAAAAGTGTGATCTAGATGTGCCGAGGTCCCTTCCGTAATTACACCCAGATACTCAACCACTTTTTAACCCTCCATCCCCTCTCCAGGTCCTGACACCGCATCGCTTTAGGTCCTCAAACACACAAGGCCTTCATTACTTTGTCTGCCTAGACTGTTACTGAGCCAATTGCCTCTGAGCAGATCCAGGTCACAGCGACAAGGGATGCTGTTTGTGTGGAGTGGCCTGCTGGCTCTTTTCATAAATCCCGCAGACACTAGAGCAATGATTACCTTCTATCTCAGAAGAGCTGATGACTTACAAAGCTTTCCTTCCACGCCTCCACAGGGATTCATCCTCTGGGGCACACATCTCCTTACATCAGAAAAAGAAACTTTATTCTCTAGTGCGGCATTTTTTCTGTTTGTAGAGATCTGGGCTCTGGAGTCAAATAAAGCCGGCTCCACCACTTTAGGTAGCCGTGTGACCTTGGGCAGTTTACATTGTCTTTAAAGGCCTGTTTCTCATTTATTAAACGGAATTATATGATAGAAGACACCTCATTAATGTGATAAATAAGTGATTTTCTAATCACTTATGATCCCAGGGTAATTTCATAACAAATCATATGTGAGTTTGTTTTAATTATTATTGCCAAAAGAATATTCATTCTTATTCCAGTTGACTACTAAAAATTTTCTAAATGTGTCTGAGTACCTAATACTGTACTACAAGCCATGTGATCCTGGCTTCCCATTCAGGTTAATTTCCATCCTGCCTCACGAAGATCAACTTGAACTTGACGCTGTCCTCAGTTATCTGAGTTTACCGACCTCTTCCTCTGTACACCAAAAGCACTTGTCAGTGTACTACATTTTGGCATCATATAACTTTCTAAACATGTACATCCTACATATTCCTAGTTAAATTGTGAACTATTTTAGGACAGGGACCTAGCCTCTATTAATTTACTTTCATAGCACCTACTTAGATGTTTAGAAATGACTGTTGAAAATATTGTTTTTTTAAATCATCTTGATCCAGTATTGGATAGTTAGCAAGATAAATTAGCAAATTTTGACGTAGCAGAGGAAAAAACCCTAGCATAGGTAATCTTTCAAAGAACAAGATTGAACATATTAGAGTCTCAAAGCTAAAGTCATCAGGAAGTTATTGTCTTTTAGTTTTTTAAATTTTTTAGCTTTGCATTATACAGAAATCATTACAGAATAATGAAAAGTCACAAAACTCAGAAAAAGAGTTCCCCTCTACAGTTCACACAGCTTCCTCAAATGTTAATACCTATACAAGGATAATGAAATTATCAAAATCAGGAAATTAACATCCATTCAACACCATTAACTAATCTGCAGAATTTACTACATCTTTCAATTGCCCCACTAATACCCTTCTTCAGGTGCAGGATCCCACAGTGTGTTTAGTCTCATGTCACCTTTAGAATCCTCCAGTCAGGAAGAGATTTGTCTTCATGATATCGACACATTTGAATAATACTGGCCAGCTGTTTTGTAGGTGTCCCTTGGTTTGAGTTTGTGTGACATGTTTTCATGAATAAACACTGGATGATGCCCACGTGTGACACTGTACCCTTAGACAACACTGACGTTTGTCATTAGTGGGATTAGCGTGATCTTTTGGTTAGATTGGAGTCTGGACTGATTTCTCCGTGTGATTTTTCCCTTTATAATTAACAAGTATTTTCTTGCAAGAGGGTTTGCGATTATACAATTAATCTATTTCTTATCATACTTTCATTCTCTAATTTTAGCATCCATTGATAATTCTTTCCTGCAGGAAATGTGAGTGTTCAAATGTTGATTTTATCTTCCTATCAATCTTCCATTGTGATTAGAATTCTGCTGTAATGAGGAACTGTCCCTTCACCCTCTTTATTTATTTAGCCAGTTATTTCTTTGTATCAGCACAGACTCATGAATATTAACATTTTCCCTAGGGTTATAATCCATTACCATCATTATTATTGCTCTTTTTTTTCTCTCTCCAGATTCGGCCATTGGGAGCTTCTATAAACTGTCTCCCATGTAGTTCTGACATGCCTGCATCAAGTATTGAGCATTTTACCAATAGTAAGTTTGAATTTTATGAATTATACACTCATGTTATCAGTAATATCTGCCTTAAAAGAAGAAAATTCTTGGAAAATTATATATGTTTTGGGGACTTCACAGGTAATCAGTCATTGGGCCATCTTGGATCTATATTTCCAAAACTTCATGGATTCTATAATTTCAAATACTATCTTCTATATTGTTCTGCTGTATTCTACCCCCTTCTGACCATTATCTTTATATACTTGGTGAATGAAAATAAGCAAATACACTGCATTTTCTGTAATACTCAAATTGTAATTGGAAAAAATAATGGTTCGATATATTGTATTTTAATTCGGCTCCAGCATCCTTATTTTCTAAACTGAAGCTGCTTCCATTATTATTTTTCACTTCAGAACAATTTCTTCTAAAACATAATTATAATTTTTTAAAGATTTGCTGTAATAACCGTGCTATTTATGACTATTAGATTTTTCTCCATGAGACCAGGGTGATTCAAATTTTATTTAGGAAAGAAGTTTTTGTAAAATACTTATATAATAATCTTAATAAGTTAAAGACATTGTAAAATATAAGATAATTAATATAAGGATGGAGAAATTGCTATAATTAAACATATGAAGATAGCAAATATCTGTGCTTCTTAATTTTCAACCAACACTTAACCATTTTGTAGAATACATATGCAGACCTAACCTGATAATATAACATATTATACTATTTATCCTACTTTTTCTTGGCCTCAAACTACTTTTTTGGAAGATTTAACTGGCTTTATTCAAGGATTCTTGAATCAGGCAACACCCCAGTTAATAGAAGTGTGCTCCCCTCAAACTATTTTTAAAGCAATCTGCTTGGGGTATTTTTGTCATCCTCTTCATAACCTTTATCGAATAACATGGTGGAAGGATGGAATCATTCAATATCCATGCTAGATGGACATTAAGGGTTTGTAATTCTTAGACAATACTGTTTTCTTTATGTAAGAATATTTTGATTCTGCATAAATTCTTCACACTCGTAACACAACATGGCCCTATAAATAGTATATATCAAAATCTTACCGTTGCTGCAAACCTTGATTTATAATAAAAATTATAAAATATTTTAAACAAATAATGACAATTACAGAGATAATAGGCATAATCTACCATGTTTTTATGCAAAAATTGATTAACAGATATCAATTGAGTACAGTCAATGACGATAAATGTAAAAGAAAAGAATTTACTAAACATTGCACGTTCTGGGTGACCTTATTTCTCTCCGTGGTTACCCAGCCACTGGAAGAGGCTTCTATTTGATGTCCTCCAGCTGTCACTTCCAGGTTCTTCTCACAGCTGACACACTCGTCCTTTTTCTCATTGAGATTTCGCTACTTTCCCTCCATCACGTTTCCTACCCAAATTTTTTTTTCAATTGTCTCTATAACTCTGTAGATCTAATATCTATTTTAACTGATGAAAATTAGCAACTTAGATTAGGAAGCATAGTCACATCTAGGGAGGAAATGTGTTTTAGAAAATATCTATATTTAATCTAAGTTTTTGTTTTAGAGCAATGCACTTGAGTTCACATCAAGATGTAAAAAACAAAATAAAAATTGAAGTTCTTCAAGTTGAATGCTATTTCCAGAACCTGCAGTCTCTTTTCATGCTCTCTGCCTTAAACTGATTTTTATTTTTATTTATTTTTTTAATGTTCTTTTCCATTATGGTTTATCACAGAATATTGAATATATTCAATATTCTGTAGAGCACAGTTCCCTGTGCTCTACAGCAGGACCTTGTTGTTTATCCATCTTATATATACTAGTTTGCATCTGCTAACCCCAAACTCCCGGTCCATCCCTCCCCACTCCCACCCTTGGCAACCACAAGCCTGTTCTCTATGTCTGTGAGTCTGTTTCATTTCATAGATAAGTTCATTTGTGTCGTATTTTAGATTTCACATATTTAAGTGATGTCATAGGGTATTTGTCTTTCTCTTCCTGACTCACTTAGTATGATAATCTCTAGGTCCATCTGTGTTGCTACAAATGGCATTATTTAATTCTGTTTTATGGCTGAGTAATGCTCCATTTTGTGTGTGTGTGTGTGTGTGTGTGTGTGTGTGTGTGTGTGTGTGTATACACCACATCCTCTTTATTCATCTGTCAATGGACATTTAGGTTGCTTCCATGTCCTGGTATTGTAAACAGTTCTGCAATGAACATTGGGGTGCATGTATGTTTTTGGATTATGGTTTTCTCTGGATATATGCCCAGGAGTGGGATTGCTGGGTCATACGATAATTCTATTTTTAGTTTTTAAGGAACCTCCATACTGTTCTCCATAGTGGCTATATCAATTTACATTCCCACCAACTGTGCAAGAGGGTTCCCTTTTCTCCACACCCTCTCCAGCATTTGTTGTTTGTAGATTTTCTGATGATGGCCATTCTGACTGGTGTGAGGTGATACCTCATTGTAGTTTTGATCTGCATTTCTCTAATAATTAGTGATGGTGAGCATCTTTTCATGTGCCCCTTGGCCACCTGTATGTCTTCTTTGGAGAAATGTCTGTTTAGTTCTTCTGCCCACTTTTCGATTGGGTTGTTTGTTTTTTTGTGGTCGAGTTGCACAAGCTGTGCATTAAACTAATTTTTAAAATATAATATAAAAGAAATTCAGAGCCAGACATGATTGTGGAATAAAACTGGAAAATGAAAAGTTCCATCTAACATCTGCAAGATCTGCCTAAGGGTCTGTAAAATTGATGGTGCTTTGTAATTATAAGTCAAAAACTATCAGACATGAAACAATTTGATGAAAGTAAAATAATATACACATAATAATTGTATATCCTGAACTGAAAATTGTTACCATTTTGCCATAGCTTTTAAATTTTCATTCACTTTTTTTTTCATTCACTTTTAAAGTATTCTTTTTTCTTCCAGTTTTATTGAGATATAATTAACATACAGCTAAGATGTACAGCATGAAGTTTTGACTTACATACATCATGAAATGATTACTACCATATGTTTAGTGAACATCCATCATCTCTTACAGATACAAAAGAAAAGAGAAAGACAAAAATATTTTTCCTTGTGATGAGAACATTTAGGGTTTACTCCCTTAAACACTGTCATATATAATGGGCATCAGTGTTAATTGTATTGATCATGTTGTACACTGCATCTGTAGTACTTATTTATCTTATAAATGGAAGTCTGTATCTTTTGACTGCCTTCATCCAATTCCCCCTCCTCCCATATTCTTGAATATCTGTTTAATAAAAAAAAATAGTAAATGGGGAAACACTTATAACAAAATAAAAAGATCATTGTCATTAATAATAATAAGTACATCAGCACATTTGTTATAATATAGAAGTGAGCAGAGTGATCAAATGCTCAGATTCTGGAGGAAGAGAGACTAATTCAAAGCCTTTCCTACCATTCACTAGCTGTGAGATGCTGAGTATGTTTTCAGATTCTCTTTGCCTCTCTTTCCTCATCTACAAAACTGGCATAATAAGAGTTGCAAATTTGTAGATTTGTTGGGAAGATCAAAGGAGAGAATAGGTATTGTTGTTGTACTTATTATTATGGTAATCAAACATGTTAAAATAGAGTTACTCATTTTCGAACAGGTCTCTGTTTCCTTAAAAATGAGCTAAGGTAATTCGATACTGGTAGAATAATCATCATCACTTTGACAAGCATAAAAACTTAAGTCAAAAGCATTTCTAAAAAACTTTTAGTTCAAGGTGAGTGGACCAAGGACAGATGAGTCACACATTTCCTGGCCTGGAAGCTCAGTGAAAGCCCCAGATCTGGTGTCCCACTGAGTACCACACCCATATTGGCACTTGATAAATGTTTGATTAAAGGACCAAACTATTTTGCATTCCAAATATTTATCTCTAGAACTTTGTATTCTTTCATTTCAGCTATAGACACTTATTTCTGCCCTCTGCATACGTATTAAGTTTCAAAAATGCAAGAATTGGCAGTAGGTAGTTCATGAATGGTATTATCAAAACTCTCCAAAGGAAATCTAAATATAAGAGAGAATTTCAACATATGAAAAACCCATGCAAAGCCATATGGATGAATTTAAATTATGGGGAATATGCACAACCAAGTTTTCCTGTAAAATGAAAATTAATCAGGTTAATATTTACAATTTGTAGGTTATTATTAAAGATTATATATAAGATATATGATATTATGGTCCTTTTCTACTCCAGCTGTTTGTGTTTTAAAGGAAAATATAATTCTCCCATAAGCTGAGTTTCCAGTAAATTTTAAACTGATGGGAAATTCTAGGACTGAGGAAAGTAGCTAGCCCAGGTTATGGTCAAGTAAGTTGTTTTCAGTTTACTTCTTGACAACTTCATGATGAGAGCTTTCTTCAATTTGTTCATTAAAGGAAAGTAGCTGTACGTGGTTATTTTGTGTTGGAATATGGGCCTAGCTAGGTAGATGACAGTTATTCATGGAGCTGACTTTCCAAGGCTGCTTCCCCTGTGTCCCACGCTGAAATCCCTCACAGCAAGGCTGACAGACATGCTGGGTCTTTTTGGACGTTTTTTGAGTGAGGAATCAACCGCTGCTTATTGCTAGTCAGAACTAATTAGTTCAGTGGAGGCTTTTTGTGTGTGTGTGTGGTACGCGGGCCTCTCACTGTTATGGCCTCTCCCGTTGCGGAGCACAGGCTCCGGACGCGCAGGCTCAGCGGCCATGGCTCACGGGCCCAGCCGCTCCGCGGCATGTGGGATCTTCCCGGACCGGGGCACGAACCCTTGTCCCCTGCATCGGCAGGCGGACTCTCAACCACTGCGCCACGAGGAAAGCCCCAGCGGAGGGTTTTTGAAGCATTTAAAAGAATCTGTTGAATTAAACTAAAAACACTAGAACCCTGATTTTATCCAAGTTAAGCAATTTTTATTACTTTAAACCTTCATAAAGTAATGTATTATAAGTATTTTTCTCCTGTTTATTGTAACAGACCAGAAGCTCAGCCACATCCAGACTGAGTAACTTAAAAAACTGAAAATGTGGCAATTATTTTTAATTGCTAGGTTCAGGGTAAAGCAATTTAAAATGACTAGAGATTCCATTTTTTCCCCCAGTACCTTAGTTTGGAACTGAGCCAAGTAATTCTCTACTGTGGTAATCTAAATTCTAAGCCAATTTACAAATGGAACATTTTAAGAATCACAGATGAAGAAAAGACCATTAAAATAAATAAAAATGGATGTAGAAGAATATTAGAGTCTAACTGTTCTGGACTGGGAAAAAGGACATAGTTATATTTTTTAACATGATGTAGATGGAGAAAAGTCTTCTGTAAACTCTGATCTGCACCGGTAAAACCATACTCTGAGAATCACATTCATTTATAGGTGCTGTAATTTACGAGGGTCTTTGCCAATCTGAAGCACATTAAAAGAAGAACAGGTTGGATCATTAAAGAGATTCAAAATGCTTTACATGTAAAATAATTGATATGACCGGAGCTATTTAGAAAACAAAAGAGACGATCAAGAAAACAATTACAACTGTTTTAAAAGTTCCTGAGTAACTGTGATGTACAATGGCGATGCTGGTTAATTTCTGAGGAAAAAGTGGATTAAACTAGGACCAAAGAATGAATGTGACCCAAGGGTGTATTTGTGATTCATTTGAGAAATCTGTCAATTTAATCTATCTATTTAATCTATCAATTAAATGTAGACAAATGTAGTTAAAATTAGAGCTCTCCATCACCAAAATTACACTTGGAAAGCCTAGAAGATTAAATTTTAGGGAAGCTGTGAGGAAGATATATTCATCAAGCAGAATGTTAGATCGGGTACATTATAAAGGGGTCATAACTGGCCTGGTGTAAGAGATATAAATTGAGATGCAGAAGCCGGAAATTCAATTTCCTTTCTCTTTGTATAGTAATTTTATATCTAGTGTTTTCTACAAACTAATGTATGTGACCCTTTTCTCTAAATTCAAAACCAGATCTGAAATGGAATCTAATATTAAAACAATTGTCCCCTATTTCTTGGTATTGCTTCATATTCCTCCATCAAGAATATCAAATTCAACTTAAGACATGCCTGACCAAAGACTAAAAGAACTCCTTTATAGAAAACAGCCCTTCTCAGATATTTCCACTTGAAATAAGCCCAGTACCAGAGACAAGTCCATATGGAGCCAGGTCTTGAGATACAGTTTGAAATGCCCACTGGAAGTAGGAAATTTCTTTGAAGTGTCACTGTGGGCCTTTAAAATGCATTTGAATGTTTTATTCTAATGAAGTTGTTAAACATGTTATGTAATGCTTCCCCAAAACTGACTGAGTAAAATTAATGCTTTAGAAAAATGTATCACATTTTTTCCAGAACTTGGCATATCTACACATGCAGGCAGACAGTCCACGGTTTGGGAAGGGCAACATGAAAACGTCAGATAGGTATCATGGGAAATCTAGACTTTTATTTTAAGTTATAATACAATTATTCACACACAAATGAATTATTACCATGTTTCAAAATAACTATAATCAAAACAATCTTGGGCTTCCCTGGTGGCGCAGTGGTTGAGAGTCCGCCTGCCGATGCAGGGGACACGGGTTCGTGCCCCAGTCCGGGAAGATCCCACATGCCGCGGAGCAGCTGGGCCCATGAGCCATGGCCGCTGAGCCTGCGCGTCCGGAGCCTGCGCTCTGCAACGGGAGAGGCCACAACAGTGAGAGGCCCGCGTACCCCACAAACAAACAGACAAACAAACAATCTTTATACAAGCCACTAAAGGCAAATGAAAAATTACATAATTGTAGGAGAGCTATAAATATGAAAGAATATTTGCTAGGTATTTTTCCCCCAAGAGCAATATTTTAAACTATCTTCTATGAAGTGGTCTAAACCATTTATTTTCATTTAGAAAATGTAAAGCACTTCCATTCTAATTACTTTAATTTAGTGTAAAAGCTTTCTAAAATCGAGTCATTATAGCTTAGACCATTGGTCTAAAGAGCTTCTTGAAGATTTGAAATGAAAAGTAAGACTATGACAAATATGTTTCATTATCGCTAGTGCCTGAGCAACCAAGTTTAAGATGTGCTTCCAATAAAAACGGTTAGGTAGTAGAAGTGACAGAGCGCTCCATCCGGAGACTTGAACCCTAAAGTTACTTCATCCTCATTAGCCTTAAATATTAGAGAATAATCACCGAATTGGGAAATGGAAAACTACTGAGAGGTCCATAACTCTGGTTCCCAAATACAGTGTAGGAAGTGCGGGGAGGGGGGTCAGCCATGAAGAGTTTCGCACTGTCTTGTTTAACAAATTTTTCTTAATCCACCATAAAGGTTTAAGAGTGGGATTGACATGATCAATTTTTTTTATTTTAGAGAAACTAACTGACTAGACATTGTAAATGAGAATATGGGGATAGGATTAGAGATAGATAATATGGAAGTTTTAGGTAAACAACAATGAAAACTTAAACTAGAGAAGGAACATGTAGAATAGAAATATCATTTACAAGCTATCAAGTGAACACAAGTGAAAAGATCTGGTAGTCAGTTTGATGTAGGGAGGTCGAAGAGATGAAGAAACCCAGACAAACCCCTGGATGGTTAGAATAACTGTGTGAAAGGGGTGCCTTTTTTTTTTTTTTTTTTTTGTTGTTGTACGCAGGCCTTTCACCACTGTGGCCTCTCCCATTACAGAGCACAGGCTCCGGATGCGCAGGCTCAGCGGCCATGGCTCACGGGCCCAGCCGCTCCGCGGCACGTAGGATTTTCCCGGACCGGGGCACGAACCCGTGTCCCCTGTATCGGCAGGCAGACTCTCAACCACTGAGTCACCAGGGAAGCCCAGGGGTGCCATTTTTTGAGATGGTTACTAAAGGGGAAAAGAGCAGAGAACCATTTTGCAGAGAAGGGAGAGTAAACAAGCAGTGCACTGTGTATGCACTTGTTGAACTGGAGGTATGTATTGCATATATTGGATATTTTGCTTTTCACAACTTTGTCCTCCCAGATCCAACCATGAGAACACAGAGAGGTTCAAAGAAATGTACTGTCAGGTAGTCCATCCAATTCAAAATAATCTGCTCATTGGCTTTATTCTCAAATAGAAATGCGTCTCAAAATATGGTTCAGGTTCTTTGGGGAACATATATTCACTCGCATGGGAGGGTTATCTTGATTCTTTAGGCCAATTTGAAATATAGGTTTTAATTCTTTTTTTTTTTTTTTTTTTTTTTTTTGCGGTACGTGGGCCTCTCACTGTTGTGGCCTCTCCCGTCGCGGAGCACAGGCTCCGGACGCGCAGGCTCAGCGGCCATGGCTCACGGGTCCAGCCGCTCCGCGGCATGTGGGATCTTCCCGGACCCAGGCACGAACCCATGTCCCCTGCATCGGCAGGCGGACTCTCAACCACTGTGCCACCAGGGAAGCCCTATAGGTTTTAATTCTATACCACTTAGGATTGAAAGTACTTTACTTCTTCCTGATACTAAATATAAGTTTTGTAATAATTTTGTGCAGTAACTTATTTGTGCCTAAATGTACATTCTCAGGCTTAACTCTCCACCTACGAACCAGACTCTTTATCTTAACAAGGTTAACTTTGAAGAAGCATTTCTCTAGGCCCAAATTGTTACAACAAATAATTGGCATTAAATAGACAGTGTTCTATGAACAGCTTATAGTTGTTAGATATATAATGTAAAATATAACTTAAAATGATCCATATGTTTGTGAATTTTAAATCAGTTCAAAATAATTGGTGGAGGAAAATGGAAATTGAGGTGGAAATTTAAAATGCTTGAGAGTGGTTAATTATAATGCTACTATGATACTTTAGGGATCAGCAAAAAATATTTGGCAAAAATATGTAGCCTTTAACGCTTATATTAGAAAAATAAAAGATGGAAAATTGATTGTAATATTTAACTGAAGATGTTATAGAAAGAGAAGCAGAATAAACTCAAGAAAATTAGATGGAGGGGAGTATTATAGATAGACATGGAAATAAATGGAAAAAAGGGAAATATGTGATAAAGAACATTTGGAAAGCAAGGGTAGTTTTTTATAAATACTGATAAAATAGATAAATATATGGCCAAATTGATTCAATACATAGAGAATGATAATCAAATATAGTATTATGAAATAAAAAGGAACAAAATTTCAAATGCAAAAGAGTTACCATTTGTATCTCCGTCTTACCAATGAGAATATTCGGGCTTAGCAATCCATCTTGCCCTCAGGGATACAGCTTATCAGTAGTTCTAAAATGTGAGTCTGATTCCAGAGTCAGTACATTTAAATTTTATACAATACACCACCCCCCTTACTGTGGCAAGCAAAGCAAAAAATGCAGCTTATTAGTCCTCTGAACTGTATTTACATAGCTCACCCTTTCATAGCTCGAGTATTTTTCAACTAACCTTCTATGATAGGTGTCAGGCCATCCCATGTTTTCCAAACAGAATAGGCAGCGTGTTACCTGATAGAGAAAATTGAGGTATTCAGGCATTAATTCCATCTTCTCATATCAGTGTCTCCTAAAATGTTATCTTTATATATGCATTCAATTCATTTTCATTCTTGTATTTTTATACTCATACATACTTACATATATATATATATATATATATATATATATATATATATACATACATTTATTTGCTCACCCCAAAATACCAGGTCAGTATTTCTGATCCTTCCCTCACCACTGGCCACTTAATCACAGCAGGTGAAATGGGCAGGTGATCACAGCTGTTAAATTAAGGGTATTGTTAATAAATATCTATTAAATAAATGAATAAATTAAAAACAAATAGCACTTGCTAAGTGGAAGTGAAATTACCTGTTTAATCATACGTCCCTCTGACTAGACTATAAGCTCCTTAAGAGCAGAAGTCATGGTTCCTTTTCCCCAACTATCCCTCGTACTTAGCCTGGCAGGTGACTGAGGCTGCTCACTTGGGGCCATTTAGTGGATAAATAATCCTATACATCAGTGTTACCTAAAATTGCACTGCCTCCTTAAGAAAGGGTTAGATTTTGTTCTACCTACTCTGTTTATCTTTGTAGAATAAGAAATATGTCTCAGAGCACTAGTCATCCAGAAGAGAAGTGTGGCATCAAACACACACACACACACACACACACACACACACACACTCTAATATCAAACAGTAATGAAGTAATTCAAAGAAAAATGCGCCAACACCCACAATGCAGTTATTTAATTTGTACTCTGTACAGTTTGCATCAGCACAGGGCTAGAGAGCCATATATAAAGTGAATGTGCTAACTAGAAATAAATATTTTTTGCTGTGAAAAACATCTCTGTAACCACTGCTCCCCCGTTCACCATAACTGAAAGAAATGGAATCGTTTCTTTGGGGAAAATCATAAATTTTGCAACTAAATAGACCATTTCAAAATTAGGAAATTTTTTTCTGCTATGAAAAAATACCTTCCAATCCTCTGCTTTAGTTCTAATGGGAAATACAATATTAGCCACAAAGTTGATATTTAATTGTATAACATTAACTGAATTTGTAATCTCTAAATTATATAAATAAGAAATAACACAGAGAATATACAGGGAAAATGGCACATGCTTCTTTAACCAAATATAATAGCTTAGATTAAGAAAGACGACCTGTCGTTTAAGTCCTAAGAATCATCTCCTCTAAACTGTTCCAGAAGTTTTTATTCATATAATTAAACATTAAATAATCCGAGTCTAGTTGAAAACAACTAGGAAAACAAGAGATGAGAACTTTTGGAAGAGCTTCTCTTTAAAGAGAACTTCACTTTAAAATATGCCAAATATGGAAAGATGAATGAAGGTTTTACTAATGAAAAAGTGTGCAGTCCATCTATAATGCCCTTTCTTAAATGAGATATTATTTTGAAAAAAAACCTCCCTTCACTTATTCAGACGGCCTGTGTAATATGCTGATAACAATGGCACAAAGCAAATATAAATTTCTGAGCGTTTTCTAAGGATCTAGCCCATCATCCTGTCCATAAATTAATGAAATCGTTTTTATCTCTATATGAGCTGAAAACTGTGGTGCCTAAAACTTACTATGACAACAGCTAAACTCAGCTCACTGAAATTATATTATTCTTATACCTATGTACTTGTTTTTTCTAATTAAATATTTTGTTTTTTATTATTTAGAAAAACTTTGATATTTTGAATTTCAATATCCATCGTCAATATTCATTCACTCAACATCATACTGATTCAATATCAATAACTATTCAAAGTAACTTGGCCCATAGTTTGATATTTTTACCATATGTGAGAATTTGGAATTAGTGTTTATGCTGACTTCAGGTGGCTTTGTAGATTATGAGGCTAATGTCAGTAGGACAAAAAAATCCTCAACTATAAATACTGTATCTTTTTAAAAATTATATTGGTTGAGATAAAATTTATAGAGGTAAACTACTCTTTTTTTAGGTATACAATTCTATGAATTTGGCAAATGCATACAGTAGGGTACCCACCTCGGCAGCTGAGATAGGGAAGATTTCCTTCACCCCATGTTTCCTTGTGCCCCTCTATAACTTGTTTCTGGACTCTATTCTTTTAATTCATCTTTGTGTATTCATTTTGCTATTACTACACTGTCTCGATTACTGTGACTTGATAGTAAGTTTGGAAATCAGATGGTGTGCGTCCTTCAGCTTTTCTTCTCTTTCAAAATAGTTTTGGGTATTCTGGTTAATTTGCTATTTAATATAAATTTTAGAATAATTCCATTTTTACCCCTAATATTTTTTGTTGTGACTTAACTGGGATTGCATTGAATCTATAGGTCAGTCTGGGGCAAATGATACCTTAACAATATCAAGGGTTCCAAATTATGAACATGGGATATGGGTCCAATTCTTTAGGCTTCCCTTGGTTTTTCTCATCCTTGTGTTAAAGTTTACAGTATTAAAAAATCACACATGCATTTATTATTACATACAAATTATTTATAGATATTTACCTTGTATTTTGCAATGTTGCTCTACCCGCTTGTTAGTTCTAGTAGATTCATGTGTATTTTCCACTTCTGATATTCTTCATTTCTTCCTCTGTATTTAAATTTACATGTGGTGACCTTTCTTTTCAGCCTGGAGAGCCTCCCGTATTATTTTCTCGTATTGAACATATGCTGATTCATTCAGCTTTCATTTATCTGACAATGTCTTTTTTTCACCCTCATTCTTCAAGTATATTTTTCACTGAATATAGAATTCTTCTGCAACAGAGTTTTTTTCTTCCAGTGTTTTAAATATATCCTCTTTTTTCTGACATCCATTACTTCTAATAAGAAGTTAATCATTATATTTTTTTACATGAAATTTTTCTTTTTTTCTGGATGTTTAAAAATTTTAGACTTTTATTTTCATCATTTTTACGAGGATGAGCTTGGCCCTTATTCCAGGGCTTCAGCCTTATTTGGGGGCATGGATTTTATTTTCATAGGTCTCCCCTCAATACTTGAGCTGCTCACTGAGTGGTCTTCTTTCTCCCTGGGCAGGATTCACCATTCCCACCATTCCCATGTCCTCTGGAATCTCCACCCCGTTTTCAGGGTCCCTGGGTGAACCCCAAGAAGACTTCCGTTCCCTCTCCCCAGCCTCCTTCCAGAACCCACCTCTCTGGTAATTTACCCCATAAATTTCAGTTGCTTTCACAACCCAGAACCTATTATCTGTGCCTCCTGAGCAAGAGATTTGCTCCACTTGGCCTCTGTCTCCCTGTGCGCTGACAAGAAAGGGATACCAAACAGGAAACCAGGGCATCGTGGGGTTCACCTCCTCAATTTTCTTCTTACATAGACTACAATACTGCTCTGCCAACTGGTTATCTCATGTTCTTTGTGCATCTTTATGATGGTTTTTGTCAGGAGCGCAGGTCTAGTACTCTGTCTTGGCAGGAACCCAAGTCTATTCCAAGACTATGTATTTCCTACAGCTTTATTGAATATTAAGCAAGCTGTTAGCTCTAGGTTTTTCTACATGTTCTTTATTCATCAGAGACATTTTCTTTAATTCCTAGTTTGATTGTGGATTGACAGACTGAATATTGTTAGGATGCAAAATTTCCAAAAATGGACCTACAGATTCATCAAAATCACTATCAAAACCTCAGAACCAAAAAGTTTAATAAATGGTGACACTATCCTATGATACATATGGAAATACAGAAGGCCTAAAATAGCCAAAATGATCATGAAAAAGATCAACAAAGTTGGTAGACTTACTCTAAGTTCCAAAATCAAGACAATATAATAAGGCTTTGGTCAAGTAAAAGCATAAAAGATTAATGGAACAAATTTGAAAATGCAGAAATAAACTAGCCAAAATGTTCTTCAAGCTGTGTTTTTTTATTCAAGTATAGTTGACTTACAATATTATATTAGTTTCAGGTATACAGCAGACTGATTTGATACTTTTATAGATTATACTCCATATAAAATTATTACAGGGACTTCCCTGGTGGCTCTGGTTGAGAATCCGCCTGCCAATGCAGGGTACACGGGTTCGAGCCCTGGTCCGGGAAGATCCCACATGCCACAGAGCAACTAAGCCCATGCACCACAAGTACTGAGCCTGAGCTCTGGAGCCTGCGAACCACAACTACTGAGCCCGTGTGCCACAACTACTGAGCCCATGCACCACAACTACTGAAGCCTGTGCTCTAGAGCTTGTGAGCCACAACTACTGAGCCTGAGTGCCACAACTACTAAAGTTCCTGCACCTAGAGCCCGTGCTCCGCAACAAGAGAAGTCACCACAATGAGAAGCCCGCGTACCACAACCAAGAGTAGCCCCCACTCGCTGCAACTAGAGAAAGACCACATGCAGCACCAAAGACCCAACACAGCCAAAAACAAATAAATTAATTAATTTTTTAAAAAGTTGTTACAAATTATTGGTTATATTCCCTGTGTTGTACAATGTATCCTTGCAGCTGATTTATTTTGTACACAGTAGTTTGTACCTCCTAATCCCCTTCCCCATCTTGCCCTCCCCCCTCTATTCCCCTTGGCAACCACTAGTTGGTTTTCTGTATCTGTGAGTCTGCTTTGAGTTTGTTATATTCACTTGCTTGTTTTATTTTTTAGATTCCACATAAAGTGAAATCATACAGTATTTATCTTTCTCTGTCTGACTTATTTCACCAGGCATATACCCTTTAGGTCCATTGATGTTGTCGCATATGACAATATTTTATTTTTTATGGCTGAGCAATATTCCATTGTATATATATATATACACCACATCATTATCTATTTATCTGACGATTACTTCCATATCTTGGCTATGGTAAATAATGCTGCTATGAATGTTGGGGTGCATGTATCTTTTTGAGTGAGTGTTTTCATGTTCTTCAGATACATACATGGGAGTGAAATTGCTGGATCATGTGGTAGTTCTGTTTTTAATTTTTTGAGGAACCTCCATACTGTTTTCCACAGGGGCTGCACCAATTTACATTCCTACCCACATTGTGCTAGGGTTCCTTTCTTCCACATCCTCACCAACACTTGCTATTTCTGGCCTTTTGGTAGTAGCCATTTTGACAGTTGTGAGGTGATATCTCATTGTGGTTTTGATTTTATTTCCCTTTTGATTAGCAACATTCAACAACTTTTATAGGCTTTTGGGCCACCTGTATATCTTTTTTGGAAAAATGTCTATTTAGGCCCTCTGCCCATTTTTTAATCAAGTTGTTTGTTTTTTTGATATTGAGTTGTATGGGCTGTTAATATATTTTGGATATTAACTTCTTATCAGTCATATTATTTGCAAATATCTTCTCCCATTCAGTAGGTTGTCTTTTCATTTTTGTTGATGGTTTCCTTTACTGTGCAAAAGCTTTTAAATTTCATGAGGTCCCAATTATTTACTTTTGCTTTTGTTTCCCTTGCCTGAAGAGACAGATCCAAAAAAAGTATTGCCAGAACCCATGTCAAAGTGTGTACTGCCTGTGTTTTCTTCCAGAAGTTTTCTGGCTTCAGGTCTTTTATTTAGGTCTTTAATCCAGTTTTCCCAGCACCAGTTATTGAAGAGACTCTCTTTCCCTAATAGTATATTCTTGCCTCTTTTTTTGTAGATTAATTGACTATATGTGCATGCTTTCTGGACTCTCTACTCTGTTGCATTGATCTTTGTGTCTGTTTTTGTGCTAGTACCATACTGTTTTGATTACTGTAGCTTTGTTGTATAGTGTGAAGTCAGGGAACATGACACCTCCAGCTTTATTATTTTTTCTCAAGATTGCTTTGGCTATTCAGAGTCTTTTGTGGTTCCATAGAAATTTTAGGATTATTTGTTCTAGTTCTTTGAAAAGTGCCATGGGTATTTTGATAGGGATTGCATTAAATCTGTAGATTGTTTTGGGTAATATGGACATTTTAACAATATTAATTCTTCCAATCCATGAACACAGACTATTTTTCCATTTATTTGTATTTTCTTCATCAATCTCTTCTAGTTTTCAGAGTATAGATCTTTCACCTCTTTGATTATATTTATTCCTGGGTATTTTATTCTTTTTGATGCAATTGTAAATGGGATTATTTTCTTAATTTCTCTTTGAGGGCACATTATTAGTGTATAGAAAGACAACTGATTTTTTTGTGTATTGATTTTGTACCCTGCAGCTTTACTGAATTCATTTATTAGTTCTAATAGTTTTTTGGTGGTTTGATGTGGAAAACTAGAAATCAGATATCCCACTGATTCTACTACATCCAGGTCATCCACAGCACCCAGGACATAGTGGCTCCTAATATAATCTTCCCACCGTGCCTCTTAATAACATGTGGACTCCTGCAGGAGTGAGTAGCATTACCCCTTTGGGTGAACTGGATCTAGTTAAGGCTTGGCCTCTGTAATGAAGTTTGTTGTCTTCTCTGCTTTTTTTGGAATGGTTTTGCATGGTTCTTTTGAAAAGTAATTTATTTTCCAGTAATTTCAAGTGTATAAAAGAAAGTTTAAGAAGCAGTACAAAGTACTCATGTTTGCCACCTCACATAAAATACTCCAGTGTGTTTTATGCAATCCTGGGATACTCTCCCAGGGAACCAGCACATGAACCCGAAAAGTGGAAATTTCATGGTTCTACCTTGTAATCCTATCCACAGACCCACTTCAACTTTCGTCATTGCCTCAACTGTATGGAAATGTCTTTTCCCATTCTGATCCAGTTTTCTTTTTCTGAAACTGTTACTGAGACTTTCCCACATTTTTTTTCTTCTTTTTTTTTTTGGCTTTATGGCATGTGGGATCTTAGTCCCCCGGACCAGGGATTGAACCCATGCACCCTGCATTGGAAGCGCGGAGTCTTCACAACTGGACCACCAGGCATTTTCAAAACCTTTATGGATTTAAAGCACACAAGATGATTATGAACTGAGTGGCCTTTTCAGTATGACTTCTTTGACTTAGAATGTTTTCAGTGTTTATCCATGTTGTAACATGTATCTTCAGTGCTTCATTTTTTTCATTGTGATTAAAAAGACATAACATTGACCATTTTGAACCATTTTCAGTATACAGTTCTATGGCATTAACTACATTCACGTTGTACAAATAGTCTCAGCATCCATCTCCATAACTTATTTTCCTCATGGGACACTATGTACCAATTTCTCTACATTTTTGCCAACATTTGTTATTTTAGGTTTTCTTGATTATAGGCTTTCTAGTGTTTGTGGAGGGGTATGGCATTATGGTATTAATGTGCATTTCCATCGTGACTAACGATGTTTAACATCTCTTCCTGTGTTCGTTGACCATTTGTATGTCTTATCTGGGGAAGGGTCTTTTCAAGTCCTTTTTCCATTAAAAAAAATTGGGCTGTTTGCGGGGGCCTGCAACTCCGCCGCCCAAGCCAGGTCCCACCAAGCGCTCCTGCTGGTGGCCTCGGTCTCGGTGAGTCCAGCCTGGAGCGGTCTCCGCGCTGCAGGGGCCGCACCGGGGCATCGCTAGCTGCCTCGCAGGGGCGCCGCTTCCTCCCTCGCGCTCGCAGGAGAGGAGACGCCCATCCCCAGGTACCCATGCCTGAGTGCTGAGATTCTGCTGTGCCGCGCAGACGCTGTGTGGGTGGGGCGGGTCTTGCTCCGCATTGGCTGCGGGCAGCGGCAGTCTCCGCGCCTCTCCCGGAAGTGCGCGTCCCGGCCAGAGCACACCTCGTGCAGGGAGTCCTCGAGGCTCCTTGTCTCCGCCCCCCACGAGCCGGCGCGGGTTTAGGGAGCCATTGCGCGGCGGCAGGTAACGACTCCTCCCGTGGGTCCCTGGCACCGCAGCGGCGTCGGAGTGCGGAGCCGAGGGCCGCAGACTGCAGGTAAGGGGACAGGGGCTCGGTGGGGGTGGGGGGAGGAGGGAACCACGAAACACACCTGAGCTGTTTGGTACGGTCGCGGAGACCCCTCACCTGGCGGCTGCAGGAAGGGCTTGCCTTTGAGTAAAGGCTTTGAGGACGTGCCCGAGCCTACCCTCTCCAATTTTACAAAACATCTGCTGGTGTAAAGCTCACTCCCGCGCGGTTTTCCCAGGCAGCCAAGTGCCCCAGTCTCTGCAAGCAGAACCGGAGAGGGGCTGGTTGCCCTGAGAGACTTGCCCTTGGCCTATGGCAAGTCCAAGGGATTTATCCTGCATGGTGATTTCACCTGCTGGGACTACTCCAAACCCCAGCCCCGACTCTGGCGAGCTGGGCCAGCCCTGCGTCCAGCAGTTCTCCAGCCCTGGCCGGCCCTTGGCCTCCTGCTGGGATGGGAAAGGGAAAGGTCCTAGAATTGCACCTTAGAAACTAGCCAGGGGGCATGGATTTAAAGACATGGTGGTCACCCAGGCAGCAGAGAAGGGAGAAGGGCACCTTGCTGCCCTTTCAGTGTGGAATTGGTGGCGCTCCTGCTGAGAGAGCCCTTTCCATGGGGACCCCATGCAGTATGTATGGTGTCTTGGAACTGGATAATTAGAACTTGTATAATTTTCAAATTATGCGGTCCTTTAAAAACAAAACCCCTAGAACCTCTAAGTGTTCTATAAATTGAGGTCTAAAAATTGAAGGTCTGTTTTGCTTCCACTGTGACATTATATTAAGAAATGTACATTTCAGAATACAGAAGGAAACAGAGAACTCAGAGGTACCACTGCAGTTTGGCAAAGGCCATGGGAGTTAATTTGTCAATGCTGCTGGCTTTCAGTAGCCTGCAGCCATTCGCCTCCTGCGGCTGAGCGGGTTTAAAGGTCTGCTGGGTTGCTCTACTCTTCTTTTGTAGAAATCCAGCTCAGAGCCATATGTTGATGTGTAAGAATTTCCCATATTAGGTTCCCAGGCAAATCCTGGAGGGCCAGGGGGATTCCTGCCTTCATTATACCTGTCTGTTTGACTGAAAATCAGCAATGACATATTTTTCTTTACATCTGGTTTTTGGTCTATCATCCAGAGCTTGGAGTAGCTATTTCCCCTCTTCCTCAATAGGCTCGGGTTCCTGGAATGAATTATAGTCAGATGCCTGTGTTTTTACAGATGAGGAAACTGAAACCCAGAAAGGGTGGAAGAGTGCCCGAGGGAGAATGGGAGAGCCTGCCAGGAACCCTGATTCCTGGTTTTTAATTCCTAAACAGCACGGTTATTAATTGGCAAGTGATGACATTGAGGATAAACTACTGGTGAAAATGTAAAAGCCTTTTGTTAAGAATGTGCCCACCAAATATTTTCACTGCATTCCCAACACCTGGGAGGGTGCTGGGTAGAGGGCAGATGTTTAATAGATTTATTGAATAAGTTCAATTTCATATAATTATATCAATGGAAGAGTCAGTAACACTATGAGGTGTATTGGAACAGTGGTCCTCACACTTTGGTACTTCACAGATCAGTAAAAAAAAGAAAATTGTTTTAATAAGGCAGACTGTAACAGAATTCCTAAGTTTTAATTTTATCCCACAGGGGTATTTTTAAAATAATAAAACAAATCTCACCCATGATCTACAAGTCTGTTGGAGGTCTCTTGAGGACCCTGCACAAGGGAGTTTCTATCTTGTGTGACACCCCTGCTTCAGCATCTCCCCAAGCCAGCAACCTGGGACAGCTGAATACAGCTGAAGTTCCTTCCTTTAGTTCACCCTTTCCTCTTCTAAACAGCTCCAGACTGCTTACTCTTCCTCTTCCCCCCACAAAACTACCTGCTGGGCTTCCCTGAATATGACTATCAGCCTCCATCCCTCATTTCCTTTCCCGGTCCTGTGCACGGCCCCGGGCGTCCCGACCAGCAGGACAAATCCTTGTGAGTCCGAGGAGGAACCTGTAGGGGTTGAAAAGAGAAGAAGGGGCAGGAGACGCGAAAGAATGGAGGCAACACAGAATCCTGATCAAGCCTCAAACTTTTATGGCTGCAGTAGCTGTATTTATACAGTACAGAGAAAGGGGGGCGGGATCCAGAATAAGGGAAGTACTTGGCAAATTATCATTGGTGCTGCGTGCGCGGGCTTTCGTTTTAGGCGGGGGCTTTTATCTCATTAAGCAGGAAGAGAAGCAGGATGTCGGCCATCTTCTAATGGCGAAAACTTCTTGGCTCCCAACATCTCCTCCCTTTTTATTTCTTTTAAGGAGGTGGGCATTAACCGAGTGAGGGAGTAGTGACCTGAATCCTCCCGTGGACAATGTATGTGTGTCCACCATTGCTGGCTCTTGGTATCTTTTGGGGAGGAGAGGCAGAGCCAAGAATAATCTTAGATACTGAAGCCAAAAACAATGTTTAGATACCAACCTCTTTCATAATTCAGGTATACTCACAGGGAATAACAGAGATTACCTTATGTATAAAGGTTTTCCCTTGTGCATGCTTTGCTGTCACACTCAACTCGGTACCCATACCCTCCCATCAAAGAGGGGGGTAGGCATGTCTCTGTCTCATGCCGCTCCAGTGGAGGGGCAGCCAGAATCATCTTTTGGTTCTGCTTCAGGTTAAATTCTGAGGCAAGTGTGGAGGGGGTTCAGCCTGGCTGACAACCAGCAAAGATGACAGGATCAGGGTCACAACGGATAGTCCTTGTTGTCTTTGTCGTCTTTTCAATGCCAAGAGGATCTCCATCTTTTTCTGAAAAGGAAAAGAAATACAATCTCAGGGAAAAGGGCCCTGGATAATTTTCATTATTTCATAGAATTTATAGGTTTAATAAGACGCTCGGGCAGCCAACGTGCTCCACCTTCCTTGGTATTGTATACACATGCAGACCCCCTCCCCCAGATGAGGAGTGGATCGGGACCATGGTCAAAGGGTCTTTCCACATAACTTGTGCATATTGATTTTTAGTTTCTTGATGCCAAAGACGATCGGCGGCAGATCTACCATTAATATCTAATTGTAAAAAATTAATAACAAATAGGGCATGACTAAGAATATTTTTTGGGGAATTTTTTGTAGCAGTTAAATCATTATTTTTAAGTTTGGAAATGGTATTTTTAAGAGTTTGATGGGCTCTTTCTACTATGCCTTGACCCTGGGGGTTATAGGGAATTCCCGTAAGATGTTTTATTTGAAACCGGGTGCAAAAATCTTGGAAAGCCTGGGAAGTATACCCAGGCCCATTATCTGTTTTAATTATTTGAGGCTTGCCTAGAACTGTAAAACATTGGAGCACATGTGAAATAATGTTTCTTGTGGCTTCTCCTCCCTGGAGGGAGGCATATATAAAGCCGCTAAAAGTGTCAATGGACACATGAATAAATTTTAATTTTCCAAATTCAGCAAGATGGGTGACATCCATTTGCCAAATTTCATTAGGTAATAAACCTCTTGGGTTTACTCCAAGATGTGGAAGAGGTAAAAGTGTAACGCACCCTGGACAATTTTTTACAATTTGTCTTGCCTGCTCTCGAGTGAGCTTGAACAACAAGCGAAGAGTATGTGCATTAACATGATGTAGCTGATGAAATTGAGTAGCCTGAGAAATAGGATCAGAGGTTATGGTGCACATTAGGCGGGCATTTTTATCAGCTAAATCATTGCCCTGAGAAAGGGGTCCAGGGAGATCTGTATGAGCCCTAAGATGATCAAATAAAAAAGGCACTTGTCTCCGGAGTATAAGACTCTGAAGCTGTTGAAAAAGGGGAACAGCATTGGAAGAGGGTTTAATATATGGAACAGTTTCTAAAAGGGGGACGGACAAGGCTATATATGAGCTATCCGTATATAAATTAAAGGGGGTTTCTTGTAACATTTCAAAAACCTGAAGAATGGCAAAAAGCTCAACAAGCTGTGCTGACAAAAAGGGGTATTGTACCCTATAGGACTGATTGTTTATAACATATACAGCAACACCGGATGATGATCCATCAGTAAATACTAAGGCAGCATCTACCAAAGGAACAGCAGAAGTAATTTTGGGAAATATAAAGAGATGTTTTCTAGCAAACTGAAGGAGCTTATCAGGAGGATAATGATTATCAATATTACCCTGAAAGGAGGATAAGGAAACAAGCCATTTATCATCAGTTTGCAGTAACCAATTAAGTTCTTCTTTGGTATAGGGGAGAATCAAATGATCAGGATCTCTGCCAAAAAATTGACGGCTTTTTTCCCTGCCTAAAGTAAGAACCTTTGCTACTAAGGAAGGGTAGGTCTTAAGCACTTTGTTAGGAGAGACGGACAAATGTATCCACAAAAGGGGATGATCTTGCCATAGAACTCCAGTGGGTGTATGTGCAGTGGCACAGACAATAAGACTAAAGGGACGACCATAATCTAAAAAGGTAATCTGCTGACATCTAATGGCCTTTTCTACTAATTGAAGAGAATTTTTAGCCTCTTTAGTCAGCCTACGGGGTGACAAGGGATCTGATGGCCCTTGTAAAATTTCAAATAAAGGTTTTAACTCTCCCGTAGTAAGTTTAAGATATGGTCGTAGCCAATTAATATCTCCCAAAAATTTTTGAAAATCATTAAGGGTTTGTAAATGTGATACCTGTATGTGTATCTTTTGAGTGGTAATTATATTCCCATTTAATTCAAAACCAAGATAATAGTATGGATCTTTTAATTGTACCTTATTCGAAGCAATTTGAAGGCCAAAGGAAGCAAGATTATCCTTTAAATCTTGATAACAATTAAGGAGCTCGTCAGTTAATCTTCCAGCCAAAAGAATATCATCCATGTAATGAATGATATAAATATCAGGCCAACGAGCCCTAAGAGGATCTATAGCTTGTGCAACAAATTTCTGACATAAGGTGGGGCTATTTGCCATACCCTGTGGGAGGACCTTCCATTGAAAACGTGGCATTGGGCCTTTAAAATTAATTACTGGGAGACTGAACGCAAAACGTTCTCTATCTTGAGGATGAAGAGGGATAGTAAAAAAGCAATCTTTAAGATCAATAATAATTTTAAAATAACCAGCTGGAATGGCAACAGGAGAGGGCAAGCCAGGCTGTAAAGCTCCCATAGTAAACATCGTTTTATTAATTTCCCTAAGGTCTTGGAGGAGTCGCCATGAGCCAGTCCTCTTTTTTATCACGAATATAGGGGTATTCCATGGAGAAGTGGTGGCTTCCAAATGTCCAGCGGCCAATTGTTCCTGTACTAACTTTGTGGCAGCTGTGAGTTTTTCTTCTGTTAAAGGCCATTGGTCCACCCAAACGGGGTCATCAGTTTTCCATCGTATTTTGTCCGCATGGGGCACAGGAAGGTCAATGGCCGCTAAGAAAAAGGCGAACTACCTAGGCCCTGGCGACTTATATTAGATGTCAGGGAAATAGGTTGTTTGATTCCTTGATTATTTTTTCCTAAACCTAAGCCTGGTAGAAACCCTTGATTCAGCATTTGTTGGGTCACCACCTCGTTGGGGCTGGTCATGATTAACTTTAATTGTGACAAGGTGTCGCGTCCCCAAAGATTTAATGGGATGTGTGGCAAAATGTAAGGTTGCACCTGTCCAGTATTACCTTCAGCATCTGTCCATGTAAGAACCTTGGAACTCCGTTTAGGATTGGTAGAATGTCCTATGCCTTGTAAATGAGTTATAGATACTGTACAAGGCCAAGAGGAGGGCCAATATTTCTCCGAAATAACTGTTGCATCGGCTCCTGTATCGACTAAACCTTCAAATTTCTTTCCATCTAACCACAGGGTTAAGAGCGGCCTTTCAGGAGTAATTTGTTGGACCCAATAGACATCTGAGGAACCAAAAGCAGCATCTGCTCTAGGGTAACTAGTGTGGCTCTTATTCAAAGAATTTAGGGGTAACAATACTAACTGTGCTATCCTTTGACCTCTAGGGATCGATATAGGGCCTTGTAAAGCAGATGCCAAAAGGGTAATTTGACCCGAATAATCATTGTCGATAACACCAGGTATAATTTGGAGGCCAGCCAAAGCAGAGCTACCTCTTCCTAAAATTAAGCCAAAAGTATTTGGGGGCAGGGGGCCATAAACTTCTGTGGGAATCGGTTGCACTCCTTGTTCTGGGACTAATATTGAGTCGGTGGAGGCACAGAGGTCCAATCCTGCGCTTCCGGGGGTGGCTCGGCAGAGGGAGCCAACGTCTGGGTGAGGGGAACTTGTCCAGATTTTTGAGGAACAAACCGAATCGCCCCTTGGTTCGGTTCCAAGGAAGGGGCCAGGGGCTGGCCCCGTGAAAAGTTTCCCTGTTTTTTGGGGAGTAGTTGGCCATTTATGTCCGTTTTTGAATAACATTCCGAAGACCAATGTTTGCCTCTTTTACAGCGAGGACAAACGGTGGTGGGAGGAGCTCGGGATTGATGTTGGGGTTGTTGTGGGTTAGCCTTTGATGACTGTCCTTGTCTATATAGTGGACAATCCCGGGCAAAGTGTCCAGGTTGTTTGCAATTATAGCAAGTTTTTTGTTGTTTGTCTAGGGCGGATGTGTCTTTAATAAAATCTTTTAGGGCGGCTCCTATTGCAAGACCAACAGAATGGGAGGGACCAATTCCGGAACACAGTTTAATATAATCAGCAAGGCTACCACCACGATGAGCCCGAAGGGCAGCCTGGCAGGCCGGATTAGCATTTTCATAAGATAAATGTTTAACAAAGGCGTTATCAGTTTCACTGTCGCCCACCAGACGTTCGGTGGCGTCCGTGAGGCGGCTAATAAACTCACAATAAGGCTCTTCTGGTCCCTGGCGAATTTTCGCCAAGGAAGTTGTGGCCGAACCTTTAGGCGGAAGGCGGCGCCAGGCCTTAAGGCCAGCATTTTGTATTTGAGCCAACAGACCAGGGGGAAAAGCAGCCTGAGCCTCATTGGAATCATAGGGGCTGCTTTAAGAATTGTTTCTCCGGTCTCAACAACCTTTTGGATATCGGGGTCAAAAAAATGACCCATAAGAATCTCTCTAATTAAATTCCAATATGAAAATGCAGTCACAGGTACTTTAGAAGGCCCAAAAGTCTTATAATAATCATTTAAACAATCTCCTACACGATTCCAACATTTTTTATCTATCGTCCCTTCTTGTGGGAACCATGGGCAAACATCAGACAGAAATATAAAAAAATCACGCAAATCTTTTTTTCTAGCCTTAATCTTTCGCATCTTGAGGGAATCCTCGATCCCCTGAAGAAAGAGTTCGTGGGAACTCAATTCCTGTCCCATATTTATAGCTCCGCTTACCTTATTCTCAGGTCACAACTGCCGAAGGGCGGCCAGTCCTCCGGGGACCTATTCAAGCTGCACTTTCGAGTTAACTCTCGCGGCGGCTCAGTGGGTGCCTGGCCAGGCGTTCGTAAGCGTGCTACCTCCGTTAGGATCCGTTCCTCGGGCCCCACGTTGGGCGCCAATTGTGCACGGCCCCGGGCGTCCCCGGGAGTCCCAACCAGCAGGACAAATCCTTGTGAGTCCGAGGAGGAACCTGTAGGGGTTGAAAAGAGAAGAAGGGGCAGGAGACGCGAAAGAATGGAGGCAAGACAAAATCCTGATCAAGCCTCAAACCTTTATTGCTGCAGTAGCTGTATTTATACAGTACAGAGAAAGGGGGGCGGGATCCAGAATAAGGGAAGTACTTGGCAAATTATCATTGGTGCTGCGTGCGCGGGCTTTCGTTGGAAGCGCGGGCTTTCGTTTTTAGGCGCTGTTAGACCCAAACGGTCTACGAGGGATTCCAACTCGCCCAAGAACCGCCAAGAGTCGAGAGCCGCTGCAACACGCAAGAGGTTTATTAGGAGCCGATGCACCGGGGTTCCCTGAACCTCACGCAGGAGGCCGATGGGGAACCCCTAAAAGCGGAATCACATACTTTTTATAGGTTTATTTACTCATAGGGCGGGTATATTCTCACAATGATTGGGTAAATGTGGTGACTTTTGAATTCATTGGCTTAGGAACTTTTGTCCCACCTTCTGGCCGTTATAGTTGTCTGTTCATTGTGGCGGTTAGGGCGTATACCTGTTACGGGCAACTGGAAAATTACCCGCTGTCTGGCAAGTCCCCGTCAACTGAAAAACTCCAAGAATTGGTTTCGATAGGGAGAAGGAGTGGCGCACGATAGGGAGAAGAATTGGTTTCGATAGGGAGAAGGAGTGGCGCACGATAGGGAGAAGAATTGGTTTACGGGAACAAGTGAGGGGGTGGAAAGTCCCTAAAGGCCCCACATTCCCCCCCTTTTTTTTTGTAACTAATTTCAATCATGGAATTTCAGTTTCTTTTTGCGAGTTTTGGTATTGTTGCCTTAGCATTAAAACTTGTACCGTACTAATGCGTTCTCTAATAAAGGCTATCAGGCGATTCAGAATGCATGGTCCAAAAGTTAAGAGCAACAATAAAATAATGAGGGGCCCTAACAAGGTGGAAACTAAAGTAGTAAGCCAGGGAGATTTATCAAACCACGATTGAAACCATCCTTTTTGATTTTTCCTTTCCTGTTGTCTTTTGTCCAGGCGCTCCCTAAGTTTGTCCATAGTTTTGGTAATAGCCCCAGAATGATCAATATAAAAACAGCATTCTTCTTTTAGTGCAGCACATAGTTCGCCCTCCTTAAGGAACAGCAGATCTAATCCCCTCCTGTTTTGCATTACCACCTCTGAAAGCGAGGTGAGGGATTCTTTTAACTGAGTTATGGAACTTTCTAATGCCCGGAGGTCAACATCTACAGCTTGCCTTAAGGCATCATAATAGTGGGGTTGTTGGATGAGGGCTGTTGTACCCGTTCCTACCCCGGCTGCCATTCCTAGTCCTAGGAGTACAGCCAGGGTGAGTGTTATGGGTTCCCTCTTAAACCTTCCTCTGCCCTCATATTCATCTAGAAAGGATGAATCTGAATGATAAATGAGTCTGGGGACCAGCTGAACTAACACACAAAAATCGGTTGAAGCTTTAAGGACCTCTAAAGAAATGCAGGGGGTCAATCCTGTGTTACATGCCCACCATCCATCCGGAGGAGGGAGGAGATACCCTGAGCCCTGTGGGAGGCTTAAATTGGCACAAAGATGTCGGTGGGACGAGGGGGGGCGTTCCTACACGTGTACCGTTTCCTAATACTGAGGCCAGGGTCAATTTACTATTTCCTTCTTGTTTCCATCGACATTGATCTGGAGTGTTAACATTATTATAATTAGAATTATATCCTATAGCATCATAATAAGGGGAGGAGCAGCATAGCAAAGCCAACATGATTTGGTAGCCTCCGGGTTTGTGGCATTTAAAACCTCAAAAGCCGCCTGGACCAATGAGAGCATTCGGTCCCGGGGGGGGGGGGGGTCTTGGGCTTGATTGTTATTCCTTTTGGCTCAGAAGTTTGGTTTCTTATCTCTGGTAACGCTGTGGGAGGGGCCAAAGGTAGCGAAGAGTGCCCTATCTCAGGGTTGGGGCTTATAGGAAACTGGAGTAGGGGTTTCAATTTTAGTTTGACGGTCATCAGTAATCCATCATTATATCCTTCTTTATAAAACCTGATTCCCCATGAATGGCCATTTATCCAGTTTTTATCTTTTTTTTCCTGGTTCACTAAAAGAGATCTTAAGGGGATGGCACCATTTAGTACATTCAGGCCTATAAGTTAAGGGGTTGGTTGGGTGTGTATAATTGGCTGTCACCTTAATAAAGTCCCAGCCAGAGGTGGGCTTCCAATAGGTGTCTCCTGTGGTTTCACACCCCCAGCTTTTACAATAAAAATGTTCCTTTCCCCCACATTGATAATTTAGGGACCTATGGCGATGAAATCCCGGGCATACATAAAAGGTAGGGTTGCTAAGTTTCTGTCGCGTACCCGAGTTTTGGCAGCCGTATTGGCCGGCCCGACCGGGTATGGATGGGGCATTTTGACGATCATGGGAGTGTGCTGTGTCCCAATTGGGAGCTCCTATGGCTAATTTACAAACATCGGGGAAAAGGTCTGGCCACCAGGTCCAAGGAGCAGCAGTATGGCTAACAGACCATATTACATCTCCAGTTTGGGAAATTACCTGCCAGGTTAAATGCTGGGGCAGGTGAGGACTAAAATTACTCACAGTCAGTAGGGGTAACAGAGTTAAAGTTATAAATCTGATGATCGCAGAAGCTTGAGCTTGAGCGGGTTGCTGGTCTTTTGGGCTCGCCATTCCGATGTTGCAGATGCTGGTGCGGCCTTCACGTGTGAAGCGTGGATCCACGCAGCGATGCCATCTACCTTTATAGCCGTGGGGGTGGTGAGCAGGACGATGTATGGTCCTTTCCACCGAGGCTCTAGAGTCTGGGTTCGGTGCCGACGGACGTACACGGAATCTCCGACTTGGAAGGGATGAGCCTCTGCTGGTGTTCCTGGTCGGTAAGCCTCTGCCAGCTGGGACCACACCTCCTTTTGGACCAACTGGAGTCCCAACAGCCTAGCATATAAGTCAGTGTTATTATGGCAGTCAGGACTTAATTTCTCCCTTAGCATAAAAAAGAGGAGGTGGGGGGCCCCGTATAGTATTTCAAATGGAGTAAGATAATAGCAGGAGGGGGTATTTCTAGCCCGGAACAGGGCTAAGGGAAGGAGCACCGTCCAATCTGTACCGCCAGTCTCTATGGACAATTTAGTTAGGGTCTCTTTTAGAGTTCTATTCATTCTCTCTACCTGTCCTGAACTCTGGGGTCTATAGGCACAATGTAATTTTCAATCAGTCCCCAGGTATTTGGCCACACCCTGACTTACCTGGGCGACGAAGGCGGGACCATTATCTGATCCTATTACCTTTGGTGCCCCGAACCGGGGGAAAATTTCTTCTAAGATCTTTTTGGCCACCACAGTAGCTGTCTCCTTCTTCGTCGGGAAAGATTCTACCCATCCTGAGAAGGTATCTATAAAAACTAGAAGATACCTGTTACCGTACCTTCCAGGGCGTATTTCAGTGAAGTCGACCTCCCAATAGGCTCCTGGGTGGTCTCCTCTGAGCCTTTTTCCGACCTCAAGTTTTCCTTTAATGGGAGTTTAACCTGTTGGCATGGAATGTACTCTCGTGCAATCTGCTCAGCTAATTTAGTTAGTCCAGGGGTATCATAACCTGTCTTGTGTAGTAGGGACACCATCTTTTTGGTTCCAAGTGTGTCCATCTGTGAATCTGTTGTAGCATGGATTTTGCTTGTTGAGGAGATAATGTTCCTTTAGTTATGGCTGGGGTAATTGTTCCCCTATCATTTGGTTTCCCAGGACTCTCATCTGATAGTTCTAGTATGATTTCCCGTGGAGCCACTTCTCGTGCCACCCTATCTGCCAATTTGTTGCCTCTTGTCACCGGGGTATTGTCCTTCTGGTGTCCGGGGCAATGAATGATGCTGACTTTAGTGGGGAGCATGAGGGCAGCTAGCAGTGCCACTATTTCTTTTTTGTTTTTAATTTCTTTGCCCGCCGAGGTGAGCAACCCTCTTTGTTGGTAAATGGCCCCATGGACATGGGCGGTAGCAAATGCGTATCTACTGTCCGTATAGATGTTTACCTTTTTGTTTTCTGCTAGTTCCAATGCTCTAGTCATGGCGATTAGTTTAGCCCGTTGGGCCGATGTCCCTTGCGGTAATGCGGCTGCCCAGATGACCTCTTTCCCGTCTACCACGGCTGCTCCCGCCCGACGCTTACCTTCCTCTAGGAAACTGCTTCCGTCAGTAAACCAGGTAACGTCGGCGTTGGGAGGGGCTGATCCATCAAGTCTGGTCTGCTACCGTGTGCTGCAGCCAGTACTTCCCTGACAATCATGGATGACGGTAGTGCTTTCCAGGTCAGGGTCGGGTAGCAAGGTGGCCGGGTTGAGTCCTGTGGCTGAGGTAAACTTAATACGATCTGAGTTTAACAGCAGGGCTTGGTAATGAGTCATCCTGGCATTGTTAGCCATCTGTCGGGTGGCTGGCGAATTACACTTTCTAATGCATGGGGGGCTGTTATGGTTAGGTTCTGCCCCAAAGTCAGTTGTCAGCATCTTGACCAAAGCGGCCACCGCGGCGATTATTTTTAAACAGGCGGGCCATCCTGCTGCCACAGGATCCAATTTCTTTGATAGGTACGCAACCGGGCGATTCCAGGGGCCCAGTTTCTGAGTTAGTACTCCCTTTGTAATACCTTTATTCTCGGCCACGTTACAGATGAAAAGGCTTAGTGATCCTTCCCCCGGTTCTTTTTTTAGGGCATTCTCTTGCCCAATGACCTTTTTCTTTACAGTAGGCACATTGGTCCTTGTCTAATGGCCGCCTTCTATCCGTTGTTCGCCCTTCCTGTCTATTTCTGTCTCTACTGTTTCCTCCTCTGACTACAGTGGCCAGTATCTTACTCAAATGTCTTTTTTGCCTCTTATCTCATCTTACCTCACGAGCCTCTTGTTCCTTCTGCTTTCTTTCTTCTCTTTCTTCTTCTGTCTCCCTCTTATTATATACCTTATCTGCCTCTTTACTAAGTCCTGAAGGGAGAAACCTTGTAGGCCATCCAGCCTTTGTAACTTCTTTCTAATATCAGGGGCCGCCTGGTCAATAAGGCCATTGCTATGGTGGCCTTATGTTCCTCAGAGGTTGGATCATAAGGAGTGAATCGTCTAAAAGCCTCCATTAAGCGTTCTAGGAACACGGTTGGCGATTCCTGGGGCCCCTGAGTTACCTCTCTTACCTTAGCCAAATTCGTGGGGCGCCTGGCCGCTCCATGGAGACCCGCCACCAGAGCCTGGCGATACATTTTCAGGTGCTCCTTACCTTCCGGGGTATTAAAGTCCCAATTCGGCCTGACGAGTGGAAACCCGGCATCAATCTCGTTAGGCAAATGGGTAGGTTGTCCATTGGCGGCTAACACATTCTTTTTAGCCTCCAGGAGAACCCGTTGCCTCTCCTCAGTTGTGAGGAGAGTCTGGAGGAGCTGTTGACAATCATCCCAGGTGGGTTGGTGGGAGAAGACAAGAGACTCTATTAAAGCAGTAAGAGCCTGTGGGTTTTTAGAGAAAGTAGGGTTATGCATCTTCCAATTATAAAGATCTGCAGAGGAAAAGGGCCAGTATTGAAGGGGTCTATTCCCGTGGTTATCGGGGGGGCCATATTCTCTAAGGGGTAAAGCAGTAGAATCTGGGGAAACAGCCCTCTGGCTTCTGGTGCCCGCCGAGGGACCCCCCCTTTCCGCCATAACAGGTGGCCCTACTGGTGCGGAGGGTTGTGAAGCTGGGGGTCCTAGGGGCGACATGGGATTTAGGGCCGGAGGATAAGGAGGTGGGGAATCTAGAAGAAGCAAATCAGACTGCAGGTCAGGATATATCGCCTTTGGCGGGTCCGGGGCAGCAGATGACTTTTGCGTGTCTGGGGTTTTCTTCAGGGCCAATATCTCCGATTGTGCTGGAGCGCATGCAGACGTGCCTGTTGAGGAAACAAAGGGCCGGACCCACGGAGGCGGGGAGAGAACTAGATCTTCCCAGACCAAGATATATGGTATCTGGTCTGGGTGTCCGTGGGGTCCTGTGTTAAAGACCCTAGACTTGACTAGCCCAACCTTATCTAACAAAAAAGATCCTTCGGGTGGCCACCCTGTCTGAAATGTAGGCCACTCAGAGGTACACAGCGTTTGCCATTTTCCTTTCCTTACTTCTACCGAAAGGTTGTGGGCCCTAGCCCTAACTTCGGTCCAGTGGCTTAGGGTAAGAGAAAGAGGAGTCGTCATAGTTTGTCCCATTGTCGTCCGTCAAAAGAAAGATAATAGTACAGAAAAACAATAAAATTTCAAAAGACACACATTGATATTGCCGCCGCGAACTTAAACCCGAAACCAACTCAAATTCAGATGGCAGCTTATATAACCTGCCAGAACCAGCCGCCGCGAACTTAAACCCGAAACCAACTCAAATTCAGATGGCAGCTTATATAACCTGCCAGAACCAGATGAAGGGGAGACAAAATTTGTTTCTCCTTCCAGATGGACCACCAGGGCGTCCCCCGGGGCCCATGGACACTAGCTTTCGGCACGTCTGCCTAGCCAGGAGTCCAATACAGATTCCACAGCAAGCCGGTTCGCACGGCTTTTTCCTAATGGCGGCTAGCAACAAACAAACGACAAACAAACAGACAATTGGGCTCGAGCCTACCTGATACCTCCGACTCCCGATGTTCTTGTGACCCGGGGGCGAGTGGGGATCCCGGACGAGCCCCCAAATGTTAGACCCAAACGGTCTACGAGGGATTCCAACTCGCCCAAGAACCGCCAAGAGTCGAGAGCCGCTGCAACACGCAAGAGGTTTATTAGGAGCCGATGCACCGGGGTTCCCTGAACCTCACGCAGGAGGCCGATGGGGAACCCCTAAAAGCGGAAATCACATACTTTTTATAGGTTTATTTACTCATATGCGGGTATATTCTCACAATGATTGGGTAAATGTGGTGACTTTTGAATTCATTGGCTTAGGAACTTTTGTCCCACCTTCTGGCCGTTATAGTTGTCTGTTCATTGTGGCGGTTAGGGCGTATACCTGTTACGGGCAACTGGAAAATTACCCGCTGTCCTGGCAAGTCCCCGTCAACTGAAAAACTCCAAGAATTGGTTTCGATAGGGAGAAGGAGTGGCGCACGATAGGGAGAAGAATTGGTTTCGATAGGGAGAAGGAGTGGCGCACGATAGGGAGAAGAATTGGTTTACGGGAACAAGTGAGGGGGTGGAAAGTCCCTAAAGGCCCCACAGCGCGGGCTTTTATCTCATTAAGCAGGAAGAGAAGCAGGATGTCGGCCATCTTCTAATGGCGAAAACTTCTTGGCTCCCAACATCTCCTCCCTTTTTTATTTCTTTTAAGGAGATGGGCATTAACCGAGTGAGGGAGTAGTGACCTGAATCCTCCCGTGGACAATGTATGTGTGTCCACCATTGCTGGCTCTTGGTATCTTTTGGGGAGGAGAGGCAGAGCCAAGAATAATCTTAGATACTGAAGCCAAAAACAATGTTTAGATACCAACCTCTTTCATAATTCAGGTATACTCACAGGGAATAACAGAGATTACCTTATGTATAAAGGTTTTCCTTGTGCATGCTTTGCTGTCACACTCAACTCGGTACCCATACCCTCCCATCAAAGAGGGGGGTAGGCATGTCTCTGTCTCATGCCGCTCCAGTGGAGGGGCAGCCAGAATCATCTTTTGGTTCTGCTTCAGGTTAAATTCTGAGGCAAGTGTGGAGGGGGTTCAGCCTGGCTGACAACCAGCAAAGATGACAGGATCAGGTCACAACGGATAGTCCTTGTTGTCTTTGTCGTCTTTTCAATGCCAAGAGGATCTCCATCTTTTCTGAAAAGGAAAAGAAATACAATCTCAGGGAAAAGGGCCCTGGATAATTTTCATTATTTCATAGAATTTATAGGTTTAATAAGACGCTCGGGCAGCCAACGTCTGGGTGAGGGGAACTTGTCCAGATTTTTGAGGAACAAACCGAATCGCCCCTTGGTTCGGTTCCAAGGAAGGGGCCAGGGGCTGGCCCCGTGAAGTTTCCCTGTTTTTTGGCCATTTATGTCCGTTTTTGAATAACATTCCGAAGACCAATGTTTGCCTCTTTTACAGCGAGGACAAACGGTGGTGGGAGGAGCTCGGGATTGATGTTGGGGTTGTTGTGGGTTAGCCTTTGATGACTGTCCTTGTCTATATAGTGGACAATCCCGGGCAAAGTGTCCAGGTTGTTTGCAATTATAGCAAGTTTTTTGTTGTTTGTCTAGGGCGGATGTGTCTTTAATAAAATCTTTTAGGGCGGCTCCTATTGCAAGACCAACAGAATGGGAGGGACCAATTCCGGAACACAATTTAATATAATCAGCAAGGCTACCACCACGATGAGCCCGAAGGGCAGCCTGGCAGGCCGGATTAGCATTTTCATAAGCTAAATGTTTAACAAAGGCGTTATCAGTTTCACTGTCGCCCACCAGACGTTCGGTGGCGTCCGTGAGGCGGCTAATAAACTCACAATAAGGCTCTTCTGGTCCCTGGCGAATTTTCGCCAAGGAAGTTGTGGCCGAACCCTTAGGCGGAAGGCGGCGCCAGGCCTTAAGGCCAGCATTTGTATTTGAGCCAACAGACCAGGGGAAAGCAGCCTGAGCCTCATTGGAATCATAGGGGCTACGGCCAAGTAATTTATCTCGGGTCCATGTCCGGGAAGTTCTGCTTTCAGCGTTTCGTTGAGCAATTTCTCTACAATTTTCCACGAATTCAGTGCGCCATAAAACATAATCTCCCCCAGAAAGGGTGGCGCGAGCCAGGGTAAGCCAATCATTTGGGGTCAGCCAGCGATCGCTTAATCCCTCCAAGATTGCCAATGTATAAGGGGCTGTGGGCCCATAATTGCTAACAGCAGATTTTAGATCTTTTATATGTTTTAAATTGAGGCGGCGATATTTATGTTCAAAATGACCACCCCTAGAAGGATCATGAATATCTGGTCCCTCATCAGGCTCAGGAGATTCTTTTCCCTCTTCTTCTTCTCCTTCCTCACTATCCTCAGCTTGAATCCCACCTTGGGTGGGTAGACTCTGCGAGTAACAGGGAAAGCTAATTTAATGGGTCCTGATTTTTGTCGAAGTGGGGGTTTGTTGGGACTTCCTGAGAAATTTAAAGAAGTAAGCTCCACTTCAAGGGCTCTAAGCTCCTTTAGGAGATCTAAACGTTCCCGTTTTTGTTGTAAAACGTCTCTCAAAGAGGAAATTTCCTGGGTTAAGGCTGTCTTAGCCTGTCGAAGGGGATCAATTAGGGGGGCAATGGGAGCAGGGGCACTAAAGGCAGGCATCTGGTGAGAAGTATTATAAGATGGCGGAGGCTTCAAAAGGGGAAATCCCCAGGGGTCTTCCTTGCGATGATAACGAGCAGCCTGCTCATCGAGAGTTTCCTGGTCTTGGGGGGAAAGCTGGTCATCATTGGGACCACCCTTAATAGCAGCAAGGGAAGGATAAATCCTTGGGACAGTTTTATTATCTGTGGGACATTGATGATAAGTTTCTGGAATTTTTGGGAAATCTTCATTTGAACCCATATCAATGGTAACGGATGGACAAACTGAATGGGGGCGAGAGGCTGCTTTAAGAATTGTTTCTCCGGTCTCAACAACCTTTTGGATATCGGGGTCAAAAAAATGACCCATAAGAATCTCTCTAATTAAATTCCAATATGAAAATGCAGTCACAGGTACTTTAGAAGGCCCAAAAGTCTTATAATAATCATTTAAACAATCTCCTACACGATTCCAACATTTTTTATCTATCGTCCCTTCTTGTGGGAACCATGGGCAAACATCAGACAAAAATATAAAAAAATCACGCAAATCTTTTTTTCTAGCCTTAATCTTTCGCATCTTGAGGGAATCCTCGATCCCCTGAAGAAAGAGTTCGTGGGAACTCAATTCCTGTCCCATTTTTAAGCTCCACTTACCTTACTCTCTACCGGTCACAACTGCCGAAGGGCGGCTAGTCCTCCGGGGACCTAATCGAGCCGCACTTTCGAGTTCACTCTCGCGGCGGCTCAGTGGGGTGCCTGGCCAGGCGTTCGTAAGCGTGCTACCTCCGTTAGGATCCGTTCCTCGGGCCCCACGTTGGGCGCCAATTGTGCACGGCCCCGGGCGTCCCCGGGAGTCCCGACCAGCAGGACAAATCCTTGTGAGTCCGAGGAGGAACCTGTAGGGGTTGAAAAGAGAAGAAGGGGCAGGAGACGCGAAAGAATGGAGGCAAGACAAAATCCTGATCAAGCCTCAAACCTTTATTGCTGCAGTAGCTGTATTTATACAGTACAGAGAAAGGGGGGCGGGATCCAGAATAAGGGAAGTACTTGGCAAATTATCATTGGTGCTGCGTGCGCGGGCTTTCGTTGGAAGCGCGGGCTTTAGTTTTTAGGCGTGGGCTTTTATCTCATTAAGCAGGAAGAGAAGCAGGATGTCGGCCATCTTCTAATGGCGAAAACTTCTTGGCTCCCAACAGTTTTCTCAGTAAGGTCTTTCACAGAGTTAAATTTTTAATTTTTTAAAGTCCATGTCATGAATTTTGCTTCTTTTTTGAATAGACATTTAGGGATTTATTTGTTAAAATTCATCACCAAACCCAAGGTAGGTAGATTTTCTTGTTTTCTTCTAGAGTGTTTATAGTTTTGCATTTTAAAATTGTCAGTGAACAGTTTTGAGTGAATTTTGGTGTAAGTTGTAAAGTTTCTGTCTACATTCATTTGATTGCATAAGGTTTCCAGTTATTTTTGTATAACTAGTTTTGGAGAAGTCCTGGGATATATGGCTCCATTTCAGGTTGAATTTCCAAATTTCGTGGATTCTGCAGGCTTGCCAGCTGGGAGCCTGGCCTGCAGTGAAGTGAGCTGTTGTGGCCTGCAGTTCCCAGCCAGCCAGCAGGCGGCGCCAAACCCAGCTCTCTGATCCTTGAGGTGTCTGTGTTCCAGTCACGGACTCGGTTCCTTCGGGAACTGGGCTCCTCACCCAGCTGACAGAAGCTCAGCGTCCTCAGGGTCGGCCGTGGGTTCAGCTTCAGGTCAGTGCTGGGTGGAGTCCATGCAGGCAGGAGCCAGACATCTTCAGGATACCACAGGAGTGAAAGGTGAGGGAAAGTGGGGAGAAGCTTCCTGCGAGTGGCTGATGCCAAGGGGGGTCCATTTTCAGAGGACCCAGCAGAGGAAGGTCTTGATGTGGAAAACTGTGGAATTTACTAAGTTACTGTTGTTCTTTGGCATGTGGTGTCCAGTGTATTGGCACTGTTTGGTTGAGAGGACTGTCCTTTCCCTATTTTGTGTTCATGGCTCCTTTGTTGTAAAATAACTGGCCACATACGAATGGGTGTATTTCTGTGCTCTCTATTCTGTTCCCCTGGTTTATGTGCCTATTTTTGTGCCAGTATCACACTGTTTTGGTTACAGTCGCTTTGTAATATTGTTTGAAGTCATGGAGCAAGATACGTCTGGCTGTGTTCTCATTTCTCAGGGCTGCTTTTCCTATTTGGGGTTCTCTGTTGTTCATACAAGTGGTAGGATTGTTTTGTTTCTGTGAAAAATGCCATTTGAATTTGGTAGAGATTGCAATTACTGTGTACACCGCTTTGGCGGAATGAGTGTTTAAACAATATTAATACTTCCCACGCATGAGCATGGACTATTTTTGTATTTATTTGTGTCTTAATTTCTTTATCAGTGTTTTATAATTTTCAGTGTGCAGGTTTTTCACATCCATGGTTAAATGTATTCCTAGGTATTTTGTTCTTTTTAATGCTATTGTTACACGGGATTGTTTTCTTAATTTCTCTTTCTGAAACTTTATTAGTATGTAGAAAGTCAGCTGATTTTTGTGTATTGCTTTTGTATAGTGCAAGCTTAGTAAATTCCTTTATTACTCCTAATTGTTTTTTTTGGTGGTTTGAGGTTGAAAATTGGAATGCAAAAATCTCACTATTTCTACCGTATCCCAAGTTGTATGCAACAGCAAAGACATAGTGGCCCCTAATAAAATCTTCTCATGGTGCCTTTTAATGTCATGTGGGCTCTTACAGTAGCAATGAGCTTCATCATTTTGGGGGAATTGGATCTGGCTAGGGCTTGGCCCTTATAATGAAGTTTGATGTCTTTCTACTTTTCAGGTGTGGTATTGACATGGTTGTTTGGAAAAGTTATTTCTAGTAATTTCAGAGGTACAGAAAACTTGTAGTAGCAGTACAATGTACACTTTATCTCTAAGCTCAGATTCCTCAGTCATCATTGATTTTCCACATCTGCCAATCTAAATGAAAACCCTCCAGTGTGTTCGACCTCAAAAAGAGACACTCTCCCAGTGGACCACCACCATATGAGGAATTATTTTGGTTTTCACTTTATAATCCCATCCACAGGCCCTGTTCAACTTTCACCACTTGCCCCAACTATATGGAAATGTGGTTTTCTATTCTGATCCCATTTTCTTTTTCTGGAACTGTTCTTGAGACTTTCCCTTATTTATAAAACCTTGATGGATTTCAAGTGTGTAAATGAATATGATCTGGGTGGTCTTTTCTGTATGGCTTCTTTCTCTTAGGATGTTTTCAATGTTCATTCATGTTGTAGCATGTATCAGTACTTCATTCATGTTTGTCATTGTGATTAAATCCATACAACATAATGTTTACCATTTAAACTACTTTAAATGTATAGTTCTACGACATTAACCACATTTACATCCATTAAACACCAACTCTCTTCAACCCCTGGGAATCACATTCTACTTTCTTTCTTTGAAATTTGACTTATTTGGTATCTCATACTAGTGGAATCGTAGCATGTTTGTGCCTTTTTTGGTCTGGTTTGTTTCAGTTAACGTAATGACTTTAAGGTTCATCCACATTGTGGCATGTGTCAGAACTACCTTAGTTTTAAAGGCTGAATCATATTCCATTCTGTATATACCACAATTTGTTTATGGAATCATCTATCCATGGACACTTGGATTCCTTCCATCTTCGACCGGTATGAATAGTACTGGTATGAATATGAGTGCACAAATATGTGTTTCAGTCCCTGCTTTCAAACCTTTTGGATATACACCCTGAAGTGGAATTGACATATCATATGTTAATTTCATGTTTAAGTTTTTGCTATGATGTTTTCCACAGTGGCTGCACCATTTCACTTTATTTTTTATATAGCAGAAAAATGGAAGTCTTTGAATCTACCCTATTTTGCATATCCATTCATCCACTGATGGACTTTTGAATGGTGTCTACCTTTTGGGCTATTGTGAATAATGTTGCTGTGAATATTTGTGTACCAGTTCTTGATTTGAACACCTGTTTTCAGTTCATTGACATATATATCTAGGATTGGAGTTTTTGAAATAAACGGTAATTATATTTTCATCTTTTTGAGAAAAATGCCACACTATTGTACATATAGTCCTGTACCTGTTTTCCATTTGCACAAGCAAACCATAAGGGTTCCAGTTTCTCAACGTTGTTGCTAATATTTTTATTGGTTCTTGATTATAACCATTTAGTGAATGTGACTAAATATTGCATTGTGGTTTTAATTAGTATTTCCATAACAACGTAAAGGAAGTATACCTAAGATAATTTTATTAGAACTTCAAACCTCAGGATACTGCTTTGTAGCCATAGCTGTTGCATAACCAAAAACTATTAACAGTCACCCTAAAGAAATTTAAAAAACCATTAAGCCCCAAAATGATCCATCCAAATTCATTGCAGTAATGCAACCAGTTCTACCATGGAAATAAATCCAAACCCACTACAGATCTGTGAAGGTTTTGAAGACAAACCTCATAAAACTAGCAACAAAAATAGTACTTAAAATACAGTGTATGTCATCATTATTCTTACATGGAATGGAACCATGCCAATGTAATGAAAAATCATCGCTGTTTTTCAACTATAAGAACAATAATGACCAACATTTGAAAATTCCACACAGTACTCAAAATCATTAACAGTGCATTTATTGATCTACCAGCCCCATCAAATATCTCATCACAATGAAATGCCCATTCTTTGCTTTGTATTTGTTTAATTTTGCAAGTCATAACAGGTTTAATTCTAGAAATACACTACACATCAGGTACAATAACTGTCTTCTCATCCATAACTCGTATGTAACAAGATGTAAACAACCTATGAATTATTTGATAGTTTCATGAAAACAGAGCTCCTATATTCTTTAATTGCTTATTTATTCATGTAGCATGAGGCCTGCATTGTGGATCTTACACCTTCTTAGAAACATGACACATCAGAATCCTATTACTGTTTTATTAATAACCATAGCATTTATAGGTTACCTCTTACCATGAGGCTAAATGTACTTTTAAGGAGAAACAGTCATTACAAATTCCCTTTTAGCAATTCCTTAGGCTGGCACTAATGTAGTCAGAGGAATCAAAGGAGAATCCTCAGTTGATAAAACCACCCTTACCTGATACTTCGCCTTCCACTTTATTCTCCCAATTTTTATTGCAGCTTTAGCCGTTGTTTACTTATTATTCCTTCATGAAGTAGACTCTAATAATCCAACAGGGATCTCATCCAATATGGGCAAAATCTCATTTCATCCATACTACAAAATAAAGGATATCTTGTTTGCTTTATTCTTCTTAATAATCTTACTAATACTAGTAGTAGTCTCATCTGACCTTCTAGGAGACCCAGTAAATTATACTCCCGCTAAGCCCTTCAGTGTTCCCCCTCACATGGAACCAGAATGATAGTTTTGATTTGCATGTGCGATTTTGTGATCCATTCACAGTGAATAGGAGGTGTATTAATCTTCCCAATCATGGTTTTAGCTATTGTTCCAATACTTCATACAGCAAAACAATAAAGTATAACATTCTGACCTCTTAGCTAATGTTTATTTGGATTCCTAGTAGTGGGCCTATTAACACTTGCATGAATTGGAAGACAACCCATTGATCACCTATTCATTATCATCAGACAACTAGCATCTATTCTATACTTTCTTCTAATTCTTGTCCTCATACCACTAATAAGCGTTAATTGAAAATAACCTCCTAAAATTAAGAGTCTTTGTAAGAAAACAGCAACATTTCTCCCTAAGACTCAAGGGAAGAGGCTCCAGCTCTCTCATCAGCACCCAAAGGTAAATTTCTGCTTAAAACTATTTCTTGAACAATTTGCTTAGGGGACATAAACACTATTGTTGAGTGCTATATATAGCATTAAAAATTGACATCATAGGGCTTCCCTGGTGGCGCAGTGGTTGAGAGTCTGCCTGCCGATGCAGGGGACGCGGGTTCGTGCCCCGGTCTGGGAGGATCCCACATGCCGCGGAGCGGCTGAGCCTGCGCGCCCGGAGCCTGTGCTCCACAACAGTGAGAGGCCCGCGTACCGCAAAAAAAAAATGACATCATAAAGACTAACATTACATATGTACTTTGAGAATTATATGCCCTTCCACATATATAAGTATAATACATGTGCTTTATCGTATATAATACATAATATGTGTAATCGTGAATTATCTCACACGTATAAGCATGTACATCGTGTATTGATGTTATATAAGACATTAAACATTTCACTGCACGCTAGGTTCCAGCCTCTGAGTTTTACAGGGGTAATTGAGGTGATTAATACTATATAGTACATCTGTGTATTAATAATACATTGTCAAATCATTTCCAGTCAACATGCTTATCATTGCTGATAACTAGGACTTAATGATGAAGCCACGAGAAACCATCAACTTGCCTAAAATGTGCCTGTCTGCCATTTCTGGACCATGAACCATACAGATTTCTATAAAATGAACTAATTTCTGGCATCTCGTTCTTACTTCAGGGTCTCTCACCTAAACCATCTCACTTTCAGGGCCATAGCACCTACTGTTTCCCCTTAAATAGGACGTCACAGTGGACTCGTGACTAATCAGGCCATGCTCACACACAACTGGTTTCATGCATTTGGAATTTTTTAATTTTGGGGGGGTGCTGTGACTCGGGCTATGGGCATCAGTGGCCTTAACACAGTCAAGCAAACTTGTAGCTGAAATTAAATTGAGTATTATTTACAGCATCGTTCACCATAACGTGTCATTGAGTCAGTGGTCACAGAAGATAGAGCAATTACACACATAAGTGCACATGCCCATTTCAGGTAAATAGCTTGCTTAATCAAACCCTCTTACCTCCTGCTAAATCTCATACTTTGTATGCCATCAACAACCTGCCAGACTCCTGAAACAAGGCCAACATAATAACTATGTAAGATTCAGTTAACTTACCTGACAATCATATTGCCCTCACTTCTCCAACCCGGTTAGTTAACTGCAAGCTAGCCTCCTAACTGTACCAATTACTTAGATATGTAAGGCTTATAAGGACAGACAACCCATAGTTCTGCCATTTACTCTGAACAAAAGCAAAACTAAATGTCCGTGAGGTGCCACCTCACGCCAGTCAGAATGGTCATCATTAAAAGTCTACAAGTACGAAAGGCAGGAGCAACAGGAACCCTCCTACCCTGTTACTGGGCATGTAAATTGGTGCAGCCACTATGGAGAACAGTATGGAGGTTCCTTAAACACCTGAAATAGAAACTACCATATGATCCAGCAATCCCATTTCCGGGCATATATCTGGGAAAGGCAAAAACCTAATTCAAAAAGATACATGCACCCCAGTGTTCATAGCAGCACTATTTACAATAGCCAAGATGTGGAAGCAGCCTAAATGTCCACTGACAGATGAGTGGATAAAGAAGATGTGATATACATACACACAGACACACAGACATATACACACGCACACACACCCTGGAATATTACTCAGCCATAAAACAGAAATAATACCATTTGTAGCAACATGGATGGAACTAGAGATTATCATACTAAATGAAGTAAGTCAGACAGAATGACGAATGTAATATGATTTCACTCATATATGGAATGTAAAAAATTTGATACAAATGAACTTATTTACAAAACAGAAACAGCCTCACAGACATAGAAAACAAATTTACGGTTTTCAAAGGGAAAAGGTAGGGAGGGATAAATTAGGAGTTTGGGATTAAGATGCATACTACTATGTATAAAATAAACAACAAGGACCTACTGTATAATACAGGGAACTCTATTCAGTATCTTGTAATAATCTATAATGGAAAAGAATAGATCTATAAATATGAGAAAAATATATGAAAAACATAATAAAAAAGAGAATATTCTTCCCACACTAATAGTCATCATAGCACTACTCAACATACATTTATACATGCGGCTAAAAGCCTTCACATCAGTAACTATATTTTCATTGCCAAACAACAGAGATATAAAATGAGAATTTGAACATACAAAGTAAATAAACTTCCTATCATTACTAATCCTAACAGCCACATTATCACTACCCTTAACACCCATTCGATCAGTGCTGGACTAGGAATTTAGGTTAGTATAGACCAAGAGATTTAGAAGGTGTAAGGAAGTATAATTTACTTAATTCCTTGAAGTAAGGATGACAGAACTCTACATCAATTGAATGCAGATCAGTTTAATTAAATCCTTACTGTATTGATGTGCTTCCATCCCACACACTTTTTGTTGACAGGTACATCCTCTAGTCAACTGGCATCAATCTGTTTCTCCCGCCATCCAGAAGGAAAAGGTGGGAGAAGCATTGGCAAAATTGAAGGTGATTTGTTTTTTTTTTGGATTTGCAATTCCCCATAGGGCTTGGCAAAAAGAGGGCATAACCTGTCTTTAGACGTACATTCCAGGGCTTGCTCAGCCATTTTACGTATGTTGACACACTGTTGATTATTTCCAACAAGTCACAGAGATCAGCACTTCATATTTACTCTTTGGTGCTTGAGCTGGAATAGTAGGCACTGCTTTGCATCCATTACTCCATGCTGTAGTAGGCGAACCTGAAGCAGTACCCGAAGACGAACGAATTGACAGTGGCGTCATAACATGCCATGCATTTGTAATCATGTTTTTAGTTATGCCCATTATAATTGGAGGACTTGGAAACTGACTTGTCCCACTAATAATTGGAGTACCCAATGTAGCATTTCCTTGACTACATAATAGACGCTTTTGACTACTTCTTCCAACATTCTTACTCCTACTCCTGTCATCAATAGAAGCCAACGCCAGCAGTCCGTGAACCGTACACGGATCTCTACTATCCTCAGGCTATACACTTAACACAACACGCACAAAGTTCAGTTCATGATTATATTTGTAGGAGTAAATATGACTTTCTTCCCGCAGCACTTTTTTGGCTTTTCACGGATGCCCCCGAGTTGTTTCCGACCGCTCTGATGTATACACAAAGTGAAATATCATTGTATTTATCGGCTCATACATGTAACTAACAGCAGTAACGCTAACACTTTTCTTAATTTGAGAAGCATTTGCATCCAAAGAAGGAATCTCAGTAGTGTAGGTAACTGTGACTAATCTAGAATAATTACATGGATGCACTCAACCATATCCTATGTTTGAGAGGTGTATTTATGCAAATTTATAATAAGCAAGGAAGGAATCAAAACCTCTTCAACTGGTTTAAAGCCAACACCATAACCATTATGTCTTTTTCAGTATGTGAGATGTTAGTAAAAAAGTACATAACTTTATCAAAGTTAAATCAGAGGTGAAAATCCTGTATATCTCTATGGCATATCCATTTCAACGAGGCTTCTCAATGCAATATCACATATTATGAAAGAACTTTTACATTTTCATGATCACCCATTCATCATCCTTTTTTTTTTTTTTTTGTGGTACGCGGGCCTCTCACTGTTGTGGCCTCTCCCGTTGCGGAGCACAGGCTCCGGACGCACAGGCTCAGCGGCCATGGCTCACGGGCCCAGCCGCTCCGCGGCATGTGGGATCTTCCCGGACCGGGGCACGAACCCGTGTCCCCTGCATCGGCAGGCGGACTCTCAACCACTGCGCCACCAGGGAAGCCCCATCATCCTTTTTTTTTTTTTTTTTTTTCCCCATCATCCTTTTTTGATGAATTTTCTAGTTCTCTATATTATTTCTCTCATATTGACAACTAAACGGACTCGTAAATATACAATAGATGCATAAGTAGAAACAATTTAAATCGTTCTACCAGCCATCATTCTAATCTTAATTACCCAACATCATTATGAATTTTTTACATAATAAATAAAATTAATAACCCTTCCCTAACCGTAGAAGCTATAGGCCGTCAATGATACTGAAGCTAGAAATACACAGATGATGAAAACTTAAGTTTTGACTTTTATATACTACCCACACCAGGTCTGAAAACCAGAATCGTGACTACTAGAAGTAGATAACTGATAGGTCTACTTGCAGGGATAACAATTCATACATAATCTCATCTGAACATGTTTTACGCTCATGAGCTGTTTTTGCTTTAGACCTAAAAGCAATGCTATCCAGGGACGCTTAAATTAAAGAACCCTGATATTGACAATCAGGCCTCTTTTGTGAGCAATGCTCAGAAGTTTTGGGGTTAAAGCATAGTTTTATGCCTATCGTTGCGTCCACCCCACTAAAATACTTTGAGAAATAATCTCTGTTCATACTATAGATTCATGAAGACGCTAAATAGCATTACTCTTTTAAGTTGAAGACTGGCAGTTTAAACCTCCTGTTAATGATATGCCACAACTACGTACACCAGCATAATTTATTATTATAGCAATCTTTTTAGTTCTAGTATATTTTAAGTAAAAATGTGAATATGTATTTATATATGAAGCCAAGAAGTAAAATGAATTAAAATACCAAAATACTCCACCCCTTGAGAAACAAAGTGAATGAAAAATCTATTTGCTTTGCCTAATGTTATTTTAATTATTAGGTTTCCAAGTATTTTCTTCACCACACCCAAGTGAGTGATTAACAAATGTATAATTTCTCTTCAACAGGGAGTAGTTTAACTCATGTCAAAACAAATAATGGCCATCAAGAACTATAAAGAACAAACTTGAAAATTAATGCTTACATGACTTATTCATCAGCTGGACAAACTTACTAGCTGTCTTATCACATCCATTTACAGTTCTGACGCCGCTTTCAATACATTTGGAAATAGCCATCTCTTTGTGAGCAGGAACCGTAATAAGCAGCTTCTGTCATAAAACAAAATCATCTCTATCCACCTTTCTACCACAGGGAACATTAAACCTTCTCATGCCTGTGCTAATAATTATTGAAACTATTAGGTTACTTATCCAACTGATAGTTCTAGCCATACGACTACTTGCTAATATCACAGCTGGCCGTGTATTTATTTACTTAATTGGAGGGGCAGTCCTGGCCCTAATAAGTAGTAGCCTTCATGAAATCTGTTATTCTAATTCTACTCACTTTACTTGAATTTGCAGTGTTATTTGCAGTATTATTCGAGATTACGTATTCACATTGTTAGTAAGCCTCTACTTCCGTAATGACCCGCCAGACCCATGCATATTATATAGTAAATCCCAGCCCCCGACCTCTTACAGGAGCCTCTTCAGCTCTTCTCATAACAGTTAGTCTCACATGTGATTCCATTTAAACTCAGTGTTTTTTATTATACTTGTGCTCATGACGAGACATCATCTGAGAAGGCACTTTATTTATTAGTTTGGAAGCTCTCTTTTTTTTATCTACTTCTTAAAAGCTGTAATCACTCAGGTCTTGCCCCTACACTTGTACTAGGCAGTTGCTGACTACCGATGGGCATTTGTTCCGTAATGCAGTAGAAGTAAGTACCACTTCCCAACATCTCTGTCTTACTGTCCTCTGGAGTGTGTGTTCCTTGAGCTCACCACAGCCTGATAGATGGAAGTTTTAAGAATATACTTCGAACAGTTTTTATTGCAGTCTGTTTAGGAGTTTACTTTACAGTCCTGCAAGCCTCAGAACATTACAAAGCACCTTTTCCAGTCTCAGATGGAGTATACAGATCAACATTCTTCATAACTACAGGCTTCCATGGCCTATGCATGATCATTGGCTCTTGTTTCCTAATTATCTGCTTTTTACACAAACTAAAATTTCACTGTATCTCTGATCATCGTTTCGGCTTTGAAGCTGCTGCGTGATATTGACACTTGTTAGATGTATTATGGCTGTTCCTGTACATCTCCACTTATTGATGAGGGTCTTATTCTTTTAGTAGTAATTACTAAAATTGACTTCCAGTCAAATAGTTTTGGTAGAATCAGAAAAAGAATAATCAACTTTATATTATTAGCATTATTTATGAATATATTACTAGTTTCGTTACTTGTGTTTATTACATTCTGACTTCCTGAAGTGAACACACAGAAAAATCAAGTCTGTGTGAATGTATGGCCCTATAGGATCACCACGCCTATCTTACTACATAAAATTTTTTAAAGTGGCCGTTGTTTTTCTCCTCTTTGATGTTGAAATTGCCCTCCCTTTGCCTCTGCCTGTAGCATCCCAAAGAAAACAATCTAATAACCCACTAATTATAGCTCTAATCCTAATTTCACTGTTAGCAATAAGTGTAGCCTACAAGTGAAGACAAAAGAGGTTAGAGGGTTCCAAATATGATAATTAGTTTAAATTAAAACATACAATTTTGAGTCATTACATTTGATTAAATTTATAGTTACTAAATTCCTTTAGTATACATAAATATTCTTCTGTCCTTTCAGTTTCCCTCTTAGGGCTATTAATGTACTGATTCTAGTTAACACCCTTCCTACTATGCCTAGAGGGAATAATATTATCCTCATTCATTATACCAACTCTAATAATTCTGAACACTTATTTCACTCAAGCTAGCTTAATACCCATCATCTTAGTAGTATTTGTAGTTTGTGAGACGGCGGTAGTTTTATCCCTTTCAGTAGTAGTATCAAACACCTATGGCATAGGGGCAGGACAGGAATAAAGATGCAGACGTAGAGAATGGAGTTGAGGACGTGGGGAGGGGGAAGGGTGAGCTGGGATGAAGTGAGCGAGTGGCATGGACATATATACACTACCAAATGTAAAATAGATAGCTAGTGGGAAGCAGCCGCATAGCACAGAGAGATCAGCTCAGTGCTTTGTGACCTCCTAGAGGGGTGGGATAGGGAGGGTGGGAGGGAGAGGCAAGAGGGAGGAGATATGGAGATATATGTATACATACAGCTGATTCACTTTGTTATACAGCGGAAACTAACACACCATTGTAAAAATATTATACTCCAATAAAGATGTTAGAAAAAACCAAACACCTATGGCATCAATTATGTATACAATCTCAACCTTTCTCAATTTTAAAAATTATTATTCAAGCTATTATATTAATACCACTGCCATAATTGTCCAGAAATAATACAATTTGAATTAATACAACTTACAATTTGCTAGTTAGTTTTATTATCCTATTTCTTTTTAACCAATTTAATGACAATAGCGTTAACTTTTGATTAACCCTTTTTGACTGTCAGCGTCTTTACTACCTCTACAAATATGACTCATTACTAATACTCCTTATCAGCTCATTCCATCTATCTAAAGACTTACTACTTTTTTTTTTTTTTTTTTTTTATGCGTTACGCGGGCCTCTCACTGTTGTGGCCTCTCCCGTTGCGGAGGACAGGCTCCGGACGCGCAGGCTCAGCGGCCATGGCTCACGGGCCCAGCTGCTCCGCGGCATGTGGGATCTTCCCGGACCGGGGCACGAACCCGTGTCCCCTGCATCAGCACGCGGACTCTCAACCACTGCGTCACCAGGGAAGCCCCACTTCAAAATATCTCTTAATGACATATTGATTATTTTAAATTAATGTTATTGAAGAAAAGACCCATGCAAGACAGACACTTTCCACCTCCTGTTTGTCTCCTTGAAAGCAGGGAATAAATCTCTCCTGCAATAGGTGCACACCTGGGGCTGAGGTCTGAGGGCTCAGGGCTGCAGGCGTGCTGGCTCCTGCAATTCAGTTCATTCTGGGAACCTTGTGTCATGACTACTGAGGTGCCAGTTAGCTTTGTGAAAACCAAAGCCAGCTCCTCTCTCTGCCTGTTTCTGAGGAAAGGGCTGATTCTGAGCCACTCTGGATTCTCTGGATTTCTTGGCATATGGACTGACCCGCACCCTCTCATCCTGCTTAGCCCTCATCCAGAAAATAAACAACGCACACACTCCCCCTTCCCAATACCCAACAAACAAGCAGATGTCCAGCTGCTCTCCTACCTCAGCCTCTCCAGAGGGTCAGCCTCTTAGAAATATCTTAAGCTCAATGACATACTGCTGTCTCCCTTTCTCTGGCCATCCCCCCATCCACCGACCCCCATGGAAGATAATCCATCCTCTGCCGGAAGGGGAGTGACGTTGTTGTCAAGGGCAGAGTGTGGAGAGTGAGGGAATTCTGTACAAACCGACCTTGTGCAACGTAATTCTCATCCTGCTTAGCCACCCCACATAGTGTATTTCCTTTTCCGCAATCGCCTCTCTTTGTTCAACCCAACAGAAAAGCATTTAGGTTTTGCCACTTCTCTGGGTCTTTCTTCATTTCCTTAGGAGGGCGCCCTGGGTCACGTAAAACTCATGGGAAAGAAATGTGGATGCTTCTCTCCTGTGAATCTGTCTTGTGTCCATTTAATTCTCAGGACCAGCTGTCAACCCTAAGAGGATGAAAGTATGATTTTGTCTTGGCGACATCTTTCTTGCCGACATCATTGAATTCGGCCTCCTTCTTTGGCTTGATTCTTCAGTATGCTGACATACTCTCTGCTACCATCTTCAGAAACTGGAAACGAAACACATTCTTACTGTATGATCCAGCCCTCGAACTCCTTGGTATCAATGGACCCAAATGAGTCAAATGCTTATATCTACACAGAAGCCTGCACCCAGACACTTAGGGCAGCTTTATCCATAACTTGCAGAACTTGGAAGCAACCAAGGTGTCCTTTAGCAGGTGAATGGACACACAGACTGGACTCCAACCATGCAACAGTATATTCTTCAGCGCTGAAAAGAAATGAACGATATATGGAGCCATGGGGAGAACGGGAGGGGCACCTTAAGTGCATATCACTCACTGAACGAAGGCAATCTGGAAAGGTGGCATAGCTTAGGGTACCAACGACATATGACATTCCAGAAAAGGCAAACCAAGAAAGGGTGAAAAGATCAGTGCATAGCCAGGGGTTTGTGGCAGGGTTGAGTGGTGGTGGGTGATAAATAGGTCAAGCACAGAGGATTCTTAAGGCAGTGAATCTATACAGTGTGGTACATTCATGGTGAGATAACATTTGTCAAAACGCGTCGAATGTACAACACTAGGAGTGATACCTAATATAAACGCTGGACTCGGGTGTCCATGTGGATTCATCCGTAGTAACCAGCACACAGAATGTTGATAGGATAGTTGGGGAGGCGGAGGCTTTGAGCACCTGTGTGTGGGGCTGGGGGTGGGAGGGTGGGATGATGGAATAGCAACAGCAGAGCAGGGGGCATATGGCACTTCTCTGCACTCTGCCCAATTTTGCTGTGAATGCAAAACTTCTTTAAAAAATAAAGCCTATTTAAACAAACAAACATTCCAGTAGTATCCCATGGCTGCTCTCTTCAAGTCCTGTTTGTCTGGGCCACTTGAGAGTCAAACTTCAGCAGACATTGTCCTTTCAACCCACACCCTTTTATTTATTTATTTATTTAAAAAATGTATTTATTTATTTTGGCTGCATTGGGTCTTCGTTCCTGGGTGAGGGCTTTCTCTAGTTGCAGCGAGCGGGGGCTACTCGTTGTTGTGGTGTGCAGGCTTCTCATTGTGGTAGCTTCTCTTGTTGCGGAGCACGGGCTCTAGGCGCGGGGTTCAGTAGTTGTGGCTCGCGGACTCAGTAGTTGTGGCTCGCGGGATGTAGAGCGCAGGCTCAGTGCATGGGCTGAGTGGTGCGTGGGCTTAGTTGCAACGTGGCATGTGGGATCTCCCCGGACCAGGGCTCGAACCCATGTCCCCTGCCTTGGCAGGTGGATTCTTAACCACTGCGCCACCAGGAAACCCAACCTGCATGCTTATAAAGTTTCATCTAACATCTGCTTTTTATCTCACTACTCTCTTTTCTTTTTTCTTTTTTATTTATTTATTTTTTTGCGGTACGCGGGCCTCTCACTGCTGTGGCCTCACCCCTTGCAGAGCACAGACTCCGGACGCTCAGGCTCAGCGGCCATGGCTCACGGGCCCAGCCGCTCCGCAGCATGTGGGATCTTCCCGGGCCGGGGCACGAACCTGTGTCCCCCGCATTGGCAGGCGGACTCTCAACCACTGCGCCACCAGGGAAGCCCTCTCTTTTCTTTTTTATAAGATAGTATTTTTTCTTCTTTTTTATCTTTAAAATTAATTAATTAATTTTTTGGCTGTGCTGTGTGGCTTGTGGGATCTTAGTTCCTCAACCAGGGATTGAACCTGGGCCCTCGCAGTGAAAGTACCGAGTCCTAACCACTGGACTGCCAGGGAATTCCCTTTTTCTCTCTCTCTTTTTTAAATTGATGTATAATTGACAGGTAATATTATATTAGTTTTCTGGTATACAACATAGTGATTCTATATTTTTATACATTACAAAATGATCACCAAGGTAAATCTAGTTACCGTTTGTCACCGTACAATGTTATTACAGTATTATGGACTCTGTTCCCTATTCTGTACATTACATCCCCATGACATTTGTTTTATAACTGGAATTCGGTACCTCTCAATCTTTCTCACCTTTTGCACTCATGCCCCCACCCCTCGCCCCTCTGGCAACCACCAGCATGTTCTTGGGATCTATGAGTCCATTTCTGTTATGTTGTGCTTGTTTACTTGTTTTGTTTTGTAGTTCCTACATATAAATGATGTCATAAGGTATTTCTCTTTCTCTGTCTGCCATATCTCAGCACGATAGGTCCATTCATGTTGTTACAAAGTATCATTTTTTTATGGCTGAGTCATATTCCATTGTGTGTGTATATGTGTATGTATATATGTGAAAACTTCTTTATCCATTCGTCAATCGATGGACACGCTGGTGGCTTGCATGTCTTGGCTCTTGTCAGTAAAGTTGCCATGAACATAGGGGTGTGTATATCTTTTTGAATTCGTGTTTTTGTTTCCTTCAGAAAGATACCCCCAAGTGTAATTCCTGCATCATATGGTAGTTCTATTTTTAATTTCTTGAGGAACCTCTGTACTGTTTTCCATAGTGGCTGCACCAATGAACATTCCCAAGAGAATGCGTGAGGGTTCTCCACATCCTTGCCAAGACTTGTTATTTGTTGTCTTTTGGATGATAGCCAAGTTTTTAGGTGTGAGGTAATAATCTCATTGTTCTTTGGATGTGCGTTTCCCTGATGATAAGTGATATTGATCATAGTTTCATGTGTCTCTTGGCCATCGGTACGTACTCTTTGGAAAAATGTTCGGTCCCAATTTTTAATTGGGTTTTTGGAGGTTCAGTTGTGTGAGTTCTTCATCTATTTTGGATATGAACCCCTTTTCAGACATATTGTTTGCAAATATTTTCTCATATTCGGTAGGCTGCCTTTTCATTTTGTGGATGGTTTCCTTTGCCATTGGAAAACTTTAAAGTTGGATGGAGTCCCATTGGTTTATTCTGCTTTTGTTCCCGTTGCTTGGGGAGACAGATCCAGAAAATATTGCTAAGATGGATGTCAAAGAGCAGGCTGCTTATGTTTTCTTCGAGGAGCTTTATGGCTTCAGGTCTTACATTGAAGTACTTGATTCATTTTGAGGTTGCTTTTGTAGGTGGTATAAGAAGGGATTCCAGTTTGATTCTTGAGCATGTAGCTGTCCAGTTTTCCCACCACCATTCATTGAAGAGGCTATCTTTTCCCCATTGTATATAGTCTCATCTCCTTTGTCATAGATTAATTGACCATATATGCATGTGTTTATTTTGGGGCTCTCAATTCTGTTTCATGGATCTATGTGTATTTCCTTTGTTCCAATACGATACTGTCTTGATTATTCTAGATTTGTAGTATAGTTTGAAACAGGGAGTGTGATATGTCCAAGTTTGTGCTTCTTTCTTAAGATCGTATTGACTATTCAGGTTCTTTTGTGTTGCCTTACACATATTAGAATTCTTTGTTCTAGTTTTCCATAAAATTCCATTGGTATTTTGATAGGAATGGCATCAAATCTCTAGATTGCTCTGGGGTGTGGAATCATTTTAACAATATGAATTCTTCCAATCCATGAACACGTTATACCTGTCCGTTTGTTTGTGTCTTCTCCAGTTTCTTTCATCAGTGTCTTCCAGCTTTCTGAGTACAGGTCTTTTACCTCCTGGGTTAGATGTATTCCTAGGTATTTCATTTTTGTTAATGTCGTCGTCAGTGGGGTTGTTTTCTTAATTTCTCATTCTGATCGTCTGTTGCCAGTGTATAGAGATGTAACCGATTTCTATAGATTAATTTTGTATCCTGCAACTTAACTGAATTTTCCAATGAATTCTATTTGTTTTGGGGGTCATCTTAAGGATTTTCTATATAAAACATCATGTCAGGACTTCCCTGGTGGCGCAGTGGTTAACATTTCGTGGTCCCAATGCAGGGGGCCTGGGTTCAATCCCTGGTCAGGGAACTACATCCCACATGCATGGCACAACTGAGAGTTCACATGCCAAAACTAAGGAGCCTGCATGCCACAACTACGGAGCTCACCTGCCACAACTAAGACCCATTGCAACCAGAATAAATAAATAAATAAATGAAATATAAAACATCATGTCATCTACAAACAGTGACAGTTTTACTTTTTCCTCTGCCATTGGATTCCTTCTATTTCTTTTTCTCATCTAATTACTGTCTAGGACTTCCTAGACCATGTTGAATGAAACTGGTGAGAGTGGTCAGGGTTAGAGTTAGGTTTAAGCACAATTTACTGTCTTCCCCTTCCTCCCTCTCAGTCTCTCTGAGGCCTCCAGGAAGGACAGGACTAGTCCAGGGTCACACATGACTCAGGGAGTTGAACTGGACCACTGTTTCTCTGCCCACCAGTCCTGGGCATAGTTTTGTGTACTATCTGTGTACCTTCTTTGACCAGGTGTACATTTAGAGCTTTCCCTATTTTTAATGGGGTTGTGTTAGAGTTCTTTGTATATTTTGAGACAAATCCTTTATTAGATATGTATTTGCAAATATTATTTTCCTAGTTGTGTTGTGTCTTTTAATTTTCGGAATGAGGTTTTTCACACAGTAGAAATCTTTAATTTTATAAAGTCCACAGAATCCCTTCTTTTTCTTTCTGGATTGCTTTTTTGTGTTGTGTGTTAAAACCACAAAGCTTGTGATCTACATGACCAAACACAAGCTCATGTCAATTTTCTTTTATGTTTTCTTCTATATTCTTGATTAGTTTTGCATTTAAAACTTGTGTGTGAATAATTTTGAGTGAATTTGGTGTAAGCTGTAAAGCTTGTGTCTACATTCATTTCATTCCATACGGTTTCCAATTCATTGTTCCTTAACTACTTTGGAGAAGTTATGGGATATTGTCTTCATTTCAGTTTGAATTTCCACAATTTAATGGGTTCAGCAGTTCTGCCAGCAGGGGACGCTGTCTCCAGTGACCCGTGAGGGAGGCGCGGCCTGCACTTCCCTCACGGACCACAGGGTGGCGCCGAGCCCGCCTCGCTGACCCACAGCGCATGCGCATTCCCCGCGGACTCGGCTCGGCGCAGCTGAGAGGAGTTGTGTCTCCTCAGTCGACGGCAGTGCTGCGGTTGGGACGCTGGGCTCGGCGTCTCCGCTGACAGGAGCTCGGTCTCCTCAGGACTCGCTGGGGTTTCGGCTTCACGACAACACGGGGCCGTGTCCACGCTGACGGGAGCTGGGTTTCCTGAGGTCGCAGGCGACGCCGGGAGGAAAAGGTGAGGAAAATTGGGGAAAAGTGGGGAGAAGCTTCCTGGGGGCGACTGACGGCTGGCGGCGGGGGGTCCGTCTTCGTGCTACCCAGAAGGGCTTGGTGTGCAAAGCTGGGTTTTCGGTCAGGCTGGTGTGCGGTGGAGCCGCGTGGGTTATGGGGTGTGCAGTCTTCCCAGCACCGTTTACCGTGGGGCTGCCGTTCCCCTCGGTGTGTCCTTGGCCCCCTTGTCGTAAATTAACGGACCCCGCCCGTGTGGGTTGGATCCTGGGCTCTGTGTCCCGTCCCTCTGGTCTGTGCGTCTGTTTTGAGCCAGTTCCGCACTGTTTTGGTGACTGTAGCTTCGCCATGTAGTGTGAAGTCAGGGAGGGAGGTGCCTCCAGCCTGTTCTCCTTTCTCAGGGTCGCCTTGGCCCTTTGGGGTCCTTTGTGGCTCCACACAGACATTAGGAGGATTTGCTCCGTTTCTGTGACAAACACCATCGGAGGTTAGGCAAGGCCTGCATTCACGGCGCAGCCTGCTTTGGGCAGAACGGCCATTTTAGCAGTATTCTTCCGCCCCACGAGCACGGGGTGTCTTTCCACTGATTTGTGTCTTCCGCAATTTCTTCATCAAGGTCTTAAGAGTTTTCAGGTCTTTCGCATCCTCGGTTAAATTTATTCCTTGGTATTTGGTTCTTTTTGATGCAATTGTAAATAGGGTTATTCTCTCTTTCTGATGGTTCATTATTAGTGTTTAGAAATGCAGATGAGTTGTGTGTACTGAGTTTGCGTCTTTACTGAATTCATTTATTATTTCTGATAGTTTTTTGGTGGAATGATATGGAAAACTGGAATTCCAAAATCCCGCTCTTTCTGCCACATCCAAGTCATCCACAGCAGGGAAGAAAGGGAAGTCCTTTATATTGGGAAGTCCTAATAAGTCTTTCCACAGTGCCTCTAAATGACATGTGGACTTGGGGTGAACTGGATCTGGGTAAGGCTTGGCCTCTGTATGGAAGTTTGATGTTTCCCCTGTGTTTCTGGCATGGTTTTGACATGGTGTCTTGAAAAGTAATTTACTTTCCAGTAATTTCAAACGTACAGCCAACTTTACATACATAAAAGCAAGTCTTGTATCTTGATTAAATATATTCCTAAATATTAATGTTGACATTATTTAAAACGGAATTGTTTTCATAAGTTCTTTTTCAGATTATTTATTGCTAGTATATATGTATAAGATAGATTTTTGTGAATTGATATTTTTTTCCTATAAGTTTGCTGAATTATTGACTAGTCAAATAATTATTTGTTGTTATAGGAAGTTTTATATATAAGATGGTGTGATCTGTGTTCTGTGAATAGACACAGTTTTAATTTTTCCATTCACACGTGGATGGCTTTGGTTTCTTCCCTCAAAACCCTGGGTAGAACTTCTAGTACACTATTATCAGCGGTGGAGGCCAGCTTCCTGGCCTTGTTCCTGATTTCAGGAGTGAATCTTTCAGTTTTTAACATTGAGCCTGGTGTTTGCTGTGGCGTTGTATACTACTCTTTTTCATATTGAACAAACTTCCTTTTATTCGTATTTTCTTGAGTGCTTGTATCATGAAATAGCACTGGAGTTGGATTATAGCTTTTCCTGCCGTAATTGATAGGATCATGTGCTTTGACTTCACTTCCTTATAGTTCTTCAGTACATTGCTTAGGTTTACTATGTTGAACAACCTGACATTTCCGGTGTGGAGATACTTGCTTATGGCATCACCCATTTAATGTTCTGTTGGCTCCATGTTGTTGTAATTTTGTGGAGGATTCTTGCGTTCATATTTATAAGGTATACTGGTGGACTGTTCTTTCTCATGATGTATTTGTGTGCCTTGATTACGTGTGGCTTGCTGTTGGTGCTTTGAAGGGTCAGCACTAGGGCTGGGACTGGGTTATGGTTGCCCCTAAGTGACCCCGCCCGATGCAGCCCAGGCCGCCCACCTCTGACCGCCGCGTCCCCCCACCAGCTCCAGCCCGGCCGTTTGGAGACTCCCCACTCCCCGGAGGGCAGGGCTGACCGCCCCTCAGCCTTCCTCTCACCGCCCCGTCCGTTCATCCTCCCTGAGTCAGGACACCGCTTCCTCCGTGAGGCTCCTGGATTCCGGCCTGGGGGACCCACACGCCCCCACGAGCTGTGTCGACCACGAGGATTGTCACCTCAAGAGGCCCCGGAAGACAGAGTCCCTGGCACCTCAGAATGGGACTTGGTGTGCAGATGGGCCACCGCAGAGCTGCTCGGCGTGAGACGAGACGAGGTCACTGACCTGTGTGCGGGCGTCCTCATGGGGGCATTTGGACCCAGACACACGGGGGAGAAGGTGATGTCATGACAGAGACGGAGACGGGGCTGGGAGTGGCCTGGGAGCGACCGACCCCAGAACCCGCGGAGGAGCGGGCCCCCAGTACCTTGACCATGGGCTCCAGGCCTGAGAGGAAGCGTCCCCTGTCCCAACCCCGCCCCCCGTCTGGTGTTCTGTGCCGTGGCCACAGGAATCCCACACCCGTCCTGCAGGGTGCGGCGCTGTGCTTGCTGACACCCAGGACCGACACCGGCCGCCCCGACTCTGGGCATGACCCCCACTCCTCCTCGGGGAGGGACCCAGGGCCCAGGACCCCCGTCCCACAAGTCCCTGTCACGGCAACCTCCCCTCCTCCCCCAGCCACGCCTGGGGCATCTCAGGCCCCAGAAAGGGGCCGCAGTGGCGTGGTGACCTTGGCGAGTGGCCACAGGCCACCGCACCCACCCCGAGACCTGAGTGTGGCCATCTGAGAAGGGACCCACCAGCCCCCTGTCCCAGGCGCCCCGTTTCACAGGGCAGGTCCTCTTGCCGAGTCCCTGGAGGGGGCTGTCGAGTAGGGGTGACTGAGGCCTGTGAACATGTGGGCCAGAGAGGTCCTCCCCAGGAGCCCATGCACAGTGAGCCCGGGGCGTGTGCATCCCTCCCCTCCTGTACCCCACCGAGTGAGGAGAAAGCCCCAGTGACCCCCAAGAAGAGACAAGGCACCCAGAGGACTAGACCATCCACAGACAGGGGGCTGAGTGTCCACCTCATTTCCCCGGAGAGAACAGTGTCTTCACCGGGGCTGCACACGGGCCCGTGTGCCCACAGACACCCAGCTTCAGTGAGCCAACCACACAGAAAACCCCCTTCCAGGGTCCCCTGTGTTAACAGACCCAGCCTTCAGGGGAAGGGGGCCGGCCTGAGCGAGGATGCACGTGCTCCAGTGCTGGACACGCACTGCCCATCCCCCTGGCCCCCTCCTGCACCCTATGGCCTCACCCCCTCAGGAACCCTCCTCCCCAGGCTCCAAGCACCCACATTTCCCACCTCCACCCCGTCACTCTCCACTTCAATGTGCCCGTTTCACCGCCAGGTGAAGAGGACGGCAAACGTCCCACACTGGTGTTTTCAGCAGTGTACACGGGCCTTCCTTTCTCTTCCCGGCTGGGGTCCGGCCGGACACCAGGAGCTGCCAGCGGCGCGGGGCTAGGCGCTGCCCTGCAGGGAGCAGCCCTGATCCCGCGCCTACAGCGCCGCCTGCTGGACACCGGGTGGTTTCCAGCCCTGTGGGGCTTGGGTGCCGCCCTGCAGGGAGCAGCCCTGATACCTGCCCTACTGTGCTGCCTGCTGGTCTCTCTGTCCTCCCATCCAGCACAGTCTTCACCTTCCCCGCTGCCTCCGGTGGTCCCTCTCCACACTGTCCGGCGATCAGCCCCTCGTCCCCACCGCCATCACCCCCAGCTCCACACTCCTCGTCCAGCCTCAGGGATGACCCAGGACCCTTCCTGGGCTCCCCGCCTGCCCACCCTTGGTCAGTGTCCTCAGTCCACCTGTGTAGACCGGTGAGGATCCTCTCCAGAGGCTCCCAAACGCTTCACCCCTACATCCTCCCCGGGGTCGGCCCATGTCCTGTCGGGATGTTCCAGCCTCAGCCCCCAAGTACATGGCAAGGGCAGGCATCAGGCCTGCTGCGTGCACTGCTGTGCGTCCTGCTGTATACACAGGCATGACCCTGCCCCAGGGTGCAGGAAAGACGTGGGGAGAGGGGCTGCCCACAGGACGGACGTCAGCTCTCGGCTCACCAGGCAAGGGCAGCCGGGTTCTTGATCCTTGGACGCTTTCTCACCCAGCCTGACCATGACCTGGCTTTGTTCCCACCCCCATTGTCCCTCCATTGGCCTCGCTCTTGTGAGCAGAGCAGGACAGTGTGGTCTGTGGTCACAGGCTGAGACACACAGACACTGGCTGACCCGCGTGCACACAGGCTGACCATGTGGGATGGGCACTGCACCAGGGCCTGTGCGGTGTGGGTTCACCTGCCCACAGAGAGGCCGGGCCTCTGTCCTGGCTCTGGGAGGTCACCTTGAGTCTGACGGGAGTGTCCATGCTCCGTGGGCCTCGCTCCAGGCTGGTCTGTGCTGATGGCGTGATACACGGTGGGGCTTCCTGAGTCCCCTGGGGGCTGGAGGCCAAGGTTAGGCACATGGCGGTCCCCACATTGACATGACAGACCCCAATAAACCCTGCACTTCAGGACTCAGGTGGGCTTCCCTGGGCTGCCACAGCCGAGGAAGCTGGACCCTGCTCGTCCCCTCTGTCCTCGCTGATTTTAACTTGCATCCTTCACCATAATAAACCCTGAGTATAACAGCTTCAGGGAATTCTGGGAGCTAGAAAAAAGAAGCCGCGGAGGGGGTCCTCGACTCTGCAGTTGCGGTCAGAAGTCGGTGGGGAGGATCTTGGGGCCCTGGAATCCGAAGGGCCCCCCTGCCAGGGGAGGGGTAGGAGACCCCGGGTGGTAGTTGAGCTGAGTCCAAGGCCCTCTTGCGTAGGAGCCTTCCTAGCCCCGGGGATCCCGAAGAGGCCGGCTCCCTCAGCCCCCAGGCCTGGTCCCTACTCTTGAGAGATTCCTTAGGGTGGGGTCCTGGTGCTGGAGGTGCCCCGATGCTGTGGCCTCCTGAGCCCCCAGTGAGGATAACGGGAGTGGGGGAAGACTTGTTCACAGAAAGGGAGGTTCTGCCAGAACAGAGCCTGGGTCTGCTGCCCCTGACCCCAGGTGCACTGGGGCAGGAATGTGAGAGCGAGGCTCCCTCCCCTCCCAAGACACACAGGACACATGGGCACTGGTCACTGGACTCCCACACAATATTAAAATCTCCCACCCAGGCCTGTTGGGTGAGAGATACTATTTAAAGACTGTTAATGGGGGAGGGGGGCCCAGGGGGTAAGGCTGATGTGGGGAGACTTGGAAAATCACCCAAGGATGCACTCTCCCTGCAGCGACCCCGCAGGTGAGCCCAGGTGGAGGTGGACCCCTCAAGTCAGAGCCCACATCCTGGGTCTTTGGAGGACAAATAGCCAAGCACCCTCAGTCTTTGCCTTCACCTGCTGCAGTTAGGGCTTGCCCTGTCTTCTTCACGGTCAAATTCTCACCCCTCCCAGAAGCCCTCTTGGGGATTAATGTGATGGGGGTGTCCATGGCAGTACTGGAGGGTCTGTGGTGGGCTGGAGGCCACGTGGCAGGCAGGAGGGCTCCCACCGAGCCTGCCGGTCCACATCTCCTGGTCATAGGCCAGCACAGAGTCGACCAGTCTGTGGATGTGGTAGGAGGTGCCGGGGACTGGTCCAGCCCATGCAGGTGTCTGACCACCGAGCGGTCAGTGTAGGGTATTCACAGGGAGCCCTGGCTGTGCTCGCACCCTCCGGGGAAGGACACGTCAGCATGGTCCCTGGAATGACCGGGAGGTCAGCCAGAAGTGCCCCCCACCCAACCTCACTGTTAACCACAGGAAACAAGAGACAACTCCGTGCAGAAGGACAGAACATCACCAGTCTGATGCTGTCCTGAGGAAGGTCGGCTGGCATGTGGGAACTGGGTGCTATAGTGGGTTGAATGGGGGGTCCCCCAAAGAGTTATGTCCACGTCATGCCCCCCAGAATCTGAGAATGGAACCTTATTTCGAAGTAGAGTCTTTACAGGTATAATTAGTTGTGGATCTGGAGATGAGGTCATCCTGGATCAGGGTGGCCCTGAATCAGTGACATTGTCCTTCTAAAAGACTGGAGGAGAGTCACAGACTCACAGGAGACACCATGTGAAGACGGAGTTAGAGATGGGACAGATGTGGTCACAAACCCAGGGATGCCTGGAGCCCCCAGAATCTGGAAGAGTCAGGAAGGACCCTCTCCTGGAGCCTCCGGAGGGCGCGTGGCCCTGAGACACCTTGACCTCGGACGTCTGGTCTCCAGGACTGAGAGAGGACAGGTTTCTGTTGCTCTGAGCCTCCGTTTGTGGTCGTTTGTCACAGCTGCCCCGGGAAGCTAATGCAGCTGGTGAGCAGCTCCCTGCCCTGATCTAAACCCTCCCTCCTCCCGTTAGGGGAAGCCTCCTGCACCTGTGCTGCTTTCACAAACCATGTGGTTCATGCTGAACCCCTGCTCCCCTTCTGGGCACTGGCATTTTGGAGGGTGAGGGCAGGCAACACCACGTGACCAGCCCCCAGCCGAGTACCAAGCCTCTAGTGAGGTTCCTTAGGGGGACGGGGGTGGGAGTAACTGTCATGGTTCTGCCCTTCGTCGCTGGGGGAAGAGACACCCTAGAGACCCTCGAGGGAAGGAGGTGGCATGAAGGGTCATGAGGTGACCAGAGCAGGGGCCTTCCCTCCTGTGCATCCCTGCTGCGTGCTGTGACCCATCTCAGCTGTGAACGTGCAAGCCACAAGCATGTGCTGAGTCCTGTGAGTCTCCCAGCCAGTCCCTGAAGGTGAGGGTGGTCCTGCAGACCCCAGCACTTTGCTCCACATCTAGTAGGTGGAAGACCCACTTCTCCTTGCCATTCCAGAAGCGGTTCTAGAGCTGTTTTGGGGTTCTTCTGGGGTTATGCAGGCTGAGCCCCTGTTGCTATCTCCCCACTTCCCCACAAGAAACCCAGAGCAAGCAGTTTGCCCTGTTGCCTGAATGCCCCCCACCAGTTTTCTCAGGAAAGAATCAGGGGTTTCTGTAGCAGCGTCCGCAGACAGCTCTGCATCTGGACCCACGTTCACATCTTGTGTAAACACCGAGAACCTTCCCTGACACGTGCCCCCAGCTGACCACCTCTGCATGCCGACAACAGGTCCCAGTGCGGGCGTCAGACTGACCGCCCGTCTCAGCCTCCGCCTCTTGTTGTCGGAGCTGCTCCAGGCCCTGCTCAGCTCCGTGTGCTCTTGTCCCCCCACACCTGACACCCCCTGACAGTCGTGACGCGGTGACACTGGCTGCTGGGCGTCCAGTCAGGACAGACCAGAGGCAGCACCTGGTGTCAGGTGAGACGTGCCTTTTCACAGGCAGGCGACATAGGAGATACTAGGACTTTGTGTCTAGAAAACAAACCAAGCGGCTAGAAGGTGATCTGAGCTGTGGACTTGAAACCCACGTGCGAGGTGAGGGCTCCCACTGGACACTGGCTCGGAAGCTTCTGCACAGGCGAGACCACACCCGTGCTTCCCGCCCGACCCCTCCAGGCCTCCCTGTGGGCACAGCTGGACCTGCGCTCCTCAGGCACCCCGACCCAGAACCCAGAGGGCTGATGCTGCCAGGGCCTGGGGACGTGAGGGGTCCCTCCACCAACGCTGCTCAGCCCCTCCTGCCCGGTGACCAGGGGAGGGAAGCCCCGTGGAGTCTGAGGCCCAGCACAGGCGAAGCTCACACCCCCCCGGGACCCCCGGCCCCGCCCTGCTTCCTCAGGCCCACCGCCTGCCCCTCCCGGTGCCTGCGTCCCACCGACCCCCATTCCCGGTGTGGATGTCCACGTGCACAAGCCGCTCTGTGTCCTGTTCCCACATGGGACACCCCCATCCCTGCTTCTTCCTAATGACGGCCTGGACCCCGAATGTTCTGGGCAAGAAGAGGGCAAGGAGGACGCCGGCCTGTCCCGTCTGCCTCCCGGGGGCCCAGACACAGGGCTCAGGGCTGCTGGGCCTTGAGGTCTGGATGCTCCCAGGTGTGGGATGAAGCCGCCACTGCCCGCTGGAGCTGCTCCTTCCGAGATTCAGGAAACAGGGGGACCCACCAAACGGAGCCCATCCCCAGGCTCTGCTGCAAGTCTGCTCGGCTTTGCTCTCGCGATCCTGAAGGCAGACCTGTGGGAAACAGGGCCTGCGATTCCCACACTGACGGTGTTCTGTGGAATTTCCACCTGACCCCTTCCTACCCTGTTCTGAGCAAATTACTAGTCCATGCTACCATCACCCCACGAGCAGACCAGGAAGCTGAGGCTCCGAGAAGCCAAGTAATCTAGCCGGAAGCACAGCTGTGGGACCACGGAGTGGGGTCTGTACCCGCCGCCCGCCCAGGGGGACTGCCCGCTCCCAGCAGCTTCCACGCCTGTTCCCTTCACCCCCTCCCAGGACCAGCTCACAGAGCCTCCTCTTGGGGGGATTCACTTACCTTCTTCTAACAGGATCCGCCTTACTATCCTGTTCTGGGATCACCCGGAAGGCTTGTCACTCTGAAGCACGTTCAGTCTCACGTCACCAGGGCAGCTTTCCTGGATCAAACTGACCACCTACCCATCCACTCCCAGCTCAGACCCAGAAAGGCCACCTCGGCCCCGAGCTCCATAGCTCTGCCTGGGCTCCCATCTCCTCCTGCCTGGTCCGTGCCTCCCATGTCCCCTGCAGGGTCACCAGGAGCTCCCACCTGCCCGAGGCAGGCTGTCTGCTCTGTCCTGGGGAGGCCTGTGTGGTGTCAGGTGGATGAACAAGAGGTACCCGTGGGGCCTCCCTCACGCAGCACAGTGGCCAGCACCTGCCTACTGACCTCATCATTCTAGATGGACAGGGGTTCAGGGGCCCTGTGGCATCTCCTGGTTCTCATTTCAGCCCAGCACTCCCCACAGGGAAGTTGCTAAGCAACTCTGTGCCAGCTGCACAGAGAGGATGCGCATACACACGCCCCCACTCCCAGCACACGGGGCTCTCGTGGTCAGGCCCCTCCCAGGATATGGAGCTCCCCTGGGCAGGCACCCAGCAAGGCTGGGCACACAGGAACCATGCACATAGTCCTCATTGCAGAGCACCCCCAGCCCACCTGTCGGTCAGAGCTGACACAGAGCACCTCAGAGCAGGACCTGAACTAACAAACAGCAGCTCCGCGACAGGTCTGTGACCCTGGGCTTCACTCTTTGCAGCCTTCTTCCACCGGGTCTTCCAGAGGCTTCCACTGCAGCTGGGGCACCAGGCCTCTGTCTCCACCCACCACCCCTCCTCTCCCTGACCCCTGGGTTCCTCTCATTAGGAGAGGGTCTTCTTGAAGTTGTCTCCCACTCATGGGCCAGATAAAATGATTAGAAAACAAGCTAGAGCTGCAGCCCCTTGTCTATCTTGACTCTCAGGAGCCCACACCTGTTCTTTGGACCTGGCCGGTTCAGCAAGGCCCATTTTCTGCAGCTATGAGCCCCTGAGGGGCGAGGATTGGCTGACCTGGGCAGCCTGACCGTGCGGGCCAGCCCTCCCCAGGTGTGCCTGGGTTGAGGGCAATATAAACACCGCTCCAGGAAGCAAGAGCTCCTGCAGCTGTGCCTGACGCCATATTCTCTGCACCGTCAGCAGTGTCGGGGCTGGGCTGGTGGGAGGGAGTAGGGCCCACGGCTCTGTGGGTGGCCCGGTGTGAGTGGGGTTCTCCTGGACTTCCCGCAGGAGTTGCCGGGCTGCCACCTGCTAAAGAAGAGGATGTCACCTGTAACTGCCACTGGAATTTCTCCCCGGGCAGAGGTGAGGAAGGAAAAAAGCAGTGGGGGCCGGGACAGGAGGGGTACCTTAGGCAGGGAAATGGAAAGCTTCCAGAAGTGCGCCCGGGTCCAGGACCATCTTGGCTGGCCTGCAGGCACCAAGTTGGCCGGCATGCTGTCACTTGTGTGGCTCCACGGCCCTTCCTCTAGGCTTTCAAGTCCTTGTACATATTCAGGTGTTTTACCTGGGAAGGGTGGGAACAGTTCAGCAGAACCTGGCCTGGGGCTCAGCTCACGTTTACTCAGAGACGCCTCGGCACGGTCCCCCAGCTTTGCAATGAGGACGCTCCTCGCGGCGCGGCTGCTGGCTGCATGGGAGACGATTCCCCTCCTCTGACCAATTTCAGAATTGTTTACCACTGGAGCAAGTGCCCTGATAGGGTTTTCATCTGTGTAACTGGTGGGTTCTTAATCAGTAACGTGAATGGTGACATCAGAGGTCCTGAATCAGGATGGAAATACTTATCCCCAAAAGGTACAGGCGTAAAGACCTGGGGAGGCTGTGTGCAGCCGGCAGCCTCAGGGATGGGCTTCCGACTGACCCCTCAACATTCTGGTGTCCAGCCTCTGCTTTAGGTTTTCTGGGCCCCAAGGCTGACTCTAAGGGTTCTGCAATCCAGCCTCTGTCGGCCTCAGTGAGACCTGAACTTCCAGGATCCTACAGAGCAGGGTCTGTGTGACTGTTCTGTGGCTTCTGTAACAAATGACAACAAGCTGGGTCGTTTAAAACAACAGGAATTCGTCCCCCCCAAGTCCTGGAAACCAGACATCTGAGATCAAGGTGTTTCAGGATGGAAGTCCCTCCAGAGGCTCCAGGATAGGGTTCTTTCTGCGTTTTCCCGCTTTTAGGGGCTCCAGGCGTCCCCAGGCTTGTGGCTGCATCCCTCCCGTCTCTGCCTCTGTCTTCACGTGACTTCTATTCTGTGTCTGTGTCTCTCTCTCCTCTTTTGTCTCTCATAAGGACGCTCTCAATTGGATTGAGGGCCACCCTAACCCAAGATGACCTCACCTCGAGATCCTTAAACTACATACACAAAGACCCTTTTCCCAGATATGGTCCTGTTCACGTGTTCTGGGGGGACACATCTTTTGGGGCCAGCATTCAACCCATTATCTGTGTATAAAATACCCCTCATTTTAGGAGATTACCAAGGTCCCGTATAGACTGGCACAGACAGCAGCCATGTGGGTGGGGTCTGGGCAGAGCGAGGACCCTGGAATCACCTGGAGAGGATGAAGTCCTGGCTGTATTAGGTGAGCTCTTCCACCACGGGGCCCGTGGAAACAGCCACTCCACTCTGTCCGTGGAAAGGGACCCAGTGCCGAGGCCAGAAATGGTTATATTGGAAAGCTGGCTCTTCTGGGATCTCATCATCAATAGCGTCGTGTAACCAATAACTACGGGCTTGGGGGAATCGGTTTCTGGCACGTGATGACAGCACTGTCTCTTTAGGCTCATCCAGCCTAGAATAGGAATGTTTGAAGAAGACTTTGGGAGATTCCCAAGGTTGGTTGTTAAGGAAACTGAGCAGGTTTGTCAAGGTTGTCAAGGAAACGGCTCCCTTAAACTGAAGGCAGGGCTGGGAGAGCTGAACTCCAGGGGTCTTTTAAAGGGGCTGCTCTGAAGCACCGTCACCTGAGCGGTGGTCTCACCGTGAGTTGGGGTTTGAGAAAAGTGTGACGAGATGGAGCCTGACTTTCTGTGATACCTGGGGAGGGGTTTGTAAAGCACCTTACAAGTGCCTTAAAAGCACTTTGCTTTGTTGCTAAAACAGTGTCTCCCAAATATGGGCCGAAGCTCAAGATATTTGTCCCTTTCTTGTGAGAGTCCAGGGCAGGTGGGTGTCAGGTTCCAGGCTCTGTCCCCCTTGCCTCTCCTCCCTGCTTCCAGGTGAGGGCTCCAACCAGCAGGGTGGGGTAACCAGCTGGGCATCATGCCCTCCGTCCTAGGATGCAGGCTGGTCAAGGCCCTCACCACCTCCACCCCTACCACTTGGTAACACGAAGACACTGCGCACCAGCTGCAAGGGGTGGGAAGCCTGGGAGGTGCGGGTTAGCCGTGAACAGGTAAAAGGGGAATAGGTTCTGATGGGCAGCTGTGCGGCTCTGCCGTGAGGGTCGCCTGGATGCCAGTGCACACACTCTGGGTCCTGTGAAGCTTCGATGCTTCGTGGTTCTGGAAATCCTGTAGTGAAGCTAATGCTCTCAGTGGAGGTGGGTGAGCCGGAGATCCGCAGTTCACACTGAAGTTGCTGACGTACATGCAGGACAAAACCATCTCGTGTGAATGTAGATCAGGCACGTTTAACGTGAATGCAGTCGTGTTATGCCTAAAATGTATCTTGTGCCTCCTGTCAGGGACCCCCTCCTCAGTTCCTGGGGTTTCTGTAACTCACATACAGGGGGATGGAGAGTGGGTTCCGTCCAGTCTGAGCCCTGAGTTACCCTGCGTGTGAGTCTGCTCAGGACCACCGTAACAAATAGCACAGACAGGGCAGCTCAAATAACAGACCTATCTCCCAACCCTGGATGCTGTCGGAGATCAAGGTGTGTGCACGCTGGCTTCTCCTGAGGCCTCTCTCCTTGGTGCTTAGACAGCTGTCTTCTCCCCAGGTCCTCACATGGTCTCCCCCTGCGCCTATCTGTGTCCTAATCTCTTCTTGTAGGACATCAAGCCTATTGGATTAGGATCCACCCTGTGACCTCATTTTTACCTTGATCACCTCTTTAAAAATCCCATCTCCAAATACAGCCATATCTTGGGGTCCTGGGGGTCAGGGATTCAGCATGTGAATTTGGAGGGACGTGACTGAGCCTATACCATCCTCCTTAGGAACCAAGTGTGCTTCAGTCCTTCCTTCCCTCAAGTCACACGAGGTGATGTAATGGCTCAAGGAGAGGCCAGTCGTGCAGCGTGTGTGTCCCAGCTGGGGACCCCTTCTCTGCTCTCTTTGATCAGGCATGACAGTGCCTTCCCCGTCCTGAGGTGAGCAGTTCTGGAGTTTCCTGCCGTGTCTCCCAGCCTGTCGAGGTGCTCATTGTCAGGGAACTCAGGAGTCAGTAGCCTAGTGGGGATGCCGGGGACTCTCAGGGCCTTGGCAGATGTCTCTCCCGGCAGATACCCTAGTGAAAGTGGGGAAACATTTGGGGGATTACAGGCGGGAGAGAGTCAGTCTCGTTTATGCTTCAGAAAGACCATGTTGGGGTGGGATTGTGAAACGCACCGTGCGGGCAGAGAGCTTTGTCAGGCCTGATGGAGGAACCAGGCACAAGATTGGGCTTGGGCCAGGGCTGTGGGTGTAGAGGGGAATTAGTGTGGGAACTGGCCACAGACTCTGGCGGAGGAGCTGACAGTCACTGGGGCACAAGGAGAGTGGGAGCCTGGGAGGACCCAGTATTACCGAACCGCTTGGGTCTGCTTGCCCGAGTGCAGTAAAGCCAATCTACTGACACCAGTTGTGGTGAAGGCAAGTGCAGCTTTAATTGTAAAAGCGCCAATACAAGGAGGACAGTTGGCTTGTGCTCTAAAAGCCCAAACTCCCTGAGGGATTTCAGCAAAGCATTTTAAAGGTCAGTTTAAGGAGGGGGGCGGTCGCAGGGTATGTGATCAGCTGGTGCACAGCTCTCTGGCTGATGGTGAGGTAACAGGTGGTTAACATAAATTCTTAGGCGCCGGAAGCTCTGGGGCTAGCTGTTCATGATCATCAAGTAGTTAATTCCTTCCACTTGGTGGTGGAGGAAGCGTGCATCAGACACTTAATCCAGGTACTTCAGAGAGGAGCTACAGGAGAGCATGTGGGGGAGGGGTCTGTCCTGGGAAGGCCCCGTAGGGTCCTGCTCGGTTACACCAGGTGCCTGGGCTCAGCAACCTGGGAAGGTGGGGCTGCTCCTGGGTGTGGGGAGCTGCAGGATCCCAGTCCTCTGAGGGCCCTGTTAGCCACCAAGGTGAGATGGGGGTGCAGTGGCTGGACAGAGGCGTCTGGCCTGGGAGAGGGGTCCAGGCTGGAGATGTCACTGGAATCATCGCAGGGAGGGAGAGGAAAGGCCAGTGGGGGCAGGTAGGTCACAGCAGACTATGTGCAGGTGACTGTGGTCCTGTTGGAAGCAACTCAGAGCCAGAAAGGAGTGGCTGTCAGGGGCTCAGCTGCATTCTCCTGTTCCTTTGTAAAACCGCTGTGTCAGAGTTTGAGACACCGCCCTGAGACGTCTGGGCCCAGTGCTGCCATGGCTTCATCAAAGGGGCCAGGGGGAACAGAGAACCACTGCAGGCCCCGCCCATTCCTCAGTGGGAATGAACCCCATCGGGGCTCCTGGGCTCACAGACTTGAGGGAACCTCTGTCCTCAGGACCGGTCTTCCTCCCTCCTCTCACCTGCTGGTCAGAGGCCCAGGAACCCCCAACCTGGCTCCACCCCCAAGGCCTGGATTCAGAGGCCCAGGAACCCCCAACCTGGCACCACCCCCAAGGCCTGGATTCAGAGGCCCAGGAACCCCCATCCTGGCTCCACCCCCAAGGCCTGGATTCTGGGACAGCTTAGAGGTAAGCAAGACCCTCATGCTCCTTTATCTGCCTGGGGGTGAGAATGTCTTAAACGCTGCAATTGACTGATTATGGAGGGCTGAGTGTTTCCAGCAGGTATGGGTGGAAAGATGGGGTGTGAAGTTCCTATGTCTTCAGGGTCTTCCCAGCATGAAGGTGTGTGTGTTTCCCCCCGCCAGTCAGCATCCTCCCAGGAAGCCCAGATCCACGATTACGAGGGCAGAGGCTCTCTCCTTGCTTATCTGTAACTTCCCACTCCCACAGCAAGGAGCCTGGCTCCCACCACTTGCCATTTATTTACGCATTGCTCCTTTCCAGATTACATGTGCAGAGGTTTCAGAATTGTTAGCTACTACACCCTGGAAAGAACTTCATAAAATAAAATCCTCTGTTTATGTACAGTCCATTTTGCCTTTAGTCTATAGATTCCATTCATTTCCAAAGGTAACTTAGGTCAGCAGCTTTTACCCTATCCCCTACAGTGAGTTTTTTCCATATATTTCTTTTTTAAAAAAATTAATTTATTTTTGGCTGCATTGGGTCTTTGCTGCGTGTGGGCTTTCTCTAGTTGCAGCGAGCGGGGGCTACTCTTTGTTGCGGTGCGTGGGCTTCTCATTGCGGTGGCTTCTTTTGTTGCAGAGCACGGGCTCTAGGCATGTGGGCTTCAGTAGTTGTGGCTCACGGGGTCTAGAGCGCAGGCTCAGTAGTTGTGGCGCACGGGCTTAGTTGCTCCACGACATGTGGGATCTTCCTGGACCAGGGCTCGAACCCATGTCCCCTGCTTTGGCAGGTGGATTCCTAACCACTGAGCCACCAGGGAAGTCCCTGGATAGCCTCTTTTGATGCACAAAGGTTTGTAATTTTGAGGAACTTCAGTTTATTTTTTCTGTTATTGTGTGTGTTTTAGTGTCAGATCTAAGAAACTGTTGCTAAATGCAAGGTCATGAATCCCTTGGTTTATTCCAGAATACTGTCATCCCTCAGTATCCACTGGGCTAGGGTTTAGGTCTGGAGTTTGAGTCAGTGTCAGGGTTTAGGGGTCAGGGTCAGGGGTCAGGGTTGGAGAGTCAGGGTAGAGGGTCTCGGGGTCTGGGGTTAGGGTGTTAGGGTTAGGGTTAGGTTTAAGCATAACTGGCCTCCATTGCCTTTCCCTTCTCCTCTCTGAGGCCTCCAGGATGGATAGGATTTGCCCAGTGTCAAACAGGAGTCAGGGAGCTAAGGTCAATAACTGTTTTCTGGCCTCCCCTCCCCCAGTCCTGAGCTCTGAGAGAAGAATGAAATGTCTCTTCTTGTCTTGGACTGTATCGTATCCAACTTGACCTCTGTCAAGGATTGGGGAGGGTGTCAGAAGCCATGCATGGTTTCCTTCTGCCCTCCTGCCTGGGAAGGGTGATGCTGGCCCTGCTCTGCCTGGGCAGCCCCAGGTTCCAGCACAGCCCAGACAGGAGGGCACTCAGTGGACATGTGTGGATTTATACAGGACTGGGTGCAGTGACCTGCCAGCCCCTGGATGCTGCCTTCTTGAGGGCTGCTGGGGCCCTCCTGGCACTGGAGGCATCCTTTGTCCCATCTGAGTGGGCATGAATAGATGATCAAGTCTCAGGCAGGACAGCCCTCGACCTCTGACTATCCAGGCAGGCATCTGTGGTCCTCTAGCTCAGTCCAGCCTGGGCATTGTCAGGCCCTCATGTACAGTTATGGAGCTGACCATGATGCCGGGCAATTCAAGAGCTACCTGGGCAGTGTAGACATTCCTTTGAGAAGTTTCAACTACCAATACCCTTGTGGTTGAGAAAAAGGCCTCCCCCTCACAGCCTTGTAGCTTGTCAAGAGAGGTAATAATCCTCTTAATATTTGAATGTGTCCCTGACACAACAACCTACAACAGACCATGGCCCTGCAATCCTTTGGCCTTCCAGTTGTAGGAAACTTTTGACATTCATACTCATGAAGAATCAAAGATATGGGAGCAACTGGACCTCCCAACAGGAGGTTCACACTGAGACTGCATTGTCCTGGAGAGCCATATACATCCATGTGGCCTCTGGAAAGCCTGCCAATTATGGGTTCCATGGCATGGAATAATTCTTGAGCCTCCCGTTACTTCATTGCAGAAGAGTTTCCTTACCACCCTAGCATTTGGTTTCTTCCCTTAGTAAAGGAGAGAGAGGAAAGTGGAAAAGGAGCAGTATTGTTTTTCAGGGATGGGCAATTGGTATGGCCAGGGAGATGGCATAGCTCAAGGGCTCCCACCTCTCAGGGGCAGGAATGAGGTGTGTGTGTCTTCTGAGGGCACATGGGCTGTTCTGGGCCAGCCTCTGAGATGTGAGGATCTGATGCCCAATGCAGGAGACTTGAGTTTACCACCACCAATTCCTGCCTTTTCAGCAAGTGAAAGAACTTCTTGCAGTCTTGGGAGGATAGTAAGAGCCCTGGATGAGTAGCTGTAGGCCCTGACCCTAAGTGAACCCCTTTATTCCTTTTGTGTCAGATTCTGTGCTGTGCAGTGAGCTGTGATTGACGTAGAATCTGTTGCTTTCTCGCAGCTAGCATCTGTTCTCATGCCCAACTAGTGCCTGAGTTTTCCTTTGGGAATTACATCTCACCTGCTTCCAGTCCAAACAGTTCCAGAAGGATGAGCCCAAGTTGCACCCAGCTCGAAGATGGGTTTATAGCCCACATCTAGCCAGTCCCATTTTTCATTTTCTGGTGATGGGTCAAGGATAAGAATGCAACCCAAGCCAGACCAAAGGCATTTAAAACCATGACTTTTCTTGGAACCCAAGAAAAGGAGAAACTTTCTCGGAAAATGGATGGTGAGTGGTTGTCAGCCTAGAACTGCTGTTGGCCCAAGGGCAGCGAGAGAGCCTGCCTGTGAATGGGGTCCCCCAAAGGCACTGAGAGGGACAGAGGTTTGGAGAGAAGCAAGGTCACACTGAGACAGTGTGAGCCACTGGACCTGCCAGGTCCAAACCCATTCTTCAACTTGCCACTTGCAAGTATTTATTTATTTCTACCCTTACAATAAATACTAATTTATTTTACTTCAGAAAGTGTGTCCAGTCGCTGGGAAAAGAAAAATTCCTAGTTGACACATCTGAATCAATAATCCCTGGTCCTTTCTCAGGTGTCCTCACTGGGTAGGCGTGGCTGGGGGAGGTGAAGACACTGGGTGGGGTCAGATATTAGGAGAGCTGCCAAACAGCTCTGTCCCTGCTCCTTCCCTGTCCCGGGAGAGGGAGAGCCTGGAACAGTGATAGGATAACCAGTAGGGGAAGAGGTTCCTCAGTGGTTAATTGGCCTTTTTGTGTTTTCCTTAATGTAGGGTCCATTTTGGTAATGTGTTTTTACAAAGAAGTCACCCATTTCCTCTCAATTTCCAGTTTGTTACAATAGGTTTTTCTTATTTGACTTTTAATTTTTCCCACCTTTATCTACAGAATCATCACAAATAATGAACAAATATTGATAGTTTATTATTAACTCAAGTCCATATTCATGTTCCCTTTGTTAAACCTTTCCTTGTCCCAGGATCACAAATGACATGTGGTCATCATGATCTCAGGTGGCCTCGGCCTGCAGCGGCTTGAAGCAGGGTTTTGGTTCGCGGCCAGTGATTGAGGTCGGGTCGCGGCGGTGAGAGGACCGTATCCTAGCCACTAGACCAGTGGTCAGTGACAAGGTCCTGGCCCTACGGCTTTGCAGAAAAGAATTCCCACAAAGATGGAAAGTATTGAGACAAGTAAAGTATTTATTAGAAAAAAAAAGAGTAGAGTACGTGTGGCTAGACACACGGGCAGTCTCAGAGAGAGAGTTGTGCCCTAGAGGCAGTTTGAATCACTTTTACGGGACATTTCTTCCATGTTTCCTTTGGCCAATCATTTTGATTTGCCTGGTTCAGAGTCCTTATTTGGTGTATCTTGGGATCTTCCCATGCATGCATGTGCATCTCTTAGCCAAGATGGATTCTACCGAAGAGGCCTATGGGTAGACTTAGCCCTTAGCATCACTTCTCTTTTGACCTCCTGGGAGCCTTTCTACACATGTAGTTGGGGAGGTCTCCTGACTTTAAGAATGAGGAATATGTGATCTCTTATCTTCTATCTGGGCAGGGCCCAACCTCGTCTCTCAACTGTCTGTTACTCCCATCTCGGAGTATTGGTTCACAGGGAATTAACTCAAACCGTTTGCCCTGGGTGGCCCGTCTGTCTCCTGCCTCAGTCATGTCTGTTTAGTCTCTTCCGGGCTTTGACAGTTGCTCAGACTCTCCTTGTTTCCATGAACTTAACAGTGTGGAGGAGGACTGCTCAGGTATTTTATAGACTGCTCTGCACTGGGATTTGCTTGGTGTTTTGGTGGTGATTAGACTTGCCTTTAAAAAGCAAATCACAGAGGTGAAGTGCTTCTTCTTCACTATATATCGAGAGAACAGGCTCTCAAGGGAACTTCTCACTTATAGTCTCAACTTTGATCACCTAGCTGAGGTAGTGTTTGTCAAGTTTTCCACAGTGAAGTTCATTTTTTAAAATTTATTTTACTTTTTCATTTATTTTATTTATTTGGTTGTGCCAGGTCTTAGTTGCGACAGGCGGGCTCCTTATTTGAGGCTCGCCGGCTCCTTAGTTGTAGCATACAAACTCTTAGTTGCGGCATGCTTGTGGAATCTAGTTCCCTGAGCAGGAATCGAACCCGGGCCCCCTGCATTGGGAGCATGGAGTATTAACCACTGAGCCACCAGGGAAGTCCCATGAAGTTAATTTTTCCCCATGTCCATCCTGTGTGTCTTATTTAGGAAGAAGTCATAACGCAGAACCCACACTTGAGGAGAGAGGGGTTAGCTTCACATCCCTGATGGACAGCTGAGTGTCTATATGAATTGTTTAGAAGCTTTGTGCATAGGAGATTTCTGTTTAACACCATTCATCAAAAACTATGTAATTTACTTTTACCAGCGTGGATACATGAATAATTATTGTAAACCTTTGCTTATAATCCAGCACTACATTATTAGACTGCTTAGTTCATTCTTGCTTTGGTTGTTGAGAGCTTTTTCCATTTGCTCCTGTTCTCATTTTACATATTTTTTCTTTTTCTTTTTTTAAAATTATTTTTGTCTGCGTTGGGTCTTCGTTGCTACGCGCAGGCATTCTCTAGTAGCAGTGAGTGGGGGCTGCTTTTCGTTGTGGTGCGCGGGCTTCTCACTGTGGCTTCTCTTGTTGCAGAGCATGGGCTCTAGGCACGTGGGTTTCAGTAGTTGTAGCACGCAGGCTCAGTAGTTGTGGCTCCCGGGCTCTAGAGCACAGGCTCAGTAGTTGTGGCACACGAGCTTAGTTGCTCCGCGGCATGTGGGATCTTCTTAGATCAGGGCTCGAACCCATGTCCCCTGCATTGGCAGGTAGATTCTTAACCACTGCGCCACCAGGGAAGTCCCTTACATAATTATTCCCTTTTTTTTTCTTTCAGTATTTCTTTACTTTCTGATATTTTAAGATTATCTTGCTTCACGTATTTACTGTCTCAGCCCTTTCTTCACAGAGCCCTTGTTCCTTTTATTAGAGAATGATATTAAAAGTGTACTTGTGGTAGCTAAATTTGCTCAGCTGACAATGCTTGGAAGTATATGCACATATCCCAGCCTATGCATTATACACATAATTATAAAAATTTCCATGTGGAGCTATGTGTATCTCTGTCAGGCTAAAGATAGTTTATACTGATGTCTCCAACCTGATCTGTTATGACATGGATATTGTAACCTTTTCCCTTTGTTTGTCTGTGACTTACCACTCCAGTGGTAAGAAACCTGGCTTCCACCATTTGTCATTTATTAAATTCAGTGCTTGTTCCATTCGATGACTAATACAGTAATTTCAGTACTGTTAGCTACTACCCACCATGGGAAAGAACTTTGAGTCCACTCTGTATATATGGCACATTTTGCCTTTGGTCTACAGATTCTGTTCATTTCCAAAGTTCATTTAGGTCAGCCTATTTTGTCCCACCACCAACAGTGAGTTTTTTCATACATTTCTAAATCAGTTAGATTCTTTGTTACATTGTGTATTCCAGCCTTTGACACTTCCATATCCTAAGTAACTAAATTTGAATAGATTATAATTTACTAATTGGGTTGTAAAAATCTGTGGATGTAGACGAATGCATAGTGGCAGGTATTCATAGCTCTAAAGTATCATATGAACTGTTTCAACCACATGTTCCATAAACTGTTTCCAAAACATGTCTGTTTTGCCTTTTCTAGAATATCATATAAATGAGGTTACAGTGTGTAGCACTTCAAACGGGATTCTTTCACTTAGCAATGTAAGTGTTAGATTCATCTTTTTTTTTTTTTACATGGGTTGAAGGTCCATTCCTTTATATCTGAATACTGTTGCATGGCATGTATATGAGAGGAAAAATAATTTTCCTTCTTCTCTGTTCTTCATGGAGATCCCCCTTGTAATGAAAGGGAGATGAACTGGAGAAAAATAATCGGAAGTTTAATTTATACCATGCATACCTACTTGTATACTTGAAAGATACCCAGGAAAACGGAGTCACTCCCTTGAAATGGCCCAAGCCATTACCTATCTTTACTTTTTTAGCTCGTGAGCTCTCGAGCTCAGGCTCAGTAGTTGTGGCGCACGGGCTTAGTGGCTGCGCGGCATGTGGGATCTTCCTGGATCAGGGATCAAACCCGTGTCCCCTGCATCGGCAGGCAGATTCTTAACCACTGCGCCACCCGGGAAGTCCAAATGCTAGCTTGTGTTTGAACACAGTTTTTCAAAGCAGTTGTCTAAATACAAGAGGTGTGCTTCTTGGATCCTAAGGGGTGAGACTGTTTAGATTTGGAAAAAACTGCCCAACTGTCTTCCAAAGTTGGTTGTACGTGCATTCCACCGGCATCGTGAGTATACTCGTGTCTGCTCATTTAGTATCTGTATATCTTCTTTGTCCAGGTGTGTGTTTCAATCTTCACCAAATCTTAATGGGCTTGTTTGGTATAGTTTGAGTACAAATCCTTTATCAGATAGGTGTTCATAAAAATTCTCAGTAAAATAGAAGTAGAAGGGAGTTTTCTCAAGTTGATAACAAAAATCTACAAAAACTGTAACTTCACATTATGTTTAATGGTAAGAAACATGAAACTTTCCCACTAAGTTCAGTTAAAATTCAAGGATATGGGGCTTCATATCCTCATCCTGTCCTTCATCTGGTCCACAAGTTGAGAGCAAAGAGTTCAGTATAGAGCTCTTTTTTTTTTTTTTTTTTTTTGCGGTACGCAGGCCTCTCACTACTGTGGCCTCTCCTGTTGCGGAGCACAGGCTCCGGACGCGCAGGCTTAGTAGCCATGGCTCACGGGCCCAGCCGCTCCGCGGCATGTGGGATCTTCCCGGACCGGGGCACAAACCCGCATCCCCTGCATCGGCAGGCGGACTCTCAACCACTGCGCCACCAGGGAAGCCCGCATTAGTCTTTTTGAAGTCTGGTTTTCTGCAGATGTGTGCCCAGAAGCAGGACTGCTGGATGATAGGGTAGCTCTATTTTTACTTTTTAAAGGCATCTCCATACTGTGCTTTTTTTTTTTTTTTTTTTTTTTTTTTTTTTTTTTTTATGCGTTACGCGGGCCTCTCACTGCTGTGGCCTCTCCCGTTGCGGAGGACAGGCTCCGGACGCGCAGGCTCAGCGGCCATGGCTCACGGGCCCAGCCGCTCCGCGGCACGTGGGATCCTCCCAGACCGGGGCACGAACCCGCGTCCCCTGCATCGGCAGGCGGACTCTCAACCACTGCGCCACCAGGGAAGCCCCCATACTGTGCTTTATAGTGGCTGTTACCAGCTTACATCTCACCAACAGCATAGGAGGGTTCCCTCTTCTCCATGTCCTCTCCAGCATTTATGGTTTGTAGACTTTTTGATGATGGACATTCTGACTGTGCGAGGTGATACCTTGTTGTAGTTTTGATTTGCATGTGTCTAATAATTCGAGATGTTGAGCATCTTTGCATGTGGTTTTTTTAAGCACTGTGAGAAAAAGTTACATTTGACATTGGCTTTTTGAAAGTCTGACTGTTTTGAAGTTTTGTTCGATAACTACCACAGGACATTTATTAAGGGCAGGTGTCATTTACACCCTGGCAGTCCTTGTGAATATTAAGTGCCCATAAGCACATGTTTTAAAGTTGCTGTTGTGGAAATGGGTACAAGCGGTAGGGTTTCCTTCATGCCCCTCTCTGGTTACTTGGGTAACCGCAGCCACTGTGAAAGACAGGCTCCTGGATTGTAAGTTAGTGTGGACCATGCCAGAGCAAACACCCAAAATCTTGTGCTTTGTTACTTCTTGTTTTTTTTAAATTTAATTTTTCTTTTTTTATTGGAGTAAAGTTGATTTAAAATATTGTTTGTGGTAGGCATACAGAATCTTGTTCAGTTATGTATATTCATATGTCTGTTCATCTTCAGGTACTTTTCCCATATAGGTTATTAGAGAGTGTTGAATAGACTTCCCTTTGTTTTATAGTAGGTCCTTTTTGATTATCTATTTTACATGTATTAGTGTGTAAATGTTTTTCCCAACCTCTTGATTTATTCCTTCCCCTCACCTTCCTCATTGGGTAACCATAAGTTTGTTTTCTAAGTCTGTGAGTCTGTTTCTCTCTCTTTTATTTTATTTTTTTGGCTGCACTGCAAGGCATGTGGGATATTAGTTCTCCCAACACCAGGGATCGAACCCACGCCCCCTGCAGCGGAAGCATGGATTCTTAACCATTGGACCACCAGGAAAGTTCCTGTTTCTCTCTTGTAAGTTAGTTCATTGGTATCAATTTTTAAATTTCACCAATAAGTGATATCATATGATATTTGACTTTCTCTTTCTGACTTACTTCACTTAGTATGATTATCTCTAGGTTCATCCATGATGCTACAAACAGCGTTCTTTCATTCCTTTCCATTTCTGAGTAATATTTCACTGTGAACATGTACCACTTCTTCATCCATCCATCTGCTGATGGATATTTGGGTTGCTTCCATGTCTTAGACATTGTAAATTGTGCTGCAGTGCACGTTGGGCGCATGTGTGTTTTCCAGTTCTGGTTTTCTCTTGTTATACGCCTGGGGGTGGGATTGCTGGATCATATGGTAGCTCTAATTTTACCTTGTAAAGGCACCTCCATACTGTTATTTATAGTGGCTGTTACCACCTTAGATCCCAACAACTGTATAGGAGGGTTCTCTTGTTTCTCCAGTCTCTCAAGCATTTATTGTTTGTAGAGTTTTTGATGATGGCTATTCTGACTCACGTGAAGTGATCCCCCATTGTAGTTTTGATATCCACGCTGCTAATAATACACGAATTAGAGCATCTTTTCAAGTGTTTTTCTTTTAAACAGTGTAAAATTTACCTATTGAAATAGGACATTGAAAGTCTGTTTCTTTTGAATTTGTTTTGCTTACCTACCCCTGGACATTCCCTGATGGCAGTTGTCATTTACAGCCCTACGGTCCTTGTGAATATTAAGTACCCATAAGCGTTGGTTTTAAAGTTGTCGTTGCAGGAAAGGGCAGCCAGGCAGCGGAAGTTATTCATACTCATCTTGATTGCTAGGGAAAACAGAGCCTTAGTGGAACTCCTGTTCCTAGGTTGTAAATTAGAGTGGAAAGTGCCAGGACAAATACCCAAAAGCTTGTGTCACGTTGCTTCTTGTTTAATTTAATTTTTATTTCTTATCAGAATAAATTTGATTACAATGTTGTGTTTGTTCTAGGTGTACAGAATCTGATTTATTCATACGTATACATGTATCTAATCAGGTTTAGATTCTTTGCCATGTTGGTCATTACAGAGCATTGAGTAGACCTCCCTTGGCATCCAGTAGGTCCTTCCTGATTATATATTTTATATGTATTATTAAATGTATGTTAACCTAACTAACATCTTAATTTTTCCATTCCTTTCACCTTTTTCTAAGTCTGTATGGGTCTTTCTCTGTGGAAATATGTTCCTGGGTATCAATTTTTAGATAACGCCAGTAAATGATATCATCGAATATTTGTCTTTCTCCTTCTGACTTACTTTACGTAGTATGATTATCTCTAGGCTCATCTGTGGTGCTGCAGAAGGCATTGTTTCATCTTTTCCATGGCTAATATTCCATTGTGTACATGGACCACTGCTTTTTTGTCCATTCATCTGTAGCTGGACATTTTGGTTGCATCCATGTCTGGCTATTGTAAATATCGCTGCAGTGCACGTTTGGGTGCCTGTGTCTTTCTGAATTCTGGTCTTCTTGGCTCATAGGCCCATTAGTGGTTCGGCAGGATCACATAGTAGCTCAACTGTTACCTTTAAAAGGCACCTTCCTTCTGTTCTGATTAGTGGCTGTTACCAGTTTACATCCCAGCAACAGCATAGGAGGGTACCCACTCTCGGAAACTTATTCAGCATTTATTGTTCGCATTTTTTCTGATGGCCATTCAGACTAGTGTAACGTGATACCTTTTTGTAGTTTACATGTGCATGTCTCCAATAATTCTTGATGGTGAACATTTTTTCATGTTCTTTTTAAAAACAAAAACCAAAAAAGTGTGAGCAAATTTACCTTTTGAAACTGTCTTCTCGAGAGTTTGCCCTGTTTTGAGTATTAATGTCCATTCCTGACCGCAGGACACTTTTTGAGGGCAGGTGTCATAAAAAGCCCTGCATTCCCTGTGAATATTAAATGACCATTAACACTGGGTTTAAAGCTGTTCTTGCGGGAAATGGCCACAAGGCGGCAGCATTTCTCCATTCCCAAATCTGTTTACCAGGGCAACAGAGCCCTTCCTGGAAGTCATGTTCCTCGGTTGTAAATTCGAATGGAATGTGCCAGGAAAAAAACCCATAAGTTTATGTCTCATTGCTTGTTGTTCGTTGTTTTAATTTAATTTTTTTAATTGGAGTAATGAGTAGAATACTGTTTGTTCTAGGTGTACACAATGTGGTTCATTTGTACATTACATATATCCATGTACACATCCACTTCCCATGTAAATTATTACAGACCGTTCAGTAGACTTCCCTTGGTATACGGTCGGTCTTTTTTTTCTTTTTGGTGGTACGCGGGCCTCTCACCGTTGTGGCCTCTCCTGTTGCGGAGCACAGGCTCCGGACACGCAGTCTCAGCGGCCATGGCTCACGGGCCCAGCCGCTCCGCGGCATGTGGGATCTTCCTGGAACGGGACATGAACCTGCGTCCCCTGCATCAGCAGGTGGACTCTCAACCACTGAGCCACCAGGGAAGCCCTGGTTGGTCTTTTTGATATATATATTTAATATGTATTTGTATAGGTATGGAAACCCTCAGCTTAATTTATCCATTCCTTCCACCTTTCCTTTTAGGTATGCATAGGTTGTTTTCTAAGTCTGGGAATGTCTTTCTCTGTGGAAATATGTTCATTTGTGTCAGTTGTTAGATAACACTTTTAAGTGATATCATAGGATATGTCTTTTGCTTTCTGACTTACCTCATTTTCTGTATTATCTCTAGGCTCTTCTATGCAGCCGCAAAGAGCAGTGTTTCACTGTTTTCCATGGCTAATATTCCATTGTGTTCATGGACCACTTCTTCTTTATCCATTCATCTGTTGATGGACATTTTGGTTGCTTCCAGGTCTTGGCTATGGTACATGTTGCTGCAGTGCAGGATTGCCAGCCTGTGTCTTTTTGATTCTGGCCTTCTCAGGTGATAGGCCCAGCAGTGGGCCTACCAGATCCTATGGTAGCTCAATTTAAATGCACCTCCACTCTGTTCTCACTACTGGCTGTTACCAGTTTACATCCCACCAGCAGCTAGAGGGTATACAGTACTCTAAAACCCCTTCAGCATTTATTGTTTGTAGACTTTTTGCTGATGATCATTCTGACTGTTGTGAGGTGAAGGTTTTGTAGATTGGATTTGCATGGCTTTATTAATTCCTGATGTTGAGCATTGTTTCATGCCTTTCTTTTGTTAAAAAAAAGAAAAACGGAAAGAAAGAATGTGAGTAAAATATACCTCTTGAAATTGTCCTCTTGAAAGGTTGACCTCTTTTGAATTTTGGGGTCGATTTTCGACCCCAGGATTTTTTTTGAGGGCAGGTGTCATTTACAGCCGAGTCCTTGTGAATATCAAGTTGAACATTATCTGTGGGTTTAAAGCTGCTCTTGCAGGAAACGGCCACAGGGAGGCAGCATTTCTACATCCCACACTCTAGTTACTAGGGAAACAGAACCTTCCTGGAAGTCGTGTTCCTAGGTTGTAAATTAGAATGGAATGTGCGAGGAAAAACCCGGATAAGTTTATGTCTCATTATTTTTTGTTCTTTTTTAATTTAATGTTTGGTTTTATATCAGAGCAAATTCGATTACAATGTTTTGTTTGCTCTAGGTATGCAAGATGTGGTTCTTTTACACATATACATATATATCTATTCATCTTGGCATCCATTTCCCATGTAGGTTATGACACAATGGTGAGTAGTCTTCTCTTGGTATTACGTAGGTCTTTGGTGATTATATATTTCACATGTGTTTGTACAACTCTGTTAACCCCACTATCCTAATTTATACAATCCCCACACCTTTCCGTTTGGTTAACCATAAGTTTGTTTAATGAATCTATGATTACGTTTATTTGTGGAAATATCTTCACTGGTATCAGTTTTTAGGTAACCCCTATAAGTGATATCATAGGATATGTGTCTTTCGCTTTCTGACTTCCTTCAAGTTGTGTGATTACCTCTAGGCTCATCTATGGTGCTGGAAATGGCATTGTGTCATTTGTCTCCTTGGCTAATATTCCATGTGTACCTGTACCAGTTATTCTTTGTCCACTCATCTGTTGATGGACTTTTTGGTTGCGTCCATGTCTTGGCTGTTGTAATACTGCTGCAATGCCCATTTGCCTGACTGTGTCTTTCCAATTCTGTCTTCTTCGGTTATAGGCCCAGGAGTGGGCCTGCTGGATCCTATGGTAGCTCAATGTTCACCTTTCAGAGGCACCTCCATTCTATTTTAATTAGGGACTCTTACCGGTTTACGTCTCACTTAAACTTGAGGGTATGCATTTCTCCACAACCCCTTCAGCATTTGCTGTTTGTAGTGTTTTTGCTGGTGGTGATTCTGACTGGTGTGAGATGATACCTTTTTTGGATAGATTTGCATGTGTCTAATAATTCCTCATATTGTGCTTTTAGCCATGTCCTTTTATTTTTTTTTTAAAAAAAGAGTGACTACAAGTTACCTATTCAAATTATTTTCTTGAAGTATGTGCCACATTTTGATTTTTTTTGGCCATTACATCCTTCAAGACATTGGGAGGGCAGGTGGCATTTACGGCCCTGCACTCTGTGAATATGAAGTCACCATTTTAAAGCTGCTGTTGCGAGTAATGGCCACAGGGCGGCAGCATTTCTACATTCCCCAAACGGGTTACTAGGGAAGCAGAAACTTCCTGGAAGTCCTGTTCCTCGGTTGTAAATTAGAGTGGAATGTGCCTGGATAAACCCCCCAAAGCTTATGTCACCTTACTTATGCTTGATTTTAAAATTTAATTTATATTTTTTATTGGGTAATATTCCAAGTGTACATGGACCTCTTCTTTGTACCTTGATCTGTTGATGGACATTTTGGTTGCTTCCACGTCTTGGCTATGGTAAATACTGCTGCAGTGCAGGATTGCCAGCCTGTGTCTTTTCGATTCCAGTCTTCTCAGGTGATAGGCCCAGCAGTGGGCCTGCTTGATTGAAAGGTAGCTGTATGTTCACCTTTTAAAGGCACCTGCATTCTGCTTTCATTAGTGGCTCTTACCAGTTTATGCCCACTTAGAGCTGAGGGTACGAATTTCTCCACAACCCCTTCATCATTTATTGTTTGCAGAATTTTTGCTGACGGTCATTCTGACTGGTGTGATCTGATCCGTTTTTGCAGATTTCATTTGCATGTCCTTAATGATTCCTAATGTTAAGCATTTTTCTACGCCATTTTTGTTTAAAAAAAAAGGAAAAAAGGGTGAGTAAAATATACCACTTGAAATTGTCTTCTTGAAAGGTTGCCCTCTTTTGAAATTTTTAGTCAATTTTCGACACCAGGATGTGTTTGAGGGCAGCTGTCATTTACAGGCCTGCAATTATTGTGAATATTAAGTGATCATTAGCACTTGGTTTAAAGCTGCTGTTGTGGGAAACGGCCACAAGGGGCAGCATTTCTCCATTCCCAAATCTGGTTACTAGGGCATCCGAGCCTTTCTGGAAGTCGGGTTCCTAGCTTGCAAATTAGAATGGAATGTGCCGGGAAAACCCCCAATAAGTTTATGTCTCATTACTTGTTGTTCGATGTTTTAATTTAATTATTTAAATCGGGGTAATGATTAAAATATTGTTTGTTCTAGGTGTACACAATCTGGTTCATTTGTACAGTCTATTCCTGTACAGATCCTCTTCCCATATAAATTATTACGGAGCGTTCAGTAGAACTGTCTTGGTATATGGTCAGTCTTTTAAATATATGTATGTAATAGGTATTTGTACACGTATGGTGACCCTCATCTTAATTTATGCATTCCTCCCACCTTTCTATTTAGATAACCATAGTTTGTTTTCTAAGCCTGTGAGTGCCTTTCTCTGTGGAAATATGTTCATTTGTGTCAGTTGTTAGATAACGCCTATAAGTGATATCATAGGATATGTCTTTTGCTTTCCGACTTACCTCACGTTCTGTGATTATCTCTAGGCTCAACTATGGTGCCTCAAAGAGCAGTGTTTCACTGTTTTCCATGGCTAGTATTCCATTTTGTTCGTGGACCACTTGTTCTGTAGCCATTCATCTGTTGATGGACATTTTGGTTGCTTCCGTGTCTTGGCTATTGTGAAAACTGCAGTGCAGATGTTGCAGCCTGTGCCTTCTCGACTCTGGTCTTCTCAGGTGAGAGGCTCAGTGCTGGGCCTGCTGAATGGAATGCTGGCTCAATTTTTACTTTTAAATGCAGCTACTTTCTGTTCTCATTATTGGCTCTTACCACTTTACATCTCCCCAGCAGCTACAGGGTACACAGTTCTCTAAAACCCCTTCAGCATTTATTGTTTGTAGACTTTTTGCTGATGGTAGTTGACTTGCGTGAGTTGAAACCTTTTTGTAGGCTAGATTTGCATGAGTCTGATAATACCTGATGTTGAGCTTTTATCCATTTTGCTTTTCTTTGGAAAAATCGTGAGTAAAACTTACCTCTTCATAGTATCTCCTTGAAGCATTTGCCAGTTTTGAATATTTTGGCCATTCCTTACCTCAGCACAATTTTTGAGGGCAGGTGTCCTTGACAGCCCTGAGTCCTTGTGAATGTTAAGTGACCCTTAAGTGTGGTTTTGAAGCCGCTCTTGCGGGAAACGGCCACAAGGCGGCAGCATTTCTACATTTCCAACTGTGGGTTTTGGGGCAACAGAGCTTTCCTGGAAATCGGGTTAGTAGGCTGCAAATTAGAGTGGAATGTGCCAGGGCAACCCCCCAAGAGCTTATATCTCCTTACTTCTTGTTTGGTTTTTAAATTTAATCTTTATTAATTATCAGAGCAAACGAGAAAAAAATGTGTGTGTTCTAGGTGTACAGAATCTGGTTCATTATATCTATGTATCGATCTATTCATCTTTGGATCCTTTCCCGTGTAGAGTGTTGAGTAGACCTCTCTTGGTATTCCATAGGTATTTTGTGATTATATATTTCATATGTATTAGTACATGTCTGTTAACCCCCATATCCTAATTCGTACATTCCTTACACCTTTCCATTTGGTTCAACATAATTTGGTTTTCTGAATCTATGAGTGTCCTTCTCTTGGAAATTATTTCATGGGTATTACGTTTTACATAACACCTATAAGTGATGTAATAGGATACCTGTCTTTCGTTTTCTTTCTTAGTTCAAGTTGGGTGATTATCTCTAGATCCTTCTATGGTGGTGCCAACGGCACTGTTCCGTGCTTTTCCATGGCTAATATTCCATTGTGTCCATGGACGACTTCTTCTTGGTGCATTTTTCTGTTGATGGACATTTTGGTTTCTTCCAGGTCTTGGCAACATGGTACATGTTGCTGCAGTGCAGGATTTCCAGCCTGTGTCTTTTTGATTCTGGTCTACTCAGGTGATAGGCCCATCACTGGGCCTACCAGATCACATGGTAGCTCAATTTTTACCTTTAAACACACCTCCATTCTGTTCTCAGTACTGGCTGTTACCAGCTTACATCCCACCAGCAGCTAGAGGGTACACAATTCTCTAAAACCCCTTCAGCATTTATACTTTGTAGACTTTTTTGCTGATGATCATTCTGACGACTGTGAGGTGAACGTTTTTGTAGACTGGATTTGCGTGGCTTTATTAATTCCTGTTGAGCATTTTTCCATGCCCTTCTTTTTTTAACAAAAAAAAAAGAAAGAAAAAGAGAATACAAAGTGTGCATAAAATATGCCTCTTGGGGGGACCTTGAAGATGGCGGAAGAGTAAGACGCGGAGATCGCCTTCCTCCCCACGGATACACCAGAAATACATCCACACGTGGAACAACTCCTACAGAACTCCTACTGAAGGCTGGCAGAAGACCTCAGACCTCCCAAAAGGCAAGAAACTCCCCACGTAACTGGGTAGGGCAAAAGAAAAAACAGAGACAAAAGAATAAGGACGGCACCTGCACCAGTGGGAGGGAGCTGTGAAGGAGGAAAAGTTTCCACACACTAGGAAGCCCCTCCGCGGGCGGAGACTGCGGGAGGCAGAGGGGGGAGTTTCGGGACCGCGGAGTAGTGCACAGCGACGGGTGCGGAGGGCAAAGCGGGGAGATTCCTGCACAGACGATCGGTGCCGACCGGCACTCACCAACCCGAGAGGCTTGCTGCTCACCCACCGGGGCGGGCGGGGCTGCGAGCTGAGGCTCGGGTTTTGGTTTTGGACGGAGCTCAGGGAGAGGACTGGGGTTGGCGGCTTGAACATAGCCTGAAGGGGTTAGTGCACCACGACTAGCCGGGAGGGAGTTCGGGGAAAAGCCTGCACCGGCCGAAGAGGCAAGAGACTTTTTCTTCCCTCTTTGTTTCCTGGTGCGCGAGGAGAGGGGTTTAAGAGCGCTGCTTAAAGGAACTCCAGAGACGGGCGCGAGCCGCGGCTAAAAGCGCGAACCCCAGAGACGGGCGCGAGCCGCGGCTGAGGGCGCGAGCCCCCGAGACGGGCGCGAGCCGCGGCTGAAAGCACAAACCCCAGAGACGGGCGCGAGCCGCGGCTAAAACCGCGGACCCCAGAGACGGGCGGGAGACGCTAAGGCTGCTGCTGCCGCCACCAAGGGGCCTGTGTGCGAGCACAGGTCACTCTCCACACCCCGCTTCCGCGGAGCCTGTGCAGCCCGCCACTGCCAGGTTCCCGGGATCCAGGGACAACTTCCCCGGGACAGCGCACGGCGGGCCTCAGGCTGGTGCAACGTCACGCCGGCCTCTGCCGCAACGTCACGCTGCCTCTGCCGCCGCAGGCCGGCCCCGCACGCAGTGCCCCTCCTTCCCCCATCCCCCAACCCCCGGCCTGAGTGAGCCGGAGGCCCCGAATCAGCGGCTCCTTTAACCCCGTCCTGTCTGAGCGAAAAAACAGACGCCCTCCAGCGACCTACACGCAGAGGCAGGGCCAAATCCAAAGCTGAGCTCCTGTGAGCTGTGAGAACAAAGAAGAGAAAGGGAAATCTCTCCCAGCAGCCACAGAAGCAGCGGATTAAAGCTCCACAGTCAACTTGATATACCCTGCATCTGTGGAATACCTGAATAGACAAGGAATGACCCCAAATTGAAGAGGTGGAATTTAGGAGCGAAATCTATGATTTTTTTCCCTTTTCCTCTTTTTGTGAAGGTGTACGTGTATGCTCCTGTGTGACATCTAGTCTGTATACTCTTGCTTCCACCATTTGTCCTAGGGCTCTATCCGTCCATGACTTTTTTTTAAAAATTCTTTTTCTTAATAATTAAGTTTAATTGTAATAACTTTATTATACTTTACCTTCGTTCTTTCTTTCTTTCCTTCCTTCCTTCCCTCCTTTAGACAACGAATCACCCCAAATTGAGGAGGTGGTCTCAGGGAGCAGGATTTATGATTTTTCCCCCTTTACCTCTTTTTGTGAAGGTGTATGTGTATGCTTCTGTGTAAGATTTTCTCTGTATAGCTTTGCTTCCAACATTTGTCCTAAGGTTCTATCCGTCCCTTTTTTTTTTTTTCTAAATATTTTTTAATTCAATAACTATATTATACTTTATTTTAACTGTATCATCTTTCTTTCTGTCTTTTTTCCTTCTTTCCCTCCTTCCTTCCTTCCTCCCTCCCTCCCTCCCTCCCTCCTTTCTTTCCTTCTTTGCTTCTTTCTTCCTTCCTTCCTTTCCTCCTTTCCTTCTTTCTTTACTCATACTTCTACTAATTCTCCCTACTTTTTCTCCCTTTTATTCTGAGCTGTGTGGATGAAAGGCTCTTGGTGCTCCAGCCAGGAGTCAGGGCTCTGCCTCTGAGGTAGGAGAGCCAACTTCAGGACACTGGTCAACAAGAGACCTCCCAGCTCCACATAATATTAAACGGTGGAAATATCCCAGAGACCTCCATCTTAACACCAGCACCCAGCTTCACTCAACGACCAGCAAGCCACAGTGCTGGACAACCTATGCCAAACAACTAGCAAAACAGGAACACAACCCCACCCATTAGCAGAGAGGCTGCCTAAAATCATAATAAGGCCACAGACACCCCAAAACACACCACCAGACGTGAACCTGCCCACTAGAGAGACAAGATCCAGCCTCATCCAGCACAACACAGGCACTAGTCCCCTCCACCAGGAAGCCTACACAACCCACTGAAACAACCTTAGCCACTGTAGACAGACATCAAAAACAACGGGAACTACGAAAGTGCAGCCTGCAAAAAGGAGACCCCAAACACAGTAAGATAAGCAAAATGAGAAGACAGAAAAACACAGAGCAGATGAAGGAGCAAGATAAAAACCCACCAGACCTAACAAATGAAGAGGAAATAGGCAATCTACCTGAAAAAGAATTCAGAATAATGATAGTAAGGATGATCCGAAATCTTGGAAATAGAATGGACAAAATGCAAGAAACAGTTAACAAGGACCTACAAGAACTAAAGATGAAACAAGCAACGATGAACAATGCAATAAATGAAATTAAAATCACTCTAGATAGGATCAATAGCAGAATAACTGAGGCAGAAGAACGGATAAGTGACCTGGAAGATAAAGTAGTGGAAATAACTACTGCAGAGCAGAATAAAGAAAAAAGAATGAAAAGAACTGAGGACAGTCTCAGAGACCTCTGGGACAACATGAAACGCACCAACATTCGAATTATAGGGGTTCCAGAAGAAGAAGAAAGAAAGAAAGGGACTGAGAAAATATTTGAAGAGATTATAGTTGAAAACTTCCCTAATATGGGAAAGGAAATAGTTAATCAAGTCCAGGAAGCACAGAGGGTCCCATACAGGATAAATACAAGGAGAAACACGCCAAGACACATATTAATCAAACTGTCAAAAATTAAATACAAAGAAAGCATATTAAAAGCAGCAAGGGAAAAACAACAAATAACACACAAGGGAATCCCCATAAGGTTAACAGCTGATCTCTCAGCAGAAACCCTACAAGCCAGAAGGGAGTGGCAGGACATACTGAAAGTGCTGAAGGAGAATAGCCTGCAACCAAGACTACTCTACCCAGCAAGGATCTCATTCACATTTGATGGAGAAATTAAAACCTTTACAGACAAGCAAAAGCTGAGAGAGTTCAGCACCACCAAACCAGCTTTACAACAAATGCTAAAGGAACTTCTCTAGACACGAAACACAAGAGAAGGAAATGACCTATAGTAGCGAACCCAAAACAATATATAAAATGGAAATAGGAACATACATATCGATAATTACCTTAAATGTAAATGGACTAAATGCTCCCACCAAAAGACACAGATTGGCTGAATGGATACAAAAACAAGACCCTTATATATGCTGTCTACAAGAGACCCACTTCAGAGCTAGAGACACATACAGACTGAAAGTAAGGGGATGGAAAAAGATATTCCATGCAAATGGAAACCAAAAGAAAGCTGGAGTAGCAATTCTCATATCAGACAAAATAGACTTTAAAATAAGGACTATTAAAAGGGACAAAGAAGGACACTACATAATGATCAAGGGATCGATCCAAGAAGAAGATATAACAATTGTAAATATTTATGCACCCAACATAGGAGCACCTCAATACATAAGGCAAATACTAACAACCATAAAAGGGGAGATCAACAGTAACACATTCATAGTAGGGGACTTTAACACCCCACTTTCACCCATGGACAGATCATCCAAAATGAAAATAAATAAGGAAACACAAGCTTTAAATGATACATTAAACAAGATGGACTTAATTGATATTTATAGGACACTCCATCCAAAAACAACAGAATACACATTTTTCTCAAGTGCTCATGGAACATTCTCCAGGATAGATCATATCTTGGGTCACAAATCAAGCCTTGGTAAATTTAAGAAAACTGAAATTGTATCAAGTATCTTTTCCGACCACAACGCCATGAGACTAGATATCAATTACAGGAAAAGATCTTTAAAAAATACAAACACATGGAGGCTAAACAATACACTACTTAATAATGAAGTGATCACTGAAGAAATCAAAGGGGAAATCAAAAAATACCTAGAAACAAATGACAATGGAGACACAACGACCCAAAACCTATGGGATGCAGCAAAAGCAGTTCTAAGGGGGAAGTTTATAGCAATACAAGCCAACCTTAAGAAGCAGGAAACATCTCGAATAAACAACCTAACCTTGCACCTCAAGCAATTAGAGAAAGAAGAACAAAAAAACCCCAAAGCTAGCAGAAGGAAAGAAATCATAAAAATCAGATCAGAAATAAATGAAAAAGAAATGAAGGAAACAATAGCAAAGATCAATAAAACTAAAAGCTGGTTCTTTGAGAAGATAAACAAAATAGATAAACCACTAGCCAGACTCATCAAGAAAAAAAGGGAGAAGACTCAAATCAATAGAATTAGAAATGAAAAAGGAGAAGTAACAACTGACACTGCAGAAATAAAAAAAATCATGAGAGATTACTACAAGCAACTCTATGCCAATAAAATGGACAATCTGGAAGAAATGGACAAATTCTTAGAAATGCACAACCTGCCAAGACTGAATCAGGAAGAAATAGAAAATATGAACAGACCAATCACAAGCACTGAAATTGAAACTGTGATTAAAAACCTTCCAACAAACAAAAGCCCAGGACCAGACGGCTTCACAGGTGAATTCTATCAAACGTTTAGAGAAGAGCTAACACCTAACCTTCTCAAACTCTTCCAAAATATAGCAGAGGGAGGAACACTCCCAAATTCCTTCTACGAAGCCGCCATCACCTTGATACCAAAACCAGACAAGGATGTCACAAAGAAAGAAAACTACAGGCCAATATCACTGATGAACATAGATGCAAAAATCCTCAACAAAATACTAGCAAACAGAATCCAACAGCACATTAAAAGGATCATACACCATGATCAAGTGGGGTTTATTCCAGGAATGCAAGGATTCTTCAATATACGCAAATCTATCAATGTGATACACCATATTAACAAATTGAAGGAGAAAAACCATATGATCATCTCAATAGATGCAGAGAAAGCTTTCAACAAAATTCAACACCCATTTATGATAAAAACCCTCCAGAAAGTAGGCATAGAGGGAACTTTCCTAAACATAATAAAAGCCATATATGACAAGCCCACAGCAAACATCATCCTCAATGGTGAAAAACTGAAAGCATTTCCACTAAGATCAGGAACAAGACAAGGTTGCCCACTCTCACCACTCTTATTCAACATAGTTTTGGAAGTTTTAGCCACAGCAATCAGAGAAGAAAAGGAAATAAAAGGAATCCAAATCGGAAAAGAAGAAGTAAAGCTGTCACTGTTTGCAGATGACATGATACTATACATAGAGAATCCTAAAGATGCTACCAGAAAACTACTAGAGCTAATCAATGAATTTGGTAAAGTAGCAGGATACAAAATTAATGCACAGAAATCTCTGGCATTCCTATATACTAATGATGAAAAATCTGAAAGTGAAATCAAGAAAACACTCCCATTTACCATTGCAACAAAAAGAATAAAATATCTAGGAATAAACCTACCTAAGGATACGAAAGACCTGTATGCAGAAAATTATAAGACACTGATGAAAGAAATTAAAGATGATACAAATAGATGGAGAGATATACCATGTTCTTGGATAGGAAGAATCAACATTGTGAAAATGACTCTACTACCCAAAGCAATCTACAGATTCAATGCAATCCCTATCAAACTACCACTGGCATTTTTCACAGAACTAGAACAAAAAATTTCGCAATTTGTATGGAAACACAAAAGACCCCGAATAGCCAAAGCAATCTTGAGAACGAAAAAAGGAGCTGGAGGAATAAGGCTCCCTGACTTCAGACTATATTACAAAGCAACAGTAATCAAGACAGTATGGTACTGGCACAAAAACAGAAAGATAGATCAGTGGAACAGGATAGAAAGCCCAGAGATAAACCCACGCACATATGGACACCTTATCTTTGATAAAGGAGGCAGGAATGTACAGTGGAGAAGGGACAGCCTCTTCAATAAATGGTGCTGGGAAAACTGGACAGGTACATGTAAAAGTATGAGATTAGATCACTCCCTAACACCATACACAAAAATAAGCTCAAAATGGATTAAAGACCTAAATGTAAGGCCAGAAACTATCAAACTCTTAGAAGAAAACATAGGAAGAACACTCTATGACATAAATCACAGCAAGATCCTTTCTGACCCACCTCCTAGAGTAATGGAAATAAAAACAAAAATAAACAAATGGGACCTAATGAAACTTCAAAGCTTTTGCACAGCAAAGGAAACCATAACCAAGACCAAAAGACAACCCTCAGAATGGGAGAAAACATTTGCAAATGAAGCAACTGACAAAGGATTAATCTCCAAAATTTACAAGCAGCTCATGCAGCTCAATAACAAAAAAACAAACAACCCCATCCAAAAATGGGCAGAAGACCTAAATAGACATTTCTCCAAAGAAGATATACAGAATGCCAACAAACACATGAAAGAATGCTCAACATCATTAATCATTAGAGAAATGCAAATCAAAACTACAATGAGATATCATCTCACACCAGTCAGAATGGCCATCATCAAAAAATCTAGAAACAATAAATGCTGGAGAGGGTGTGGAGAAAAGGGGACACTCTTGCACTGCTGGTGGGAATGTGAATTGGTTCAGCCACTGTGGAGAACAGTATGGAGGTTCCTTAAAAAACTACAGATAGAATTACCATATGACCCAGCAATCCCACTACTTGGCATATACCCTGAGAAAACCAAAATTCAAAAAGAGTCATGTACCAAAATGTTCATTGCAGCTCTATTTACAATAGCCAGGACATGGAAACAACCTAAGCGCCCATCATCGGATGAATGGATAAAGAAGATGTGGCACATATACACAATGGAATATTACTCAGCCTTAAAAAGAAATGAAATTGAGCTATTTGTAATGAGATGGATAGACCTAGAGTCTGTCATACAGAGTGAAGTAAGTCAGAAAGAAAAAGACAAATACCGTATGCTAACACATATATATGGAATTTAAGGGAAAACAATGTCATGAAGAACCTAGGGGTAAGATAGGAATAAAGACGCAGACCTACTGGAGAACGGACTTGAGGGTATGGGGAGGGGGAGGGGTGAGTTTTGATAGGGCGAGAGAGAGTCATGGACATATACACACTAACAAACGTAGTAAGGTAGATAGCTGGGGGGAAGCAGCCGCAAGGCACAGGGATATTAGCTCGGTGCTTTGTGACAGCCTGGAAGGGTGGGATGGGGAGAGTGGGAGGGAGGGAGACGCAAGAGGGAAGACATATGGGAACATATGTATATGTATAGCTGATTCACTTTGTTATAAAGCAGAAACTAACACACCATTGTAAAGCAATTATACCCCAATAAAGATGTTTAAAAAAAAATATGCCTCTTGAAGTTTTCTTTTTGAAATATGCACGTCTTTTGAGATTTTTGCTCGATTTACGACACAAGGATTTGTTTAGAGCGCAGGTGTCATTTACAGGCCTGCAATTATTTTGAATATCAAGTTACCATTAGCACTGGGTTTAGAGCTGCTGTTGTGTAAAACGGCCACAAGGTGGCAGCAGTTCTCCTTGACCAAATCTGGTTACTAGGGCAATAGAGCCTCAATGGAAGTCGTGTTCTAGGTTGTAAATTAGAATGGAATGTGCCAGGAGAAAGCCCCTTAAGTTTATATCTCACTACTTCTTGCTCGTTTTTTAAATTTAATTTTCATTTTTTATCACAGCAAGTGTGATTACAATGTTTTGCTTGTTCTAGGTGTGCAAGATGTGGTTGTTTTACACACATACATATATCTGTTGTTCTTTGGACCCTTTTCCCAATAGGTTATGACACAATGTTGAGTAGTCTTCTCTCGGTATTCCGTAGTTCTTCCGTGATTATGTACTTCCCCTGTGTTTTTATATCTCTGGTAACCCTGACATCCTAATGTATCCAATCCTCACACCTTTCCATTGGTGAACCATAAGTTTGTTTAATGAATCTGTGATTGCTTTTATCTGTGGAAATATCTTCACTGGTATCAATTTTTAGGTAACCCCTATAAGTGATATGATAGGATATGTGTCTTTCGCTTTCTGACTTACTACAAGTTGCGTGATTACTTCTGCACTCATTTACGGTGCTGCAAATGGCATTGTGTCATTTGTCTCCTTGGCTAATATTCCATCTGTACCTGGACCAGTTCTTCTTTGTCCACTCATCTGTTGATGGACTTTTTGGTTGCTTCCATGTCTTGGCTGTTGTAATACTGCTGCAATGCACATTTGCCTGACTGTGTCTTTCCAATTGTGTCTTCTTTGGTTATAGGCCCAGGTGTGGGCCTGCTGGATCATATGGTAGCCAAATGTGTACCTTGTAAAGGCACCTCCATTCTGTTCTCATTAGTGGCTCTTACCAGGTTACGTCCCACTTAAAGTTGAGGGTATGCCCTTCTCCACAACCCCTTCAGCATTTATTGTTTGTAGTTTTTCTGCTGATGTTTATTCTGACTGTTGTGAGCTGATACCTCTTTGTGGTTGGATTTGCATGCGTCTCATAATCCCTTGAAATTCAGCTTTCAGGCATGGCCTGTTTTTCTTCAAACTGTGAGTACAGCTTACCTCCTCAAATGGTTTTCTTGGAGTATGTGACACATTTCGAAATATTTTGGCCATGACCTCCCTGAAGATATTTTGCGGGCAGGTTTCATTTACAGCCCTCCAGTACTTGTGCATATGAAGTGACCCTCAGCACAGGTTTTAAAGCTGCTGTTGCCGGTAACGGCCATTGGGCGGCAGCATTTCTGCTTTCCCCACTCTGGTAACTAGGGAAACAGTCTTTCCGGCTAGTGGTGTTCCTCGGTTATACACTGGAGAGGAATGTTCCCGGATAAGCCCCCAAAAGGTGATGTTGTCGTACACTAAACTGTACCCTAAACCGTACCCGTTCCCTAACCCTAACGCTTACCCTAACCCGTACCCTAATCCTAACCCGTACACTAACACTAACCCGTACCCTAACACGTACCCTAACCCTAACCCGTTGTCGTACCCTAACCTGTACCCTAAACCGTTCCCCAACCCTAACCCAAACGCCAACCCTAAACCGTACTCTAATTCTATCTCGTACCCTAACATGTACCCTAACCCGTTGTGCCCTAACCTGTACCCTAAACCGTACTCTAACCCTAATCCTAACCCTTACCCTAACCTGTACCCTAATGCTAACCCGTACACTAGCACTAAACCGTACCCTAACACATACCCTAACCCTAACCCGTTGTCGTACCCTAACCTGTACCCTAACCCATACCCTAATCCTAACCCCTACACTAACCTGTACCCTAACACGTACCCTAACCCTAACCCGTTGTCGTACACTATCCTGTACCCTAAACAGTACCTGTTCCCTAATTCTAACCCTAACCTTTACCCTAACACGTAGCCTAACCTGTACCCTAAACCGTACCCGTTCCCTAACCCTAACCCTAAATCTAACCCTTACCCTAACCCATACCCTAATCGTAACCCGTACACTAACACTAACCCGTACCGTAACACGTACCCTAAATCTAACCCGTTGTCATACCCTAACCTGTACCCTAAGTCGTACGTGTTCCCTAAACCTAACCCTAAACCTTACCCTATCTCGTACCCTAATCCTAACCCGTACAGTAACATTAACCTGAACCCTAACACGTACCCTAACCCTAATCCGTTGTCGTACCCTAACCTATACCCTAAACCATACCCGTTCCCTAACCCTAACCCGTAGCCTAACCCATACCCTAATCCTAACCCGTACAATAACACTAACCCGTACCTTGACACTTACCCTAACCCTAACCTGTTTTCGTACCCTAACCTGTACCCTAAACTGTACCTGTTCCCTCACCCTAACCCTAAACTTAACCCTAACCATTACCCTAACTTGTAGCCTAATCCTGACCCATACCCTAACACTCACACAAATGCGAATACAGGTGTAATACATGTTTCAGAGGTTCTGTGAGTTCCTACTCACCCAACCCCATTCCCTCAAATCCAGAATACAAGTAGACAGAAACTTCCGATTTCATCTAGTGACAAGTCAGGAAACTCATAATCATTTTTCACAGCATTTTAACACCTAAATTCCAACACCATTGCATGTATGCAAGTTAAATTTTTCTGAATTACTTTCTGAGATAAACCTAAATGCAGCAGTTTCTTTTTCTTAATGACCTAGGTAAATGGATGAAGCCTTACCCTGCTCTCTCACAAAATTTTTCACTGAACAGTGGCTGAAATTGAGCCCCGTCCAAACCCAAACTTGATGCCTGAACCCCCCTGGCCCCCGTGCCTTCTGCTGCCCCCAGGGGTCCAATCCATGGCTTACATGTTTTTCCCACGAGTGTCTATTCCATGGCTTCCTGCTACTCTCTGTTAGCAGTGCCAATCCTGCTGTTTCCTCCTAGGTTCACTTAGGACCACAGCCCCCTCTTTTCTGTACTGTCTCGAGCCCTCCCTTCTAGACTGTGCGCGCTGATGCTGGGGCTGGAACTCTGCAAACGTCACTGCCCGTTCGCCGTCTGTCTCCCTGTTGGGCTCTGCCAGGAAGGGGTGCTAGATGGAGGCCAGGCCAGGAGTTCTTCCCCTTTGCTTGCTGGTCCTGTCAGTGTCATCCCAGCCACGCTTCCTTGCCACGGCAGCAGTTGTTCCCAGTAACAGTTGGTTCCAATTTCCAGTATTATTCTCCACCTCTTTAAAGGTGTTAGCCCCAGCCAACTGCTAGCTGCCTCCCCGGAGGCCTTGGTCCCAGCTCTGCAAGCCTCGGCTCATAGACTTTAGGTTCTGATAATGTCACTTTCTTCCATTTGTTCCTGCGGGCCTAGGAGTGGGCCTTGCTTCCAAGTAGCAGTGACTACCTCTGTGTTACCTCAGTCTTGCCTCCTTCTCTTCTCAGTCCTTTTCCCCCGAGTTCCTATATTAAATTATCTCTGTTAAAGTAACTGGTGTGTTTCCTCCTTTCTCAGCTGCATCTTGACAGACCCTTCTCTGTTATGATTCCTCAAGCATGCCACATATCAGTACAAGGGAGCCTGGAAACACCCCTTCCAACTTGTCCAGGGTTTACTGTCCCCTCATTGAGATCTGTGTACTTATATAAAGTGGCCCCTAAAGGCCCTCCTATGCATGTGCGGACACACACACACATTTCTGTTGCTGCTTTGTGACTCCTGCGTGGATTGGCCACACACCAAGGGTTCTGCCCAAGGGTTCCCTTTGATCTTTGCTCAGAAAAACCGGCCTCCCCGCTGTGGAACCCCAACAAAGAGCCTAGACTCTAGGACATTCCTATCGTTGATTCCATCCTTATCGGGATAACTTGTATCTTACTTCGGGTCAGTCTGCTTTCCATTCTGACTACTCAGAGAGAGCTGACCCCTCCCCAGAGGGCCATACACTAGCTGGTCAGAGGGCTCCCAGACTAGCCCTAAGGTTCCTCATTTTAGCCCCACAAATCACTTCTTAGATACACTTGCATTCTGACAGGTAAAATGGACCTTAAAAATTATCTAGTGTCTATTCCAACCTTTCATCTTAGGGAGGAGTCATACATTCCATGTTTTTTAAAATGACAATCTGGGACAAATAAGACAAAAAAATTGGTTGACTAGATAATTCACAGAATTCTCATTTCCCTCTGCCTGACGCTGTAAAGCAGCCAAAGTATTCAAAGGAGATCTTATAAAATACATTTAGATTTTTTTGGATCTTTAACATGTGTCTACACGTCTTCGAGTGTGGGGGTTACAGTCTCAACAAGGGCCAGGTTTGGGAACATGTAAATTTTATGGAAGAGTATTAAAGCAATTTTCCCATAATTATTCAGCACCTGTCATTCCTGAAAATTGTAACTGCAGTGAAATATCGAATAGAATTTTCCCCATCATGAGGGGAGGCAATGTTCTGTGATCTGGAGCGTGCGATGCCAGTGAACGCAGCCTATAATCTGAATAGCTCGAATATGAAATGAAAATACCGCTAGGGTATATGAGGTCAACATTTTTCAGTTATTCGAAATACTTTACATTATTTGGATCCCTCGTGTACCAATGGTCACATTCTGAAGTGATTGCATATCATCCTCTGTGTGTTCTAGTTCTGATATTTGACTATGTATGTCATTCTCACCACTATAAAAAACAGCCATGCTTGTGTACGTTTAAAAAGCACTTTAAACAATGAACTCCTTCTTTTCCCCATAAATGTAAAACAGCTGAAAAAGCAGGGGTGGTTCTCTGTAGTTATGTTTGAATGTCCTGAATTCCATTCCGAACGTTAGGGTTATCTGCTGGTTTTCTATTGCTACACAACAAACTACCCGAAATCGTAGTTTAAACCAGCAAACTATTATTCCACCATTTCTGTGGATCAGGAATTCAAGAGCACCTTAGCTGGGTGGTGCCTCACACACTTGCCTGAGGTTGCACTCAAGCTGTTGACCGGGGCTGCAGTCATCTGAAGACGTCACTGGGGCTGGAAGATTGGTTTGCAGGCTCGCGCAGGTAGTTATTGGCAGGCCTCAACTCCTTGTGGACTTTTGGCCAGAAGCTGCAGGTCTCCCACGGGCCTACTCAGAATATAGCAGTTTGCTTCTCTCAGAAGGAAGCAATCTCTGAGACCCTGCTTTCAATTCTTTTGAATATATATACCCAGAAGTGAGATTACTGGCTCATATAGTAGTCCTATGTTTAGCTTTTTGAGGAATTGTCACATTCTTTTCCATAGTGGCTGCACCATTTTACAGTCCCATCAGCAGTGCACAAGGGTTCCAGTTACTCCACATCCTTGCCAGTACTTGTTATTTTCTGGTTTGTTTGTTTGTTTACATTAGCCATCATAATGGGTATGAGGTGGTATCTCATTGTGTTTTTGATTTGCATTTCTCTAATGATTAGTGATGTGGAGTATCTTTTCCTATGCTTGGTGACCATTTGTCTGTCTTCTTCGGAGAAATGTCTATTCAAGTCCTTTGACCATTTTAAAATCGTGTTATTTCAGTTTTTTGTTGTTATCGAGTTCTAGGAATTCTTTATATATTTTAGATGTTTATTTCTTATCAGATATATGATTTGCAAATATTTTCTCCCACTCCATAGATTGCCTTTTCACTCTGTTGACTGTGTCCTTTAATGCACAGAAGTTTTTAAGTTGGGTATAGTGCCATTTGTGTTATTATTGCTTTTGTTTGCTGTACTTTTGGTGTCATGTCCAAGAAATCATTGTCAAATATGAAGTCCTGAAGCTCTTCCTTCTGTTTCCTTCTGAGAATTTCATAGTTTTAAGTCTTAAGTTTAGGTCTTTAATCTATTTTGACTTAATTTTGTAGAATTTTATTGAAGTATAACTGATTTACGAAGTTGCATTTAATTTCTGCTGTACAGCAAAGTGATTCAGTTATACACATATATATTCTTTTTCATAGTCTTTTCCATTATGGTTTATCACGGGATATTGAATATAGTTCCCTGTGCTCTACAGTAGGACCTTGTTTTTCCATCCGCTAACCCCAAACTCCCAATCCCTGCCTCCCCTACCCTCTCTCCCCCTTGGCAACCACAAGTCTGTTCTCTATGTCTGTAAGTCTGTTTCTGTTTCATAGATTTGTTCATTTGTGTTGTATTTTAGATTCCACCTATAAGTGATATCATATGGTATTTGTTTTTCTATTTCTGACTTACTTTGCTTAATATAATAATCTCTAGATGCATCCATGTTGCTGCAAATGGCATTATTTCTTTTTTTTTTATGGCTAAGTCGTATTCCATTGTATATATGTACCACATCTTTATCCATTCATCTGTTGATCAGAATTTAGGTTGTTTCCATGTCTTGGCTATTATAAATAGTGCTGCTATGAACACAGGGGTGCATGTATCTTCTCAAATTATAGTTTTGTCTGGGTGTGTGCCCAGGAGTGGGATTGCTGGATCATATGGTAACTCTATTTTTAGTTTTTTGAGGAATCTCCATAGAGTTTTCAGTGTGAGGTGGTACCTCTTTGTAGTTTTTTTTCAACATCTTTATTGGAGTATAATTGCTTTACAATGGTGTATTACTTTCTGCTTTATAAAAAAGTGAATCAGTTATACATATACATATATCCCCATATCTCCTCCCTCTTGCGTCTCCCTCCCACCCTCCCTATCCCACCCCTCTAGGTGGTCACAAAGCACTGAGATGATCTCCCTGTGCTATGGGGCTGCTTCCCACTAGCTATCTATTTTACATTTGGTAGTGTATATATGTCCTTGCCACTCTCTCACTTCATCCCAGCTTACCCTTCCCCCTCCCCATGTCCTCAAGTCCATTCTCTACATCTCTGTCTTTATTCCTGTCCTGCCCTTAGATTCTTCAGAACCATTTTTTTTAGAAACCATATATATGTGTTAGCAGACGGTATTTGTTTTTCTGACTGACTTCACTCTGTATGACAGACTCTAGGTCCATCCACCTCACTATAAATAACTCAATTTCGTTACTTTTTTTTTTTTTTATGCGTTACGCGGGCCTCTCACTGTTGTGGCCTCTCCCGTTGCGGAGGACAGGCTCCGGACGCGCAGGCTCAGCGGCCATGGCTCACGGGCCCAGCCGCTCCGCGGCATGTGGGATCTTCCCAGACCGGGGCACGAACCCGTGTCCCCTGCATCGGCAGGCGGACTCCCAACCACTGCGCCACCAGGGAAGCCCTCGTTACTTTTTATGACTGAGTAATATTCCATTGTATATATGTGCCACATCTTCTTTATCCATTCATCTATTGATGGACACTTAGGTTGCTTCCATGTCCTGGCTATTGTAAATAGAGCTGCAATGAACATTGTGGTACATGACTCTTTTTGAATTATGGTTTTCTTAGGGTATATGCCCAGTAGTGGGATTGCTGGGTCATATGGTAGTTCTGTTTTTAGTTTTATAAGGAACCTCCATACTGTTCTCCGTAGTGGCTGTATCAATTTACATTTCCACCAACAGTGCAAGACGGTTCCCTTTTCTCCACACCCTGTCCAGCATTTATTGTTTGTAGAGTATTTGATGATGGCCATTCTGACTGGTGTGAGGTGATACCTCATTGTAGTTTTGATTTGCATTTCTACTTTGAGTTAACTTTTGTATATGGTGTAAGATAAGGGTTCGACTTCATTTTTTTGATATGCATATCCAGTTTTCCCAATATCATTAGTTGAAGAGACTGTCCTTTCCTCATCAATTGGTCTTGGCACTCATGTCAAAATTCATTTGACTGTATATATGAGGGTTTATTTATGGACTCTCTATTCCATTGGTTTATACATCAGTCTTTATGCTAGTACCACACTGTTTTGATTACTATGGCTTTAAAATACATTTTGAAATCAGAAAGTTGGAGACTTCCAACTTTACGCTTCTTTTTCAAGATTGTTTTGGCTAGTCCGTGTCCCTTGAAATTCCACATAAAGTCTGAGATGAATTTTTCTATTTGTGCAAGAAGTGCCCTTGAGATTTTGTTAGGGCTTACATTGACTTTGTAGATCACTTTGGACAGTATTGACATCTGAACAATATTAAGTCTTTCAACCCATGAACACAGAATGTCTTTCCATTTATTTGTGTCTTTAATTTCTTTCAGAAATGTTTTCTAGTTTTCAGTGGTACAAGCCTTTCACCTCCTTGGTTAAGTTTATTCCTAAATATTTTATTATTTTTCATGCTATTTTATATGGATTTTTTTCTCAATTTCCTTTTCAGATTGTTCACTGTCAGTGTATAGAAACACAAGTGAGTTTGGTGTGTTGATTATGTATCCTGCAACTTTGCTAAATCATTTATTCTAATATTTTTTGGCATGGAATCTTTGGAGTTTTCTCATATAAGATCATGTCATCTGCAAACAGAGATCATTTTACTTTTTCCTTTCCAATTTGGATGCCTTGTATTTCTTTTTCTTACCTGACTGCTCTGGCTGGGACTTGCAATACTATTTGGGTTTTTTGTTTGTTTGTTTTTAAACCTTTTTTCTTAAATTTATTTATTTATTTATTGGCTGCATTGGGTCTTTGTTGCTGTGCGCGGGCTTTCTCTAGCTGTGGCGAGCCGGGGCTACTCTTCATTGCAGTGCGCAGGCTTCTCATTGCAGTGTCTTCTCTGGCTGTGGAACACGGGCTCTAGGTGCGCAGGCTTCAGTAGTTGTGGCACACAGGCTCAGTAGTTGCGGCTCACGGACTCTAGAGAGCAGGCTCAGTAGTTGTGGCACACGGATTTAGTTGCTGCGTGGCATATGGAGTCCTCCCAGACCAGGGCTTGAACCCATGTCCCCTGCTTTGGCAGGCGGATTCTCAACCACTGTGCCACCAGGGAAGTCCTCTCTCACCACTTCTATTCAGAATAGCATTGGAAGGGCCTATGTGACCTAGAGATAGTAAGCCTCCAAAGACCTGGCTTTTGAGGCTAGGTTAAAAAGTCCCAGTTTATTACATCTTAGATGAATCTTATGTGAGGCTTTAGAGAAGCTTCTTCTGACCTCACTCAACCAGCTTGCTTTCTCTGCATAGACATAATTATTTTAAAATGAACTTCACATGGTTATTTAAGAGAATGTGTTTTTCTGCCAGCCAGATGATTCCTGTAAGATTTTAAGCATATTGTTGAGACTTCAGTATGTAATCTCTCAAAACATTCAAGGGATATATAGGATCTTAGGTTGCTTTATGGCACGCTTCTCCTTTGGAAATCTGCCTGGTGCCCTGACCGCCCTCCCACATCACCCTCAAGCTCCGACCGGTGTCCTACAGCTTCAAGACCATTCTCATGCACCTCACTGATTAAGAGCCTTCTACCCAAAGCTTCAACAGGTTGGAAATAAAGTTTCCACTGCAGAACATTTTTCATATTTAAAATTAAAATTGCAGCACAGCTCTGGTTAGAAGAGTAGCATTTTTAACTAAGCTGACATCAAGTCACACATGATACAGATGAATCACTTTATGGTATTTGCCATACTTGACAGACAGAGCAAGATGCTTCAGAAAAATTAGGCACTGGCTTCTAGCATCTGTCCACATAAATCTATTTCTTGAAAAATGCTCACAACCAACCTTCTTTTGGGAGATTAGGAAATAACAGAATGACTTTTCCACAGTCAAGTATCGTATTTTCTTATGAATCAGGAAGAAGGTTATAATGTTTATTTAAGAAGGACTACTTTTGGGCTTCCCTAGTAGCGCAGTGGTTGAGAGTCCGCCTGCCGATGCAGGGGACGCAGGTTCGTGCCCCGGTCCGGGAAGATCCCACATGCCACGCAGTGGCTGGGCCTGTGAGCCATGGCCGCTGAGCCTGCGCGTCTGGAGCCTGTGCTCTGTGACAGGAGAGGCCACAGCAGTGAGAGGGCCGGGTACTGAAGAAAAGAAAAGTACTACTTTCTTTTTAAGCCAACAAACGTTTATTCAGTATTTGTTATTTTCTAGCATTGTACTGGGTGCTTGGGGACAGAAGGATGAAAATATAAAATACATTTTCTTTTTTAAAGGAGACTTCTTTTTTTGGCCATGCCATGTGGCTTGTGGGATCTTAGTTCCCCGACCAGGGATTGAACCCGGGCCCTCAGCAGTGAAAGCACCTAAAAAGGACTTCTTATTTATAACATTTTGTCTAGTGAGGTACCAGAGCCAGCTCACATTGGCCCATAAGAACTAATTGTTAAAATATTCAGGAATTTTGTGAGTTAATTGACATCATATTGGTAACTTGAAATCAGCCACGACGGAAGTATTTACACCAAGGGAATCAGCAAATGATCAGGACTTCTACCAGCATACCATTGATTTTGGTCCCCTCTTTTTAAAAAACTCCCAAGCAAATCAACATTATGCATGAAATGCCTACCATGTCCTTTTTAAGATGGTGGACTACCCCACCCCCCAAAGAAAGACACTTTTGCCGTGGAATTTGTAACCTACTTGAAGGGAAAAACAAACAGGGACCATTAAGCAAACGAGTATGACATGAACCACGAGGACAAAAGGAGTCCAAAGAGAGAGAAAGGAGTGGGCACACATAAGGCAGAGACGTCATGAAAATGTTAGACTTTGAGCCGGGCATTGAAGGACAGGTAGGAAAGGAAAATGGGCAGTCGAGCAGAGAGAAGGTCATGGAGAAGAAGCAGGAAGCAGACAGAGGAATACAGTCTCCTGTGAATATGCCAAGCAAGTGTGGAAGGAGAGAGAGCGGTGATGTGGGGACAGCAACTGTGGGACAGCACAGTTTGTGAAGCCTTTCTTGTATCAATACCTCATCTCATTCTGACCTTCAAAGCAAGCCTGAGGGACAGGGCAACTGAGGCACAGAGAACTGGTGCGAGGCAGCTGCCTGGGCCTGTGTGCAGAACGAAATGTTTGTCTTTGGGCCGTGTTCCGCATTCTTCCCACCGTACCGTGGTGACTGCTCATCTAACATTGTACAGCAAGTGACCTAGAAAAGCAGCAACGGAAAAGAATTTTAAACAAGTAATCTATTTAACACACCCCTGTGTACTTTAAATGTGAAGATATGGTGTTCTGGTGGCTCTGAATGACAGTAAAGCCTAACTTCTAAGTATCGTCGCTTTCAAGAGTTCAGACACGGTTTCTCTGCGAGGCGCCCACAGCTTTGTTGTATTCAACTCTAACTCTTGACAGGAAACAGAATTAGAACCAGAGCTCGATTTCTAAGAAAAAGAAAACACAGAACGAATAGAAAAACAGTGCTATCTAAACTATGAGGGCTGGATTCTTAGGTCGCCAGAAAGTCAGCTTTTCGAATAGAAATGTTTTTGTTCTTCTCCCCATACTAAACCTCAAGAGGGATAAACAAGAACTGAACTTTTGAGTTTAAAATTTTCCAGAACCCTGAATCTCACACACACAGTGTTGAGCAAAAGAAGCCAGACACAAACACAGTACTTAGGATTTCATGTCTCCAGAGTAGGAAAAACCAGGCAAAACTAAACAGTGTAGTCAGAAGCCAGCCCTGTGGTTACCCTTGGTGGGGTGGGAGAAGTGGGGACAGGGAGGGGTCGCCAGAGAGCCTCTGGGCATAGTAATGTTCTGTTTCTCCATCCAGCTGCTATTTTCACAGGTATATTCATTCTATAAAAACTCATCCACCTTCTACATTCATAGCTTGTGCATTTTTCCTGATGTCTGTCATACTTTGATTTTTCAACAGTGCTTAAATATTTCCTGGATCCTTAAGCAAGATAGAGGCAGAATTACAATTCTTTAAGAGGCAAAGACCGTTTGATGCGGGAAGAATGCTCGATGATAAGAGAGTGAAGTATTAGAAGTCTGGCTCCAGCAGATGTTGGAACGGAGCCATCTTAGGAGGTGGGACAGGACGAAGGCCATGTACACAGGAGTGCTGGTACAGTCCAGCCCTCCAGATGGGCCCCACAGTGGAGCTGAGGGATACTTGAGAGGATCTGATGCAGTAGGCAGCCCTAGGTGGCATATGATATATACTATTACAAGAGATAATATCAGGATCTGGCCCACTCTTGGGGCCACTTTCCCAAAACTCAGCTGATTGGCTGCCCTCTGAGGTCTTAATTCAGAAGGAAATGATTTTAGATAAAGATGGCAAGGGCTATGCTCATACAGGCAAAGTAAAATGTTCAATCTTTAGTCACTCAACAAAGAGGATACAATTATATAAAAAAGCAGGGCATAGGGGCCCTTGAATTTCACTCCCTGTTTACTCTTTATAATTTTAGCAGATATTCAGAATCATAGGATTTTTGAGCAGAAAGAGGTGTGCAGTTTAAGAAATGTGCTATCTTATCTCCCTTCTAGGTTTTCTAAGCCTATACTTACATCAAGTTAGATCATCAGAAAGTTCTGGATCATGTTAGGTTTGTCTCTTACCTCCTTGGAGCAGGAGTCTGATCTTTTACTATGCTACAGAGCCCACTGGTGGTCTGATGAAGCCCATAGGACCCTTCTTAGAATAACTATTTCAATGCATAAAGCAAACGCAGGGGCTTGGAAGAACCACTTACACTAAAATTCAGTCAGCAAATATTTCAGTATAGCAACATACGTGCTTCTTAACTAAAGCGGCACAGACAAGACCTGCCTGAGATCTAATGTAACTGTAATTCCAGAGTAGCAAGGAGAATGAATGAAATTTTGAGATACCTGCAACAACTCTATGATGATAACAAAATATCTGCGATTTCTGTTGATGGCAAAGTTACGGCTAATGGTAAAACTCTGTGCTGGCTTCACGGACAGTGGAAGAAAGTGCTCAGAAATATCAGTTAGAATTTGATGAGATTGGTTCAAGATTGTGGAGTAGCAGGACGTGCTCTCACTCCCTCTTGTGAGAACACCAGAATCACAACTAGCTGCTGGAAAATCATTGACAGGAAGACACTGGAACTCACCAAAAAAGATACCCCACGTCCAAAGACAAAGGAGAGGCCACAATGAGACGGTAGGGGGCACAATCACAGTAAAATCAAATCCCATAACCGCTGGGTGGGTGCCTCACAAACTTGAGAACAGTTGTACCACAGAAGTCCACCTCCTGGAGTGAAGGTCCTGAGCCCCATGTCAGGTTTCCCAACCTGGGGGTCCGGCAATGGGAGGAGGAATTCCCAGAGAATCAGATTTTGAAGGCTAGCAGGATTTGATTGCAGGACTTCAACAGGTCTGGGGGAAACAGAGACTCTACTCCTGGAGGGCACACACAAAGTAGTGTGCACATCAGGACCCAGGGGGAAGGAGCAGTGACCCCATAGGAGACTGAACCAGACTTACCTGCTAGTGTTGGAGGGACTCCTGCAGAGGTGGGGGGTGGCTTTGGCTTACCGCAGGACAAGGACACTGGGAGCAGAAGTTCTGGGAAGTACACCTTCGCGTAAGCCCTCCTGGAGTCTGCCATCAGCTGCGCCAAAGAGCCTGTAGTCTCCAGTGCTGGGTCGCCTCAGGCCAGACAACCAACAGGGTGGGAACTCAGCCCCACCCATCAGCAAACAAACGGATTAAAGTTTTACTGATCTCTGCCCACCAGAGCAACACCCAGCTCTACCCACCACCAGTGCCTCCTGTCAGAAAGCTTGCACAAACCTCTCAGATAGCCTCATCCACCAGAGGGCAGACAGCAGAGGCAAGAAGAACTACAGTTCTGCAGCCTGTGGAAGGAAAACCACATTCACAGAAAGACAGACAAAATGAAAAGGCAGAGGGCTATGTACCAGATGAAGGAACAAGATAAAACCCCAGAAAAACAACTAAATGAAGTGGAGATAGGCAACCTTCCAGAAAAAGAATTCAGAATAATGACAGTGAAGATGATCCAGGACATCTGAAAAAGAATGGAGGCAAAGATCGAGAAGATGCAAGAAATGTTTAAAAAGACCTAGAAGAATTAAAGAACAAACACCTAGAAGAATTAAAGAACAAACAAACAGAGATGAACAATGTGATAACTGAAATGAAAAATATACTAGAAGAAATCAATAGCAGAATAACTGAGGCAGAAGAACAGATAAGTGACCTGGAAGACAGAATGGTGGAATTCACTGCTGCAGAGTAGAATAAAGAAAAAAGAATTAAAAGAAATGAAGACAGCCTAAGAGACCTCTGGGACAACATTAAACGCAACAACATTCATATTATAGGGGTCCCAGAAGGAGAATATAGAGAGAAAGGACCCAAGAAAATATTTGAAGAGATTATAGTGGAAAACATCCCTAACATGGGAAAGGAGATAGCCACCCAAGTCCAGGAAGCACAGAGAGTCCCAGGTGGGATAAACCCAAGGAGAAACATGCCAAGACACACAGTAATCAAATTGACAAAAACTAAAGACAAAGGAAAATTATTAAAAGCAACAAGGGAAAAATGACAAGTAACATACGAGGGAACTCCCATAAGGTTAACAGCTGATTTCTCAGCAGAAACTCTACAAGCCAGAAGGGAGTGGTACAATATATTTAAAGTGATGATAGGGAAGAAACTACAACTAAGATTGCTCTACCTGGCAGGGATCTCATTCAGATTCAACACAGAAATCAAAATATTTACAGAAAAGCAAAAGGTAAGAGAATTCAGCACCACCAAACCAGCTCTACAACAAATGCTAAAGGAACTTCTCTAAGTGGGAAACACAAGAGAAGAAAAGGACCTCCAAAAACAAACCCAAAACAATTAAGAAAATGGTAATAGGAACATACGTATAGATAATTACCTTGAATGTGAATGGATTAAATGCTCCAACTAAAAGACACAGGCTCACTGAATGGATACAAAAACAAGACCTGTATATATGCTATCTACAAGAGACCCACTTCAGACCTAGGGACGCATACAGACTGAAAGTGAGGGGATGGAAAAAGATACTCCATGCAAATGGAAATCAAAAGAAATCTGTAGTAGCAATACTCATATCAGATAAAACACACTTTAAAATAAAGAATGTTACAAGAGACAAGGAAGGACACTACATAATGATGAAGGGATCAGTCCAAGAAGATATAACAATTATAAATATATATGCACCCAACATAGGAGCACCTCAATACATGAGGCAAATACTAACAGCTATAAAGGAGGAAATCGACAGTAACACAATAATAGTGGGGGAGTTTAACACCTCACACCAATGGACAGATCATCCAGACAGAAAATTAATAAGGAAACACATGCTTTAAATGACACAGCAGACCAGATACATTTAATTGATATTTATAGGACCTTCCATCCGAAAGCAGCAGATAATACTTTCTTCTTAAGTGCACACGGATCATTCTCCAGGGTAGATCACATCTGGAGTCACAAATCAAGCCTCAGTAAATTTAAGAAAATGGACATCATATCAACCATCATTTCTGACCACAGCTCTATGAGATTAGAAATAAATTACAGGGAAAAAAGACACAAAAAGCAGGAACACATGGAGGCTAAACAGTACGTTACTAAATAACCAAGAGATCACTGAAGAAATCAAAGAGGAAATCAAAGAATACCTAGAGACGAATAAAAACAAAAACACGACCATCCAAAACCTATGGGATGCAGCAAAAGCAGTTCTAAGAGGGAATTTTATAGCAATACAATCTTACCTCAAGAAACAAGAAAAATCTCAGATAAACAACCTAACCTTACACCTAAAGGAACTAGAGAAAGAAGAACAAATGAAACCCAAAGTTAGTAGAATGAAAGAAATCATAAAGATCAGAGCAGAAATAAATGAAATAGAAACAAAGAAAACAATAGCAAAGATCAATAAAACTAAAAGCTGGTTCTTTGAGAAGATAACCAAAATTGATAAATCTTTAGCCAGACTCATCAAGAAAGAGAGGGAGAGGACTCAAATCAATAAAATGAGAAATGAAAAAGGAGAAGTTACAACAGACACCGTAGAAATACAAAGCATCCCAAGAGACTACTACAAGCAACTCTATGCCAATAAAATGGACAACCTGGAAGAAATGGACAAATTCTTAGAAAAATATAACCTTCCAAGACTGAACCAGGAAGAAATAGAAAATATGAACAGACCAATCACAAGTAATGAAATTGAAACTGTGATTAAAAATCTTCCAACAAACTGAAGTCCAGGACCAGATGGCTTCACAGGTGAATTATACCAAACATTTAGAGAAGAGCGAACACCCATCCTTCTCAAACTCTTCCAAAAAATTGCAGAGGAAGGAGCACTCCCTAACTCATTCTACGAGGCCACCATCACCCTGATACCAAAAACAGACAAAGGTACTACAAAAAAAGAAAATTACAGACCAATATCACTGATGAATATTGATGCAAAAATTCTCAACAAACTATTAGCAAACAGAATCCAACAACACATTAAAAGGATCATACACCATGATCAAGTGGGGTTTATCCCAGGGATGCAAGGATTCTTCGGTATACGTAAATCAATCATTGTGGTGCACCATATTAACAAACTGAAGAATAAAAACCATATGATCATCTCAGTAGATGTAGAAAAAGCTTTTGACATGATAAAAACTCTCCAGAAAGTGGGCATAGAGGGAACCTACCTCAACATAATAAAGGCCTTATACGACAAATGCACAGCAAACATCATTCTCAATGGTGAAAAACTGAAAGCATTTCCTCTAAGATCAGGAACAAGACAAGGATGTTCACTCTCACTACTATTATTCAACATCGTTTTGGAAGTCCTAGCCATGGCAGTCAGAGAAGAAAAAGAAATAAAAGGAATCCAAATTGGAAAAGAAGAAATAAAACTCTCACTGGGTGTAGATGACATGATACTATACATAGATAATCCTAAGGATGCTACCAGAAAACTAGTAGAGCTAAACAATGAATTTGGTAACATTGCAGGATACAAAATTAATGCACAGAAATCTCTTGCACTCCTATACACTAACAACAAAGGATCAGAAAGAGAAATTAAGGAAACAATCCCATTCACCATTACAACAAAAGAATAAAATACCTAGGAATAAACCTACCTAAGGAGGTAAAAGACATGTACTCAGAAAACTGTAAGACACTGATGAAAGAAATCAAAGATGACGCAAACAGATGGAGAGATATACCATGTTTTCGGATTGGAAGAATCAGTGTTGTGGAAATCACTATAATAGCCAAAGCAATGTACAGATTCAGTGCAATTCCTATCAAATTACCAATGGTATTTTTTACAGAACTAAAACAAAAAATCTTCAAAATTTGTATGGAGACACAAAAGACCCTGCATAGCCAAAGCAATCTTGAGGGAAAAAAATGGAGCTGGAGGAATCAGACTCCCTGACTTCAGACTATACTACAAAGCTACAGTAATCAAGACAATATGGTACTGGCACAAAAACAAAAATATAGATCAATGGAACAGGAAAGGAAGGCCAGAGATTGACCCACACACCTATGGTCAACTAATCTATGGCAAAGGAGGCAAGGATATACAATGGGGAAAAGAGAGTCTCTTCAATAAGTGGTGCTGGGAAAACTGGACAGCTACATGTAAAAGAATGGAATTAGCACACTCCCTAACACCATACACAAAAATAAACTCAAAATGGATTAAAGACCTAAATGTAAGACTGGACACTATAAAACTCTTAGAGGAAAACATAGGAAGAATACTCTTTGACATAAATCACAGCAAGATCTTTTTTGACCCACCTCCTAGAGTAATGGAAATAAAAACAAAAATAAACAAATGGGCCCTAAGGAAGCTTCAGAGCTTTTGCACAGCAAAGGAAACCATGAACAAGACGAAGCAACCCTCAGAGTGGGAGAAAATATTTGCAAACGAATCAGTGGACAAAAGGTTAATCTCCAAAATGTATAAACAGCTCATGCAGCTCAATATTAAAAAAAAAAACCCAATCCAAAAATGGGCAGAAGGCCTACATAGACATTTTTCCAAAGAAGACATACAGATGGCCAAGAGGCACTTGAAAAGCTGCTCAACATCACTAATTATTAGAGAAATGCAAATCAAAACTACAATGAGTTATCGATCACCTCACACTGGTTAGAATGGGCACCATCAGAAAGTCTACAAACAACAAATGTTGGAGAGGGTGTGGAGAAAAGGGAAACCTCTTGTACTGTTGGTGGGAATGTAAATTGATAAGCCACTATGGAGAACAGTATGGAGGTTCCTTAAAAAACTAACAATAAAATTACATATGACCCAGCAATCCCACTACTGGGCATATACCCAGAGAAAACCATAATTCAAAAAGACACATGCACCCCAGTGTTCAGTGCAGCACTATTTACAATAGCCAGGTCATGGAAGCAACCTAAATGCTCATCGACAGATGAATGGAAAAAGAGGATGTGATATGTATATACAATGGAATATTACTCAGTCATAAAAAGGAATGAAATTGGGTCATTTGTAGAGATGTGGATGGACCTAGGGACTGTCATACAGAGTGAAGTCAGAAAGAGAAAACCAAATATCATATATTAACGCGTATATGAGGGATCTAGAAAAATAGTACAGGTGAACCGGTTTGCAAGGCAGAAATACAGACACAGATGTAGAGAACAGTTGTATGGACACCAAGGGGGGAAAGTGGGTGGGGGTGGTGGTGGTGGGATGAATTGGGAGATTGGGATTGACATGGATACACGAATATGTATAAAATAGATAATAAGAACCTGGTATATTAAAAAATTAAGTTAAAAAATAATAATAAAAAAAGTTGATGAAGGTAAGGATACAGTTCTCTTACATCCAAGCCCACAGGTCCCATGAATTCTCCACACAGACTTGGGATTTGCAAATCCCAGGTTAACAGTCTCCAACTGTTGACCTGTATTTGCTCTTACTAGCCATTTGACCCTAACATTCTTGATTTCTTAATAAATTGGTTTAAATCATTGTGTAATGTGTAGTTCAAGGTCTCCTGAATAAAGGGTTTAGATTTTAGCATTAAGAGAAACCAACTCTGTAAACTCAGAAGGGTTATATGTGACTGCCTTGCTTACATTTTTGCCCATGTTAAATTTTCCGTTTATTGACAGTAACTATACTAACCTTTGTGGCTTGCTTATCAGGCTTTCTGTCTTTTCACAATTTTAGTTTTCTACGGCTGGTGCATGAACCCAGTTTTATGTGTGTTTATATCTAAGCCATCTTCTGTGTGTGTGTGTTTTAAACGGTGTGGTATAAATATATAAATAAGAGCCATCGTCCTGTCACACTTGGGGCTGCAGAGCCACCAGGAGGATCTGGGGGTCTAGTTTACAGACCATGTGATATTTCCTAGACCCCAATACCTGCTTCCTGTTTCATTGTTTGCTGGCAAAACTAACCAATAGATTAGATATTTAATCCTGGAAAAACAAGAGTAAAAGGTCTTATTTCTGGAAACAGATGAAAATGACATATTTTCAGGAAGTTCAGAGATAAAAGCCCACAGGAGCAGGCAGGTAGAAGGAATACAATCTTGTAAGGATAACATGTTTGTCAAACCATGGGAGGAAAATCTCATTTATGCCCTCCATGCTAAAGAAAGGCCGGGATGGTGTCTCAGTATACCAGTTAGGCTTTTATGTCATCCGTCCATCGCATGAAGATTCCCAGGTGCCTTGTGAAAATTCTGAAGTATTCTGAAGGCTAGCTTAGGAAAGACTGTCTACCCTGCTCAAGAGAGCACCAATGAGCTTCTCTATTCTCTGTGGAACATTCTTGAGATTGAAAATTTCACATGGATAATCCCATCCCCAGCCCCAGTTCATTTTCCTCCACCGATTCAACCTCCTTCAAATACACACACAAACACACCCCACAAATTGGATTATTCCAGGATCTGAACATTCTGAAAGAAATTTATGATCAGGAATAAGAGTTTACCTTAAGGTTTGAGGGAGGAAAAATCCTGTTTGTTAATGTCGTATTTCCAAATATTTGAAAACTCTGGCAAATAACAAGCGTAAGATTTAGAACTAGCTTGTACTGCAGTTGAGTATGGATTTACAGTCCCATGGGAGAGGCTGGTCTCCAGCAGACAGGAATTGCCTTTGAAAAACAGTCAAATGCAGAATTCCATTTGATGTGCTGGAGGAGTCCACGCCCACGTCCTGTCACTGAAGGCGACGTCAGAGGGTGAACCAGGACTGATCTCTAGGCAATGGCAAATTTCCTCTCATGTTCTAATCTTCCCACCCCCATTTAAATGTGATTCTTTTTCTTATACTGACTTCAATTTTACAACTCTCGGCTTAGGGAGAAACAACAGAAGAGTAATTTATTCATTATTTTTAAAGACCTTAGAGGGACAGCAAAAAGTCTTGTTCTGATTGATTAAGTTCACTGTACTGCCTGCATGATACATAACTAATCTGTTTGCTGGATTGGAAAAGGGCCTCACATGGCAGCTGAGAGAAGATAGATGAATTGTGTGATAATTTTCTTTGCCCTTCTTTAGCAAATGCTATGGCTGTGATTTTCTTCACTGTTAAGCTTGAGAGTGACCATGACAATGGATGACTCCAGTTTAGAGGCAAGGCCATCCTTAAATGCATTCTCCATTCTTCTGCGTCTGTGAAAGAGACAGTGACAGTACATGACTCCTCCTTAGAGGCAAAACCATCAATTGTTCTCTCCATTCTTCTGCCTCTACATTTGAAGCAGGAGCTACGTGAATCATTTATAATGGGTTTTTTGGGGTAATCATCAAAGTCAGGTCCTTACAACTTGTGGATCTGAATGTCCACCCTAGCCAGCCAGCAAAGGCATAGGATGACCTTCAAACCCTTTAAAATGGTCCCCGCTTGGGGCTAAGGATTAAAAATCCTTTTAGTGTTCCCTTGAGAAGTTCATGACTCCAGAGTAGGCATTTAAACAGTTTTATCAAAGAACAGACAAGTTTTCTACTCCTTCCTCCACCTGTTGTATTTTAAGCCTATACTCCATGTATCCCACAGATCTCTGGGATCTCATGAGACTTGTGCCCATATAATTGGCACAGTTGAAACTGGAAGAACTTAACTCACACAGAAACAAACTCACTCTACTGTCCTTCATTTCTGTCCAAGACACAGTTTTTCCCTCCTTCATTTGAGAATGAAACATGGTATAAAAGCCTGCAGGGGATTGGATTATTTCGACCGATGGTCTCCCCATTTTCTCAGATCTCATCTTGCTCAAACGCTGCTGCTCAAGGGCTTTTGAAGAATAGCTCTCCACTGCCTATGAAATAAAAAACTTAACCTTATTAGCCTGGACTCACAGCATCTGTGATTTACCTTACGTTTTTTAAAAAAATATTTATTTACTTATTTGGCTGCGCCGGGTCTTAGTTGCGGCATGTGGGACCTTCGTTGCTGTGTGCGGGATCTTTAGTTGCAGCATGCAGGCTCTTTGTTGCGGCATGTGGGATCTAGTTCCCTGACCAGGGATCGAACCCGGGCCCCCTGCATTGGGAGTCAGGAGTCTTAGCCGCTGGACCACCAGGGAAGTCTCTGTGATTTGCCTTCCGACTCATCTCCCTCGACCCTTCCCCATCACATGTTACCTGCCAGCAATACTCATTAAGAGCAACACCCTCAAAATGTCACGCTCTCTCTTCTCTTTGGACCTTCACACGTAACATTTCTCAAAATAACTTACCTGATTTGTGTGCCCGGGAAACTCCTATTCATCCTTCAAATCTTAGCTCAAAGCTCTCACGTCCTATCTCCCCCCAGCCAATGAATCCTACTGCCCTGTGCTCCAGACACTTCGCTCGTGTCCATCTGCAAGGGGTCTCAGCCTTGGCTGCACGTCCTGAGTTCATTACATCAGAATCTCTAAAGATGAGACACAGGCATCAGCATTTTTAAAAACTCCCCTCGTGATTCAAAAAAAAGTGAGGACCACTTTTTTTCCTCCCCCAAATGAAGACTCCAGCCAAGCAGTGACCATGCAATTACTCTTACAAACTTAGTGCCTAGTACAAAATCAGTAAATACATAGAGGCTGGGAAGTAACTTTCTTCAAAATGTGTTTGTCACTACTGAATTCTTTAGAATATAACTCCAGGGAACAGCAAAAACTGCTTCATCCAAATCTTTTTCAAATCACTTCCTATCACTTTCAGAGAAGGAAGGGGACTTTCCCTTCAAAATTGCTGTTTTTTTAATGGGGTTCAATGTATCTTATTCATTTAGCACAATCAGAAAAAAATAAGTAAAATGAGCAAGTTCCCTTCAAAAACAGTCATCGGCAGTGGAGAAAGGGGGTATTACCTAGCAGAGCCCCTGGTCCATGCTGTCTGCTCAGTAATGGCCGCTGGTATTGTGGCTCCCTCTTCCCGGAAAGGCTGCCGTATTAACTTGCCTCACACAAAGGCATCTGGAGATGACACTAGAAGAGGAAATAAGATGACTTTCCAAATGCTTCCTCTCATTAATGTACAGCCCGTGAGATTTCCTGACTTCATTCATCGTAAACAGAGAGGTGGTTGCAGCTTTAGAAATTCGATGGATATGTTCCGCATCGCGTGACACACAGGCAAAAAAGACCCAGTTCTGTTCCACCTGTTCTCACTCCATTTGGCTACCGCAATATAAGGCCTGCTTTTCTAGATCCTTCTTTTTTTTCCTCAGAACAGTGGCTCTACGTTTACCCAAAAAGCCTTCAGATTGTTCCGGGGCTAGCCAGCTACTTCTTAGCTTCATCACACAACTCCGCTCCTACACAGGCCCTTCCTTCCACCTTCACCACCACACAAGCTGAGTCATTCAGTCACAATCGCATTTTTTGCCTCCACCTGAGTGACTTTCTTTGGGCAGGCTGCCTTTGTCGAGCATTAAGTGGCAACATTTATTTATGCCATAGCATTTCTTAGTACACAAGGTACAGATCAACCCTGCAGGCTTTTGAGGCATGAATTAAAGTGACAGCTCTCTATGTTACAGTGACAGCAAAATTTGAGTTAGCTGCAAGTCTCAATAAACAAGTATGTTTTTATTTAATTTAATTTTTATCCAATTCAGGATGAACTTTAAAAAATCATTCTGTTTTCATCCCTTGGTTTCATGCTTTAGTAAGTGCCATGCATTAATTCAATAAAGTTTTTCTTTTGACAGTTAAGTCTTGCAGTGTGGGTTCATAATTACGACTGTGACTTTTCACTGACTAGGCCTTCAGGAATTGATTAAGCTACACACAGAAGACCAGACCTTCTTGGCATAGACTAGCTAGCCGTTGAACAAACCCCTCTCCTCTTCCTCCTGGGCACCCACATTTCCCAGCTGCCCTTGAAGTTAGGTGTGGCCATGTGACTGCATCCCGGCCAATGAAATGCAGACAGGAGTAATGCAGGTGAATTCCAGGCCTGGCCCATTAAAACTCTCTAAGCACCATCCTCCATACTCTTTCCCACTGTCTCATGACCTTGGAGGCCATACGTTGAAAACAGCAGAGCCACCTGATGCATACAGCCTGGGTACCAGCATTCCCACTTGGAGAAATGTCGCCCACCTATCAGGAAGACCTTTCTTGGACCTTACATGAGAAAGAAAGAAATTTCTATTTTTTTTAAGCCCCTGAGGCTTTGGACTTACATGTTATAGCATAGTTTTACCTTAACTCATAAAGATTTATACTGTACTTTAAAAACTAAATTGCTATGTTCCCCCAATGACAGTATTATATTTTCATTGTTTACTGTGTAGAAAATACTCCACACTGGCATGTTAATGTCACCTGAAAATTGCTTGCAGAAATAAATCTCTGATAAGAACTTTGTTAATGATAACATCCTTCCTTTTTCGTGAACACGGAAGGTTAAAAAAAAAAGGACCCCCTCAACTGAAATGCGTTATTCTAATTAATGTTTTAGGAACGGCAGGGGTTATTCTAATAACTAAACGCAGAGTATTAAGCAATTTTGGAATTGTAACTTTCTCAGGCCCCCAAGACGTGACGCAGTCAGTTGCAATGACAGCATTTCTCTTTTACAACTAGGATACAATCTGGGCTCTGCTCGAAATTTTCTCAGCATACCTCAGTACGTGTAGAAATGGAAACTGTCATGCAGTTGAGGCTTGATATAGTACCTTATTGTTTCTGGGACACAAATACAGCTAACTTTCACAAGTTATATGCAAAGCTTTATATTCAGTGTCACATTCCTTCAGATAAGTGTTTAGGCTTTGCCGTCTGCTTCACTCTTCTTTTGTTTACTCACTCAGACATTTATTAAGTAGTGACTATGAACTGTCTAGGTGCTTGGGGCACAAGACTGAATGTGAAAGTCTTGATAACTGAGGAGCTTATAGGTCTGGGCAGAGGGGGACTAATTCTCATGAGGAAAAAGACAGGAAAATCTTCACATACAAGATTATATCTGATGGAGGTCTAGAAAGGAGGAGTGAGAGTGTGATAGGAGTAAACCAAGGAAGGGCATCTCCAGTTGAGAGAACAGGGACCAAGTCATAAGATTCTTAATGAGCCTGAAGTATCTGGGGAATGATGAGTTCATTTGGGCTAGACTTTAGGGGGAAACTGGGGAGTACCGGAATAGGAGGCTGGAGAGGCAGACTGGGGGCCAAGTTATAGGGCCTTGGATGATAGTCTATAAATCTTGAACATTTATTTTCTGTGTAAGAGGGTGGCCAACAAATAATCATAGATGTCAGATTTTTTTTTAAGATGTTGGGGGTAGGAGTTTATTAATTAATTTATTTTTGCTGTGTTGGGTTTTCATTTCTATGCAAGGGCTTTCTCTAGTTGTGGCAAGCGGGGGCCACTCTTCATTGCGGTGCGTGGGCTGCTCACTATTGTGGCCTCTCTTGTTGCGGAGCACAGGCTCCAGACGCGCAGGCTCAGCAGCTGTGGCTCATGGGCCTAGTTCCTCTGTGGCATGTGGGATCCTCCCAGACCAGGGCTCAAACCCGTGTCCCCTGCATTAGCAGGCAGATTCTCAACCACTGCGCCACCAGGGAAGCCCTAGATGATAGATTTTAAGCAGAGCAGTGAGTGACCTGATCGTGTTAGGTTTAGGGGAAATAATTCTAGGCATAGCACGGGGGATGGCCTAGAACAGAGATAACCCTGGAAGCACAGAGGCCAATTAGGAGGCTGTTGAAATATTGAAGTAGAGGAGGCACTTGATTTGGGAGAGGTTTGAGACAGAAATCAGTATTTTATTTGTTAGCTGTTTGGGTGTAAGGGAGAAGAAGTTAAAGATGCCTGAGGTTTCCAGCTGTGGTATCTAGGTGGACAATGATACCAAAAGCTAAAAGCTAAATTTATAAAGGAGAGCAAAGCAGAGGTGAAGCTAAAGAGGTTGGTTGTGGACTTGTGATGAAAGGAACTGTGGAGTGTCTAGGTGGCACAAAAACTAAAAGTACACTGTAGTTTACAGTCTCAAAGTGTCTCCTTATTAATAGTTCATATTAATTGCAAATGAGAAAAAGATATTTTTTTTTACAGTGGAGAAACCAGGAAGTCACCACCTTAACTGAATGATGAGTCAACACCAAAATGTCTCCCGATACAATACACTGATAAGGATGCCGCATCACTTAAGAAATTCTTCTGCCAGAAATCCATAACCTGATCCTAATCATGAGAAAATATCACACAACCCCCATTATGTTACAAACAACTGCCCTGTGTTCTTCAACCATGTCAGTGCCACAAATGACCAAGAAAGGTAAGGAACTCTTTCAGATTAAAGGTAACTAAAGAGATATGACAATAAAATGCAATGTGTGATCCTGGATAGGGTCTTGGATTGGGAGAGAGGGGAACTGCTATTAAAAAACATTATTGGGGGGCTTACCTGGTGGCACAGTGGTTGAGAGTCCGCCTGCCGATGCAGGGGACACGGGTTCGTGCCCCGGTCCGGGAGGATCCCACATGCCACGGAGCGGCTGGGTCCATGAGCCATGGCCGCTGAGACTGTGTGTCCGGAGCCTGTGCTCCGCAACGGGAGAGGCCACAACAGTGAGAGGCCCGCGTACCGCAAAAAACAAAAACAAAACATTAACATTACTGAGGTGTAGCTGCTACAGCTGGGTAGTAACTGATGGGCTCTGGAGATTTCAGACTTGGGTCACGTCCCCGCGCCCCGTCCTCTCGCCACTTCCAGCGCCTGCGCACGCCTCAACTATACGCGAGACATCCGGGCACTGCACGACTAGAGTCCGCAGCTTGCGTGCGTGACCTGCGTGATCTTCTCCCTGTGCGCCTGCGCGAAACCATCCGTTTGACCTACGCACTTGTGGCTGAGAGTGGACTGCTGGTGGACACGTCTGTTAAAAGCAACCAAAAGGGTTTCCCTGGTGGTGCAGTGGTTAAGAGTCCGCTTGCCGATGCAGGGGACATAGGTTTGTTCCTCGGTCTGGGGGGGATGCCACATGCCGCGGAGCGGCTGGGCCCTTGAGCCATGGCCGCTGAGCCTGCGTGTCCGGAGCCTGTGCTCCGCAACGGGAGAGACCACAACAGTGAGAGGCCCGTGTACTGCGAAAAAAAAAAAGCAACCGAAAGTTCCTTTTCCAAAGAAATTTGGTTAGCACCCCCACCTCCCCGCCCAGCACCCAGTTTTACAAAATAAAGAACCGCTGTGACTTGCACACGAGGGGAGGGAAAGATAGCTGCTGTTCTCATTGACTGCTAATGGGGCGCTCCAGCTTTGACCAGGAGATGAACTGTTTGGAAGATTCAAATTCAAAATATAAACACATTTATCTTAAGACCTATCTTAGGTAGCAGCCTAAGAAAAACAGATAAGAGACCCAGAGACTAGAGATCCAGTGTCTAAAAGAAAATTTGAGAACCAATGGAAGAAAAGCAATATTTGGAGAAGAGAATAGTTTTCTTGAGCCGAAGAAAAATGTTTCATCTTCAGATGAGAAGTCCCTACCACAGTCAACACAAAATCGACGAAAATTGTTCAGTACCTAGATGTGAAGAGCTAACGTTTTAAATTTCAAAGATGAAGAATGTCATCGTTTTGCAGAAAAAAGATTATCCACAAAGTACAAAATCTGGCTTCTGCTGCGTGTCAGAGTAACAGGATACACAAGACAGCATATGTAATATTTTGAAGGGGGAGGCTGTTTGTGACTCAGTAATAGTATGTCAAGTCATGGGTGAAAGCCACAGAAATCTCACTTATATATACGGGCTCTGAAGATTCAACCCTCTCTGAAAAAATTCACTCACGTGTGTACTGTAAATAACTGAAAGATTAATCAAAATGAAGACTTTTGAAGTAAAACTGCATGGTAGAAGTCCTGATGGTGAGTGTAAAAGTCAATTAAATTGGGAAGTCAGTATAATTATTGTAAATATGGTCTAAAAGCACTGTAAATGTTTTTAAAAGTTCAAATTTTAACCCGTTTTGTTTGTTTTAAAAAATCTATTGATAAGAATAATTTGGTTCAGTTGAAAAATTATTGAGACTTAGGAAAGTTTGAATTAGAAGTACCTACTAGATAATATACTGTGTATCACCATTAAATTTTCTAAATTTAAGAATTGCACTGTGGTTACGTTACAGGATGGCATTGTTCTTAGGAAATACTGAAGTGTCACTGGGGAAACGACTATATACACACACAAGAGGGAGAGAGAGAAAGCAAGTGTAGTTAAACGTTAACTGGGGAAGCTGGGTTAAGGGTGTACTGGAGCTTTGTGTTATTTTTGCACATCTTTTGTACACTTGAAATCATTTCAAAATAAAATGTTTAAAAATAGTTTTTTTAAAAAATGTAGAATCAGGATGTTATTAATATTCTGGCGAGAGACATTTCCATGCAGTGGTTGGAGTCAAAGCCAGTTTGGGTGGGCTTATAGAGCAAGAGATGGAAAAAGTAGAGAAAATGAGAGGGGCCTCTTGGCCCTAAAATATAGATATTGTGCCTGCTTAAGTCTTGGATGTTCATAGTTTGAGTTTTCATAGGCAGATCATATGTAAACTCACTGATTGATGTACCCATATAGATTTATTCCATGCTCTAATGTAACAAGACATAAATTCTTCAGGGCTCTTATTATTCTAAACAGGAAATTCCAATTAATTTTTAGACGGAGATTAGAATTCTGGCCAAGGTGCAGCACCAGGTGAGGAAAGAGAAATACCAGCAGAGATGCTGAGGTTCGTTACCAGTGACCAGGGTGCTGCATTCTCACCAGCCCCTCCCCTTTCTGGAAAGTGAGGGCAGGATTCTTGGGTATAGACCAGTGATTGCTTGATTGGCTCTGGCCCTCAGTGGCTCCATGATTATACTCTTGACTCATGAAAGAAAATGGAAGTGGTTGTGTAAATACATTACATGTCATTACCAAAAATCACAACATGGCTTCTTCCTGGCTGCCCAGCTAAATATCTAAATTACGCACTCTGCCAAGGAGGGGAGAAAACTGGACCCAAGGAAAAACAGGGAAGAGAATGACTTAAGATGGGAATGTTTGTAAAACCTTTATTTGTGATTAAAGTGTTTTTAAAATATATGAAGGACATTTTTAAAATGTACATAATTCCAATATCTCAACAACATAATGATTTGCATTTGTTTGGAGTTCTTTCACACTTTTATCCATATGGATATATTGCTTCTAAGTTCATCAAACTATATATATATTATACATTTAAAAATTTTATGCGTTATGTAACATTATTTTAGAAACACTTTCCCTTGATTTTCACTTTTATCATAAATTTTTGATAACCATGTTACATTCCATTGTATTTATATATAATATATATACTTTATTTAATCAGTTCCTTATTGGATGAAATGCTGTTTTTTAAAAAAATTATTAATAACTCTGCTGTAAATGTCTTTATACATATGGATTTTTCTCCTTTTGAATTTACATATTTCCTCAATTCCAAGATACACCTTTTTCTTCCTTTATTATATATCAGGGTACATTCTGGTATAAGGTGACAATATTCTTTCTCTTCAGAAAGTTAGTATTAAAGGCGTTGCATCTTAAAATTGGTAGTCTAGGGCTTCCCTGGTAGCGCAGTGGTTTAGAGTCTGCCTGCCGATGCAGGGGACACGGGTTCGTGCCCCGGTCTGGGAAGATCCCACATGCCGCGGAGCGGCTGGGCCCCTGAGCCTGCGCGTCCGGAGCCTGTGCTCCGCAATGGCGGGAGAGGCCACAACAGTGAGAGGCCCGCGTACCGAAAAACAAACAAACAGACAAGAGTACTTTTGTCCTCTTGAATAGCACCAAACACCGAACTTCTACAACAAAAAAGAAATACTACCATCTTTGACTTTCTGTTACATCTAATGGTAAGGTCAGTGCGTATATCGGAGCCCACAAAATGGAGGCCACGCCAGCGGCACGGCCCACATCACAATTCTAACCCTAAGTCAGCCTGCACTTAGGAGAAATACCTCTCAAGGGAACCTAACACACACCAGTCACAGCCCTCCAACTCAGCTTTAGGTCGCTCACCTTACCCTAGAAAATAGTGTAACAGGGAAGAGCTAAATGGGACTCCGTGTTGGATCTGTTTCTTTGACTTTAGCCCTTGCTTTTCGTTGCTTTTGTTATTATAATCATACATAATGGCCTGCCTCAGGGAACCCTGCCCCTCCGCTATTCAGCTCTCAGGGAGATAATCTGACCCTGCTACCTGTGAAAGGCTACAAGAAACGACCAGATCCCCTCTGAGGCTTGTCATTCCAGGAAATGTTTTGCAAGACTGATGGCCCTTTTACTTTACTTCCTCACTGCCCCTCCCTCTCTGATTTCATAAAAGAAACCCGCATCGAGACCCCGATATGAGGGTTTCTCGGAGACTCTAGTCTGCGGTCTTCTCGGTCAGCCGTCTTCCTTGAATCACACCTCGTGTCCGATTCATTGACCTGTCGTGCGGTGAGCAGAGCGAGCTTGGATTCCGTAACAATAGGATTTGCCCGCCTTGTAAGGAAATCCACAGCCTCCTAGCCAGCTGTGTGCTGTTTGCACGTTGCCTCTTCCAGTATCCTCTAAAACTCTTTCTTGCCCATAAGCCCTCAAGAAGAGCAGTCTGCTGCTTGTGAGGCCCTGTACCCCTACTCCATGGATGGTTTTCCCTTGAGTAAAGGACATCAAATTCATTACTAAATTTAGTTTTGTCATTTGACACTAACAATGCTGGGTTTTATAAATATCTGTTAAATGATATACAAATCTATGTACAGTGATGTTGATATATTTTACTGGGCCCAGAACATCTAATTGTTTGGTGTCTGCTTAAAAAAAAGGGAGAGGATAATGAAGTTAAGTAATCAGAATTCATAAATAGAGTTTCATTTTTAAGATAAATAGTATGCTTAGAAGTGGCAACCTGTTCTGTTTGTGTATCTATTTGGTTTCTCTTGATTTTTAAAAAAGTACTCTGGTATTGTGGTTTATGAGATTTATATAGATTTGGTCTTCGTTCATGGTTTCTGGCTCACAGCTTCCCCAAACCCTTGGAATTTCCTGAGTGAAAAGAATAAATGAGAGTGTCTTTTGTTATAATATCTGGTCTCCTGTCCTCAGTTCCTGAAATCCCTTCAGAGCCATAAAGGTGAAATGGGTGTCTTGTTGTTCAAAACAAGGCCTTTCCACTACTACCGGGTTTGTGTTCTTGAGGTGACTTTTGGAAAACTCCTAAGGAGGGGGGCTGGTTGCCAGGGGAACCAACCTTGATTAGGGGGTTGGAACTTTCAGTCCCACCCCCTGATTTCCAGGGAAGGGAGAGGGGAGAGGGGCTGGAGGGTGAATCAATCACCAGTGGCCAGCGAGTCAGTCAATTATACTTGTATAATGAAGCCTCCATAGAAACCCAGAAGGATGTGATTTGGGGGGCTTCTGGGTTGGTGAACATGTAGAGGTGCTGGGAGAGTGGGGCGCTCGGAGAGGGCTTTGGAGTTCTGTGCCACTTCCCCATACCTTGCCCTCTGCCTCTCATCCAATTTGGTTGTTCCTGAGGTACGTTCTTTTATAATAATCCAGTGGTCTAATGAGTAAAATGTTTTTCTGAGTTCTGTGAGCCATTCCAGCCAATTAATCAAACACAAGGAGGGGGTTGTGGGAACCTCTGATTTATAGGCCAGAAGTGCAGAGAAGTACTTCTGTCAGAAGTACAGATGTTCTCTGGACTTGCAATTGGCATCTGAAGTGGTGGTGGGGAACAGTGTTGTGAGACTGAATCCCTAACCTGGGGGATCTGATGCTCTCTCCTGGTAGTTAGGGTCACCCAGCTGGTGTGGGGAATCCCCCCATACATGTTATCATTGTTCTTAGCACCTTAAGAACCAAAATAGTAATTTTAGTAATAGTAATTTTAGTATCAACACCTGGAGTTCCAAGCTTACATAAAATAATTATTAGGATTTATACTAATATGTATGATATATATCGTGTGTATAATAACAGCTATATAGTATTGTGATTGTATTCAGAGATAATAGTTAAGACATGAGATATATAAAATACAGAATTAACTTTGGAAGTCATCTCAGTCATGGCCTGAGAGGGTGCAAGGCTGCAAAGACAAGGGTCCTTGCTGAGTCAGGAAGTGCCATAGCTGGAAGCCCAAATGCCAGACTTTGCCCTCTGTTCTGCCTACAGCAGGGCCCAGCTGTCTCTTGTTGCCCAGTAGATGCTGATAAACACAGAGAGACAAGCTCTTCAGTTGCTCTTTCATACTGGTAATAGATCTGACTGTAAAGCGTTTTCTCTCCTAGTGTCAAAATATAAAGGGAGAGCCCCACATGAATCTGACCCCAAGAGTTTTGAACATAAAAACCCAGTTGGTAGCACATTATAATTTTAAAGCACATTTAATTTCCTACAAGGCAGGAAATAATTCCATATGAATTCAACCAGTGCATGTAACAAGATCATTACACTACTAGCAAAGAAGATCATCTTTTTCACTTTGAAAAAGGAAAGAGTGAATTAGGTGGGATGTAGGTTTAGTAGACAGAACGGTGGTCTCAGGGACCCTTTGTGCCCTGGTTGCTGCATTAATTTGTCACCAGTATTGTTTCTCACGGGTGATGGCTGATCTTGGTGAGTAGAAATGGCTAGTAGCTAAGAATAATCATGAAGAAATAGAAGGTTTTCTTTATAAAAGGAAAATTGCCTGGTGGTCTATCAGGTTTTTTTTTTCCTTTTTTGGTGTAAGCGGGCCTCTCACTATTGTGGCCTCTCCTGTTGCGGAGCACAGGCTCTGGACGCGCAGGCTCAGCGGCCGCTCCGCGGCATGTGGGATCCTCCCGGACTGGGGCATGAACCCGTGTCCCCTGCATCGGCAGGCGGACCCTCAACCACTGCGCCACCAGGGAAGCCCTGGTCTATCAGTTTTACGTAGTGTTTATCATCTCTGTGGTCCATTTAACTTATCAGTTTTCTGTTATCAGGAAGAGTTGCAGAAAAGTGAGGGTGCAAGGAGAAATAAAGAAGTTTGAAGCTGAAACCAACCTCAACATGAGAAATAGAGCCTTTACTAATTGCATTCTGCTTCTTTTAGCCTTTGGGCAATCTGAAGGATACAGCCATCAAAATTGCAGCCATCATGTGGAGCTTTTTTCCCCCAAGAATCACCATAAAATTGGTTCCCATACTGTGGACCTAAAACGAGGGGATGTGGATTGCTGCTTCTCTCTCTTGACGTTTTACTTGATTTTCGAAGGAAAGGTGACTAAGAACTTTATGAAATTCAAATATGGTTACTGATAGAAATCTAGATGGTCATGAAAAGCCCAATAAGAAATTTAGTGGTAAGGGAGATAAAAGATTTGCTCTGGTAAATTGGGTGATATATATATTAAATTATATATATATATATAATTTTTTTGTTAGGTGTAATAATATTTAACTATTGGTTTTTTTTTTTTTTGCGAATTTGTCAACTTTGGACATATTGAAATCCATTAAGTCCCTGATCAACATTAATATACATTAATGTTGTATAAACTAAGTTCAACATTAGTATAAACTAAGTAATTTGTAATGTAAGTGTTTATCCATTTTTTTCATTAAGTATACAAATTTGGAAAAATAATAAATTTTAAGGGATATGTAGAACAAACTGACACATTCCTTCATCCACAAAAGTCACATCAGATTCATGAGAAAGCAAGATTGAGTTGTCATATTAAGTAGTGCCTCTGTCTGTTCATTTATTACTTTATTCATCAGTTCATCCTGGTAAATACCTAGAAGAAAGGGCCTGATGTGTAGCGTTTGCCAGTTTCTGTGGTGTAAATACTCCACCATGGCCTATTTCAAGGCCGCTGAACACTGAGTTGCCAAGAGATGGCAATTATCAGCTCCTGTTAGATGGTAAGGGCTGGCTTGAGAATTCTACTGCCCGTAACCAGGGAAATTCAGTGGTTTAGAATGTTCACATAAAGGCTGAGAGAAGATGACGGGCTGAGGCTGGTGAGGCAGGCAGAGTCAGACATGAAGAGCCTTGAATGTCTAGTCAAGAGATTCAGTGACCGTAGGACTTGGCAGATGTTCAGGTAAGAGATGACAGTGGCTGTCACCAATGTAGTGACCACAGTATTTTGAAGGAATCCTGGGAAGAAATGATGGTATCCTTAACTATGTTAGTGCCATGGGATTTTGTAGATGGAGAGTAAAAAGACGGCAGAGACCCTGACTATGTTTATATCCATGGGACTTTGTAAATAGCGCGGTAGGAAATGAGGATGTTCCTACCTAGGAACATGTTCCTACCAAATTATGATCGATGTAACCATGGGAGTGACCGTGGTATTTTGTAGATATCCAGTTAAGATAGAATAGTGGCCTTAACTATCAATACAGTACTGAAATTGGGATTTCTCAGGTAGGCAGGTAGAAGCTGATCGTGTCCCTTACCACATTAGTGAACATGGTGTTTTGTGGTAGTCCCGGTATGATGGTGAACCTAACCACAAAAGCAACCATGGGATTTTTCAGGGGTTTAGTGAAGAGATGATGGTGTCCTTAACCATGACATTGATGATGGGATTTTGCAGGTATATGCAGTCAAGACATGTTAGTGATCCTAACCCCAGTACTGAGCAAGGGATTTTGCAAGTATTCAGGTTAGAGATGTTGGTGTCCCTAAAAATGTGACGACCATGGGTTGAAGGTGTCTAGGTAGGACATGATGTATAACTGACAATGGTAGTACCAAGATACTTTATAGTTACCCAGGTTAGAAATGATGTGTCCCTAACAATGGCATTTATCTGGATAATTGGTAGGTCTCCGTGTAAGATATGTTTTTCTAAACCTAATAAAGACTACAGGCTTTTGTATTTATCCAGGTAAAGATGATGTGTCGTAAACCGCTATGGTAACCAAGGTACTTTGCAAGTATCTAGTCAAGAACTGATGGTAAACCTAGAGTGAATATGGGACTATGAAGATATTGTAGGGGAAGAAAACACATTTTCCCTCTAGTGTTCTAGGTTCTTGACTGAAACCCTCCTGTAATAAAAGACAAATGATTTTAAAACAAATGATTTTAATTACATGTGCACATATGTACATATAGGAGCCCCACAAAGATATATGAAAAACAAATGATTTTAATTACATGTGCACATATGTACATATAGGAGCCCCACAAAGATATATGAAAAAGCAGCCAGGCAATTGAGGCTCATATACATACTATCCTGAGGTAAGGGAAGAGACAGGGGTCTGGGGTTTCCAAGGGGAGGAAGGCAATTTACAGGAAGCCGAGAAGAAGAAATAGATGGTAAACAAAGTTTGCCCTGCCATGAAGATAAGTCTCTCAGGTGAAAAAGTGATCTCCAGTAATAGCTCTCTTTCTGCAAGCCCCCTTTCTAATGTAAATTTCCCTTACAAAAGGGTAACTTCTACCCTGCTTTTAGAGCTTCTATGTCCTCAGTTTCTCAAAATAACAAGCTCAAAATAATCCTTGTGCCAAGGAAGCCTATTTTGTGGTTGCATACTCTGCTACCCTTCAGTATCCATTAAGTAATGATGGTGCCTTAAATCATGGCAATGACCATGGGATTTTCAGGTGTTCTGGTAAGAGATGATATATCTCTAAGATTGTCACCATGATTTTTTGCAGGTTCTAGTAAAGAAATGAAGTTGAAATTTACCACAGTAGTAACCAAGGGATTTAATAGATGACAAGGAAAGAATGTGGGCTTTAACCAAGTGGACTTCACAGTATTTTGTAACTGTCCAGATAAGTTATCATGGTTTCACTCACCACAGTACAGACCATGGAATTTTTCAGGTTCCAATCAGTAGATGATGGTGAACCTAATGGAGTAAATGTGAGACTTTGCTAATATCCAGGCAAAAGATGATGTGGGCCTTAAACACATTAGAGAACATATGATTTTCGGATATCTAGAAGAGTGACGATGCTGTCCCAAACTCTTATCATAGCCATGTGTTTTTTTTTGACTATCAAATATATTTAATTTTATTTTTATTTATTTATTTTAAACATCTTTATTGGGGTATAATTGCTTTACAATGGTGTGTTAGTTTCTGCTTTATAACAAAGTGAATCAGTTATACATACACATATGTTCCCATATGTCTTCCCTCTTGCATCTCCCTCCCTCCCACCCTCCATATCCCACCCCTCCAGGCGGTCACAAAGCACCGAGCTGATATCCCTGTGCTATGCAGCTGCTTCCCACTAGCTATCTACCTTACGTTTGGTAGTGTATATATGTCCATGCCTCTCTCTCGCTTTGTCACAGCTCACCCTTCCCCCTCCCCATATCCTCAAGTCCGTTCTCCAGTAGGTCTGTGTCTTTATTCCTGCCTTACCCAGGTTCTTCATGACGTTTTTTTTCCCTTAAATTCCATATATATGTGTTAGCATATGGTATTTGTCTTTCTCTTTCTGACTTACTTCACTCTGTATGACAGACTCTAGGTCTATCCACCTCACTACAAATAGCTCAATTTCATTTCTTTTTTATGGCTGAGTAATATTCCATTGTGTATATGTGCCACATCTTCTTTATCCATTCATCCGATGATGGGCACTTAGGTTGTTTCCATCTCCTGGCTATTGTAAATAGAGCTGCAATGAACATTTTGGTACATGACTCTTTTTGAATTATGGTTTTCTCAGGGTATATGCCCAGTAGTGGGATTGCTGGGTCATATGGTAGTTCTATTTGTAGTTTTTAAGGAACCTCCATACTGTTCTCCATAGTGGCTGTACCAATTCACATTCCCACCAGCAGTGCAGGAGTGTTCCCTTTTCTCCACATCCTCTCCAGCATTTATTGTTTCTAGATTTTTTGATGATGGCCATTCTGAATGGTGTGAGATGATATCTCATTGTAGTTTTTGATTTGCATTTCTCTAATGATTAATGATGTTGAGCATTCTTTCATGTGTTTGTTGGCAGTCTGTATATTTTTTTTTTATAACATCTTTATTGGGGTATAATTGCTTTACAATGGTGTGTTAGTTTCTGCTTTATAACAAAGTGAATCAGTTATACATATGTTACCATATGTCTTCCCTCTTGCGTCTCTCTCCTTCCCACTCTCCCTATCCCACCCCTCCAGGCTGTCACAAAGCACCGAGCTAATATCCCTGTGCCATGCGGCTGCTTCCCACTAGCTATCTACCGTACTACGTTTGTTAGTGTGTATATGTCCATGACTCTCTCTCGCCCTGTCAAAGCTCACCCTTCCCCTTCCCCATATCCTCAAGTCTGTTCTCCAGTAGGTCTGCGTCTTTATTCCTGTCTTACCCTGTCTTACCCCTAGGTTCTTCATGACATATTTTTTCTTAAATTCCATATATATGTGTTAGCATACGGTATTTGTCTTTTTCTTTCTGACTTACTTCACTCTGTATGACAGACTCTAGGTCTATCCATCTCATTACAAATAGCTCAATTTCGTTTCTTTTTAAGGCTGAGTAATATTCCATTGTATATATGTGCCACATCTTCTTTATCCATTCATCCGATGATGGGCACTTAGGTTGTTTCCATCTCCTGGCTATTGTAAGTAGAGCTGCAATGAACATTTTGGTACATGACTCTTTTTGAATTTTGGTTTTCTCAGGGTATATGCCCAGTAGTGGGATTGCTGGGTCATATGGTAATTCTATTTTTAGTTTTTTAAGGAACCTCCATACTGTTCTCGATAGTGGCTGAACCAATTCACATTCCCAGCAGCAGTGCAAGAGTGTCCCCTTTTCTCCACACCCTCTCCAGCATTTATTGTTTCTAGATTTTTTGATGATGGCCATTCTGAATGGTGTGAGATGATATCTCATTGTAGTTTTGATTTGCATTTCTCTAATGATTAATGATGTTGAGCATTCTTTCATGTGTTTGTTGGCATTCTGTATATCTTCTTTGGAGAAATGTCTATTTAGGTCTTCTGCCCATTTTTGGATTGGGTTGTTTGTTTTTTTTGTTATTGAGCTGCATGAGCTCCTTGTAAATTTTGGAGATTAATCCTTTGTCAGTTGCTTCATTTGCAAATATTTTCTCCCATTCTGAGGGTTGTCTTTTGGTCTTGGTTATGGTTTCCTTTGCTGTGCAAAAGCTTTGAAGTTTCATTAGGTCCCATTTGTTTATTTTTGTTTTTATTTCCATTACTCTAGGAGGTGGGTCAGAAAGGATCTTGCTGTGATTTATGTCATAGAGTGTTCTTCCTATGTTTTCCTCTAAGAGTTGGATAGTTTCTGGCCTTACATTTAGGTCTTTAATCCATTTTGAGCTTATTTTTGTGTATGGTGTTAGGGAGTGATCTAATCTCATACTTTTACATGTACCTGTCCAGTTTTCCCAGCACCATTTATTGAAGAGGCTGTCCTTTCTCCACTGTACTTTCCTGCCACCTTTATCAAAGATAAGGTGTCCATATGTGCGTGGGTTATCTCTGGGCTTTCTATCCTGTTCCATTGATCTGTCTTTCTGTTTTTGTGCCAGTACTATACTGTCTTGATTACTGTAGCTTTGTAGTATAGTCTGAAGTCAGGGAGCCTGATTCCTCCAGCTCCTGTTTTTGTTCTCAAGATTGCTTTGGCTATTCGGGGTCTTTGTGTTTCCATACAAATTGCGAAATTTTTTGTTCTAGTTCTGTGAGAAATGCCAGTGGTAGTTCGATAGGGATTGCATTGAATCTGTAGATTGCTTTGGGTAGTAGAGTCATTTTTACAATGTTGAGTCTTCCCATCCAAGAACATGGTATATCTCTCCATCTATTTGTATCATCTTTAATTTCTTTCATCAGTGTCTTATAATTTTCTGCATACAGGTCTTTTGTCTCCTTAGGTAGGTTTATTCCTAGGTATTTTATTCTTTTTGTGGTAGTGGTAAATGGGAGTATTTTCTTGATTTCACTTTAAGATTTTTCATCATTAGTGTATAGGAATGCAAGAGATTTCTGTGCATTAATTTTGTATCCTGCAACTTTACCAAATTCCTTTATTAGCTCTAGTAGTTTTCTGGTAGCATCTTTAGGATTCTCTATGTGTAGTATCATGTCATCTGCAAACAGTGACAGCTTTACTTCTTCTTTTCTGATTTGGATTCCTTTTATTTCCTTTTCTTCTCTGATTGCTGTGGCTAAAACTTCCAAAACTATATTGAATAAGAGTGGTGAGAGTGGGCAACCTTGTTCTTTTCCTGATCTTAGTGGAAATACTTCCAGTTTTTCACATTGAGGATGATATTGGCTGTGGGTTTGTCATATATGGCCTTTATTATGTTGAGGAAAGTTCCCTCTGTGCCTACTTTCTGCAGGGTTTTTATCATAAATGGCTGTTGAATTTTGTCAAAGCTTTCTCTGCATCTATTGAGATGATCATATGGTTTTTCTCCTTCAATTTGTTAATATGGTGTATCACATTGATAGATTTGCGTATATTGAAGAATCCTTGCATTCCTGGAATAAACCCCACTTGATCATGGTGTATGATCCTTTTAATGTGTCTGTTGGATTCTGTTTGCTAGTATTTTGTTGAGGATTTTTGCATCTATGTTCATCAGTGATATTGGCCTGTAGTTTTCTTTCTTTGTGACATCCTTGTCTGGCTTTGGTATCAAGGTGATGCTAGCCTCGTAGAATGAATTTGGGAGTGTTCCTCTCGCTGCTAATTTTGGAAGAGTTTGAGAAGGATAGGTGTTAGCTCTTCTCTAATGTTTGATAGAATTCACCTGTGAAGCCATCTGGTCCTGGGCTTTTGTTTGTTGGAAGATTTTTTCACCACAGTTTCAATTTCAGTGCTTGTGATTGGTCTGTTCATATTTTCTATTTCTTCCTGATTCAGTCTTGGCAGGTTGTGCATTTCTAAGAATTTGTCCATTTCTTCCAGGTTGTCCCATTTTATTGGCATAGAGTTGTTTGTAGTAATCTCGCATGATCTTTTTTTATTTCTGCAGTGTTCAGTTGTTACTTCTCCTTTTTCATTTCTAATTCTTTTGATTTGAGTCTTCTCCCTTTTTGTCTGATGAGTCTGGCTAATGGTTTATCTATTTTATCTTCTCAATGAACCAGCTTTTAGTTTTATCTTTGCTATGGGCTATCTTTCCTTCATTTCTTTTTTCATTTATTTCTGATCTGATTTTTATGATTTCTTTCCTTCTGCTAGCTTTGGGGTTTTTTTTGTTCTTCTTTTTCTAATTGCTTTAGGATGCAAGGTTAGGTTGTTTATTCGAGATGTTTCCTGTTTCTTAAGGTGAGCTTGTATTGCTATAAACTTCCCTCTTAGAACTGCTTTTGCTGCATCCCATAGGTTTTGGGTCATCGTGTCTCCATTGTCATTTGTTTCTAGGTATTTTTTTTATTTCCTCTCTTGATTTCTTCAGTGATCACTTCGTTATTAAGTAGTGTATTGTATAGCCTCCATGTGTTTGTATTTTTTTACAGATCTTTTCCTGTAATTGATATCTAGTCTTATGGTGTTGTCGTCAGAAAAGATACTTGATACAGTTTCAGTTTTCTTAAATTTGCAAGGCTTGATTTGTGAGCCAAGAATGATCTATCCTGGAGAACGTTTCATGAGCACTTGATAAAAATGTGTATTCTGTTGTTTTTGGATGGAATGTTATGTAAATATCAATTAAGTCCATCTTGTTTAATGTATCATTTAAAGCTTGTGTTTCCTTATTTATTTTCATTTTGGATGGTCTGTCCATTGGTGAAGTGGGGTGTTAAAGTTCCCCTACTATGATGTGTACTGTTGATTTCCCCTTTTATGGCTGTTAGTATTTGCCTTATGTATTGAGTTGCTCCTATGTTGGGTGCATAAATATTTACAATTGTTATATCTCTTCTTGGATCGATCTCTTGATCATTATGTAGTGTTCTTCCTTGTCTCTTCTAATAGTCTTTATTTTAAAGTCTATTTTTGTCTGATATGAGAATTGCTACTCCACCTTTCTTTTGGTTTCCATTTGAATGGAATATCTTTTTCCATCCCCTTACTTTCAGTCTGTATGTGTCTCTAGGTCTGAAGTGGGTCTCTTGTAGACAGCATATATATGGGTCTTATTTTTGTATCCATTCAGCCAATCTATGTCTTTTGGTGGGAGCATTTAGTCCGTTACATTTAAAGTAGTTATCGATCTGTATGTTCTTATTCCCATTTTCTAAATTGTTTTGAGTTCGTTATTGTAGGTCTTTTTCCTTCTCTTGTGTTTCCTTGCCTAGAGAAGTTCCTTTAGCATTTGTTTGTAAAGCTGGTTTGGTGGTGCTGAACTCTCTCAGCTTTTGGTTGTCTGTAAAGGTTTTAATTTCTCCATCAAATCTGAATGAGATCCTTGCTGGGTAGAGTAATCTTGGTTGCAGGTTTTTCTCCTTCATCACTTTCAGTGTGTCCTGCCACTCCCTTCTGGCTTGCAGAGTTTCTGCTGAGAGATCAGCTGTTAACCTTATGGGGATTCCCTTGTGTGTTATTGTTGTTTTTCCCTTGCTGCTTTTTAACATGCTTTCTTTTGTATTTAATTTTTGACAGTTTGATTAATATGTGTCTTGGCGTATTTCTCCTTGGATTTATCCTGTATGGGGCACTCTCTGCTTCCTGGACTTGATTAACTATTTCCTTTCCCATATTAGGGAAGTTTTCGACTATAATCTCTTCAAATATTTTCTCAGTCCCTTTCTTTTTCTCTTCTTCCTCTGGAACCCCTATAATTCTAATGTTGGTGCATTTAATGTTGTCCCAGAGGTCTCTGAGAGGTCCTCAGTTCTTTTCATTCTTTTTTTCTTTTATCTGCTCTGCAGTAGTTACTTCTACTACTTTATCTTCCAGGTCACTTTATCCTTTCTTCTGCCTCAGTTATTCTGCTATTGATCCCATCTAGAGTATTTTTCATTCATTTATTGTGTTGTTCATCATTGTTTTGTTTCATCTTTAGTTCTTCTAGGTCCTTGTTAAATGTTCCTTGCATTTTGTCTATTCTATTTCCAAGATTTTGGAGCACATTTACTCTCATTATTCTGAATTCCTTTTCAGGTAGACTGCCTATTTCCTCTTCATTTGTTTGGTCTGGTGGGTTTTTATCTTGCTTCTTCATCTGCTGTGTGTTTTTCTGTCTTCCCATTTTGCTTATGTTACTGTGTTTGTGGTCTCCTTTTTGCAGGCTGCACGTTCATAGTTCCCGTTGTTTTTGATGTCTGTCCCCAGTGGCTAAGGTTGTTTCAGTGGGTTGTGTAGGCTTCCTGGTGGAGGGGACCAGTACCTGTGTTCTGGTGGATGAGGCTGGATCTTGTCTTTCTGGTGGGCAGGTCCACATCTGGTGGTGTGTTTTGGGGTGTCTGTGGCCTTATTATGATTTTAGGCAGCCTCTCTGCTAATGGGTGGGGTTGTGTTCCTGTCTTGCTAGTTGTGTGGCATAGCGTGTCCAGCACTGTAGCTTGCTGGTTGTTGAGTGAAGCTGGGTGCTGGTGTTGAGATGGAGATCTCTGGGAGATTTTCGCCTTTTGATATTATGTGGAGGTGGGAGGTCTCTTGTTGGCCAGTGTCCTGATGTTGGGTCTCCCACCTCAGAGGCACAGCACTGACTCCTGGTTGCAGCACCAAGAGCCTTTCATCCACATGGCTCAGAATAAAAGGGAGTAAAAGTAGAGAGAAAGAATTAGTAGAAGTGGGAAGAAAGAAAGAAAGAAAGGAGGGGAGGAAGGAAGCAAGCAAGCAAGCAAGAAAGAAGACAAGAAGGAATGAAAGAAAGAAAGGAGGGAGGGAGGCAGGGAGGGAGGGGACGGTGGGAGGAAGGAAGGAAGGAAGGGAAGGAAGGAAAAAAGAAAGAAGATAAAGTAAAATAAAATAAAGTAAAATCTAATAAAGTTATTAAATTAAAAAATGATAATTAAGAAAAAAAATTTTAAAAAAAACAAAAAAATGGACAGATAGAACCTTAGGACAAATGGTGGAAGCAAAGCTATACAGACAAAATCTCACACAGAAGCATACACATACACACTCACAAAAACAGGAAAAGGGGAAAAAATCATAAATCTTGCTCTCAAAGTCCACCTCCTCAATTTGGGCATGATTCGTTGTCTATTCATGTATTCCACAGATGCAGGTACATCCAGTTGATTGTGAGCTTTAATCTGCTGCTTCCGAGGCTTTTGGGAGGTCTGAGGTCTTCTGCCAGCATTCAGTAGGTGTTCTGTAGGAGTGTTCCACGTGTAGATGTATTTCCGGTGTATCTGTGGGGAGGAAGGTGATCTCCGCGTCTTACTTTTCCACCATCTTCAGAACACCCTAAACCATGTGTTTTTGTAGGTATCCAGGTAAGAAATTTTAATGTCCCTAACAAAATAGCAACCATCAGATTTTACTGTTTTCTAGTTCAGGGTGGATTTTGTCTCAAACTTAGTAGTGACAAAGATACTTGCAAGTATCCAGATAATATATCACAGCGCTCTCACTGTGGTAGTGACCATGGGATTTTTTGAGGTATCCAGTGAATAGCAGATGGTGTCCGAAACTACGGTGTTGACCTTAGAAATCTCTAGATATCCAGGTAGAGTTGGTGGTTGCCATAATGGAATTGACAGGTGGAATTAGCAGAGGCCCAGATGGAAAAACGTTTTCCTAACCAGGGTTGCCACCATGTGTTTTTTTTCAGGTCCCAGTCAAGAGCTGATGGTGTCTCTGACTACAGTGTTGACCTTTAGAACTGAAGGATCCAGGTTGAGATCATGATTCCTCTAATGATAGTAGTGATCATAGGATTTTTTTGAGGTCCATGTAGGAGACGTATCCCTAATCATAGTTGCCCATCATGTGTGTTTGTAGGCTCCAAATCATGAGATAATGGTGAAGGTCATGGAATCCAGGCAAGTGATGACGTGGACCTTAAATATTACATAGACCATCTGATTTTCAGAAATCTAGGTAAGCGACGATGGTGTCCCCAACACGTGTTAGTACCATGTTTTTTGCAAATATTCAGGTAAAAGAATGATACGGGGCTTACAAACACTGATAACTGTGAGATCTAGTTTAGCCAGTTTTCTAGTTTAGAGATAATGTGTGTTTAACTTTAGGAATGAATGAGAGATTGGAAGGTATCCAGGTAAGTATGCATAACGTTCTCCACCACAGTGTTGACCATGAGATTTTTACAGGTGCAAGGTCAAGAGATGATGGTACCTGTAACAACAGTGTTAACCTTGAAGTTCTGCCAGTGTTCAGGTACCATTGATGTGCCCATAAAGTTGGAAGTGACAAAAGTTCTTTGCCAGTGTCCTGCTAGGAAAAGTTATGTCCTTAAATACATCTGTCACAGTGTGTTTCTTTTAGGTTCCAGTCAGGGGATCACAGTGACCCTAACAATGGTGGTTAATGACACTTTGCTGGATGCAGTAAGTGACTATGTGAGTCTTACCACGCTATAGCCCTTCTGACCTTCAGAAATCTAGGTAAATGATGATGGTGTCCCGAACATCTGTGTCACCATGTTTTGCTTTGTTTTTGCAGATATCAGGTAAGAAAAGTTAGTGCTCTCATAAACACTACTAAGAATTAGCCCTTACTGTTCACTAGGTTTTTTACAAGTGTCCAGTCAACAAAGGATATTGTTACTAACAAAGGTGCAAACAATGGAATACAGTAAGTATCCAGGAGAAAAAAGATGTGTAAGTAGAAACATTTGTAACAATGTGTTTGTCGGGTTTCAGTCCGGAAAGCGTGATGAACTTTACCATGGTCATTGACAGGGATTTTGCTGGTGTCCAGGTAAGTGTGAACTTTACCATGGTCATTGACAGGGATTTTGCTGGTGTCCAGGTAAGTGATGATGTGGGCCTAAACCATAGCACAGGCCATCTGATTTTCAGATATCTAAGTAAGTTACAATAGTGTCCCTAACATTTAACATGTTTTTATTATAGCTATTTAAGTAAGAAATGATAGAGTCCTTACCAATTTTAGAGCCCGTGAGTGTTTACATTTTATATTTTGAGAGAAAATTCGTTTTACCTTCCAAGTGTCCAGAGGTTACAAGTCTACAGGTAATTATGGTGTTCTTTCCTACAGTAGTAACCGTGGGGTGTTTGCAGATATACAGTTAGGAAATGATGGTCTTACCCCCAAAATGATGCTGACCTTGGAATGCTGCTTATATGCAGGTAGAGTTGATGTGTCCCATAACAATAGAAGTAAACAAGGTTATTTGCAGGTATGCTGGTAGAATAAATTGTGTCCTTTGACACGTACTTCATAATATGTTTTTCAGGCTCCTATCAAGACATAATGGTAAACCTAAGAGTGCTCATTAATGGGGACACTGCTAATGTCCAGGTAAGTGATGATGTGGGCCTAAACCAGAGCACAGGCCATCTGACCTTCAGAAATGTAGGTAAGTGGTGATGGTGTCCCTAACACTTTCTGACCGTGTATTTGGTACAGCTATTCCGTTTAGAATAAATAGGGTCCTCACCAATTCTAGTAACCATGATCGGGGGTAGCCTATAATCGGTACTTAATGTGAGACATGGCTGGTATCAAGGTATGTGATAATGAGGGCCTAAACAACAGCCCAGGTCATCTGATCTTCAGATAGATAGGTAAGTGATGATGGTATCAATAACACTTAAGATAATTTTATTGCATGCTATTGAGGTATGAAAATGTAGAGTCCTTACCATTCTAGAAACCATGGGTTTTCATTTTTTTATATTTTAGAGAAAATTTATATTTATTCATTAGAGTGCCGAGTGAGTAAGTGTTCAGGTAACAGTCATGGTGTTCCACAACACAGAGGTAACGTGGGCATTTTGTAGGTGTACATTCACCAAATGATGGCCTCGTGACAATGGTATTAACCTTGGGGTACTGGAAGTATCCATGTCTAGTTGATGTGTCCCATAATGATAGAAATAACCAAGATTATTTACACATACCCTGGTAGAAGAGGTTGTGTCCTTAAACACATTTGTTAAATTTTTTTCAGGTACCAGTTAAGAGATCACAGTTAAGCTCTCAGTGGACAGCAGTGGGATTTTTCTCTTAATCAGGTAAAGATAATGTGGGTCTTACCACAATACAGACCTCAAATCTGATCCTCAAATATCTCGGTAAGTGAGGATGGTGTCCCTAACATTTGTGTTACCATATTTTTTTGCTGGTATCTCATTACAGTCTTTGATAGTATACAAATACGGAATTATGTTACATTAACCCATGGGAGACCTTCTTTATTTCAGATATCTAGAAATGAATGATGTTCTAGAAACTCTTTTATTAACGTCTTATTTGGCATGTATGCTGTTAAGTTAATTTGTTCATAACAACACTAGTAAGCATGAGATTTTACTATCTTCTTGTTTAGAACTAATGTGTATTTAACATTCGCAGTGATAGGTTTGCAGGCATCCAGGTAATTTATCTTATTCTCCATCACACCTAATTGCCCATGGGATTGATTGATTTATTCATTTATTTTTGGCCACGCCATGCAGCGTGCGGGATCTTAGTTCCCCGACCAGGGATCAAACCCATACCCCGTGCAGTGGAAACATGGAAACATGTCAGGTTCCTATCAAGATACCATGATAAATTAAACAGTGGTCATTAACAGGGGGACTTTTCTGATATCTAGGTAAGTGATGATCTTCATATCAGAGACCATCTGATCTTCATATATCCATGTAAATGATGTTGGATCACTTACATGGGTTTTATGTGTGAGTTCTTAGCAGGTAGTCAGGTAAGAAATGATAATGTTTTGCCAGTTCTAGCGACCGTGTTATTCTGCGGTTTTATATTTCACAGAAAATGTATGTTTAACCCTGTGAGTATTGAGTAATCTGCATTTACTCAGGTAACTATCCTGGAATTCTGCTTCATAATAGTAACCATGGGGTTTTGTAGATGTAAAGTCAAGAGTTGATGGTGTCTCTAAATATGGCTAGACCTTGAATACTGCAAAAATCTAGTTGATGGGTCCCGCAGTGGTGGAAGTGAAGAAGGTTATTTGCAGGAATTCATGTGGGAAATGTGTGTCCGTAGATAAAACATTTGTCACCATGTGTTTTTCAGGTTCCAGTCAAGAGATCATAGTGAACCTCATCATCATCATCAAGAGACTTTGCATGAATCTCAGTAAGTGATGATGTGAGCCTTAAGCACCTTACAGATCATGTGATCTTCAGATTTAGGTAAATGTGGATGATGTCACAGTAGTAACCATGGGATATTTGCAGGTGTGCAGTGAAGAGTTGATGGCGTCTCTAACAGTGGTGTAGAACTTGGACTACTGCAAATATCAGGTAGATTGATAGGTCCTACAGTGACGGATGAGGAAGGTCATTTAAGGTATCCAGGTGAAAATGTGTCTCCCTGGACACATTTGTCATAATGTATTTTTCAGGGTCCAATCAAGAGACCATGGTGACTTCATAAGTGATTGTTAACAGAGACTTTGCTTATATCCAGGTAAGTGATGATGTGTTTTTAAGCCCCCTTCAAATATCTGATCTTCAGATTTCTTGGTAAGTGAGGATGGTGTGTCTAACATTTGTGCACCATGTTTTTTTTTTAAAGATATTCAGGTAAGAAGTGACACTATCTCAACCAAATCTAGTAAGCATTAGACCTTACAAGATGAGAATTTAAATATAATGTATGTTGAACCTAGGTAGTGCTAGAGGTATATGCAGTTAAGGGACCCTACAGGTCCATACCACAGTACTGATCGGGAGATTTTTACATGTGCCCTGCAGAGAGGTGGTGGTGTCTCTTAAGAACATATTGACCTTGAAGTACTGCCAGGTTGATGGTTCCCTCATTGATGAAAGTGACCAAGATTATTTGCAGGCGTCATTGTAGAGCAAGTTGTTTTCTTAAATGTATTGTCATGTATATTTTTTTTGAGATTCCAGTCAAGGAATCATGGTGACTCTAACAGTGGTCATTACCAGGACATCTGCTAGTAACCAGGTGAGTGATAAAGTGGGTCTTACTACAATGCAGACTGTCTGATCTTCAGTATCTAGTAAGTGAGGATGATGTCCCTAACACGTGTTACGTTTATTGCCGGTATCTCATTAAGGTCTTTGCTAGTAAGGATGTATGATATTATGGGATATTAACTCATTAGAGACTTTAGTTGTCTCCACACATCTAGGTGATTAATAAATGACGTCCCATGATTCTTATAATAACCTTGCTTCTGGCATGTATACAGTTAAGAAATTAATTCTTCCTGAACCAACCACTAGTAAGCAAGAGCATTAACTGTATTCTTGTTTAGAAATAATGTGTTTTTTATACTCTTGATAATAGATATGCAAGTAATTTATCACATTGTCCATCACAGCGATATTGACCATAGAATTTCTACAGGTATCCCTTCAAAAAAAGAAGGTACCTCTTACTAGGCTTGGTCCTTGGAGTTCTGCAGTTACCCAGCTAACACTGATGAGTTACAAAATAATACAACTGACCAAGGGAATGTTTTCGCTGTACAGGTAGAACAGGACATGTACCGAACATTTCCCACAACACGTTTGTCAGGTATTTCAATGGTAGTTAACAAGGCACCTAGCAGGTATGGAGGTAAGTGATGATTTGGGCCTAAACAACAGCATAGATCATGTGATCTACATATATTTAGGTAAGTGATAGGAAGTGTCTCTCACACTTCTTGTTAGAATGATTGCAGGTATTCAGGTAAGAAATGATAGCGTTCTTACCAATTCTAGTAACCATGTGTTCATACTTCCATATTTTACAGAAAAGTTATGTTTACCAGTGTAAGTGTTTCAGGGATTGATCGTGTGTAATTGGAGTTCTCACCACACTGGTAAGGATAGGATTTTTGCAGGTGTCCAGTGAAGAAATGATGGTCTCTCATGACCATGGTATTAACCTTGATTTAATGCTAGTATTCAGGTAGAGTTGATGTGTTAGGTAATAATAGAAGTGAACAGGGTGATGTGCCGGTGTACTGGTAGAACAGGTTGGGTCCTTAAACACAATTTTATCCATGTGTTTTTTCAAGTTCCTGTGAAGAGAACACAGTGAACCTAAGAATGATTGTTAATGGAAGCTTGCTCATAACCAAGTAACTGAAAAGTGGGTCTAACCACAATGTAGACTATCTTAATTTTTCAGTATCCACGTAAGTGTTGTTGGTGTCCTAACACTGGTGATACCATACTTTCATTTTGTTTTCGTTTTTTTTTTTTTTTTTTGCAGGTATCCTGTTAAGGTCTTTGCTAGTATACAGATATGAGATGATGTGGCATTAACTTATTAGAGACTTGCTTATTTTCAGATCTCTACATAATTAATGTTTTCAAGGCTCTTTAATTTACTTTGTTTTGGCATGTATGCAGTTCAGATATTAACATGTCCCCAATAATACTACTAAGAATAAGATTTTATTATTTATTTGGAAACACTGTGTATTTAACACTTGGAATGATCCTGCAACATATATGTATCAAGGTGATCTATCATATAGTCAACCACTGCGTAATTGACTCTGGAATTTTTGCAGGTATCCCTTCAGGAGAGCAAGGAGTCTCTTTCTAGGGTATGACATTGCAGCTCTGCAAATACACAGGTAACGTTGATGGGATACAAAATGATACCGTTGACTGAGGAAATCTGATGGCGTACCCTAGAATAATATGGATATCACACACATTCTCTGAATGTGTTTTCGGACTCCTGTCAGGACATGATGGTGAGCTACCAGTGGTAGATAACAGGGGACGTTGCTGGCATGTAGGTGAGTGATGATGTGGGCCTAAAGCACATCACAGACCATGTGTCCTTCACGTACGTAGGTAAGTGATGATGGCGTTCCTAACGCTTCTCGATAGCGTGATTTTGTTGCATGTGTTCGGGTGAGAACTTCTAAGAGTCCTTCCTAATTCTAGTCAACACGAGTTTACACTTTTTGTATTTTAGTTAGAATTTGTTTAATCCTGTAAGTATTGAGGAGTCGTTCACCTCCAGGTGGTGGTTGTGACGTCTCTCCGCTGTCGTATCCGTAAGATGTTTGCAGGTACCCAGGTAGGTGCCACTGGTCTCTGCTGACAACAGTGTTGACCTTGAATGGATGCAAGGAGCCAGGTAGAGTTGCTGTGTTCTTTAATAATGGACGTGAACAAGGTTAGTGCAGGCATCCTGGTGGAAGAAGTTGTGTCTTGCACACATTTGTTGCATGTATTTCATCAGGTTCCTGTTAGGAGAACAGGGTGAACCTAATGGTTACTAGCGTAACGCTTAGACAGGTAAGTGTCAAAGTGCGTCTTACCACAGCGCAGACCGTGTGAACTTCAATGTCTAGGTAAGTGAGGATGCTGTTCCTAACAGTTGTGTTAATGTCTTTTATTTATTGATTGTTTTTGCAGGTATCCTGTAAAGAAGCGTTACTGCCTCACAGTGTCCTTGACCTCAGAGTCATGTCCTGGAAGTATTGAGGTGGAGTTGATTTCATAACGATGGAAATGACCAAGGTTGTTTGCAGGTGTCCCGCTAGAGCAAGTTGTGTCCTTTTACACGTATAACATCATGTGCTTTTCAGGTTCCTGTCAAGAGATGAAGCTTACAGCGGTCATTCTCTGGGGACACTTATGGTATCCAGGTAAGTCATGATGTGCCCCTTCACCATATCAGGCCCTCTGCTCTTCACATTCGTAGGTCAGTGTTAGTGATTGAGTAAAGTTACTTACCGTGTGTGTTTCTTTTCCGAGTAGTCACGTAAGAAACGACAGAATTTTACCCATCGTAGCAAGCATGATACGTTACTGTTTGCCATTTTGGAGAAAATTTGTGTTTAATCGTGGGAGTGTTGAGCAGGTCGTGGGCATCCAGGTCATGATGATGGAATTGTGTGGCACGGCGTCTTTGCAAGTGAGCTGGGAATCGATGACGGTGTGTCTAACTTTGGCATCGGCCTTGGAGAACGGCATGAATCCAGGGAGAACTGATGGGGCCTGTGGTGATGGCAGTGGGCAAGGTGGTTTGCAGTGTCCTAGTAGAAAAGGTGTGTCCACAGACATATTTGTCTCAAAGCGTTCTTTACATTCTGGTCAAGAAGTCATGGTGAGTCTCGAAATGACGATTAATGGGACTTGGCTTGTATCCAGGTAAGTGACGGCGTGGGCCTTTAGCTGCCTCAAACAGTCTGATCGTCAAATCCGTAGGCCAGTGTGGATGGTGTTCCTAACTGGTGTATGGTGTTTTTGTAGCAGGTGTTCAGTTAAGAAGTGACATTGTCTCATGCGGTGCTAGTAAGTATTCGCCTTTTTAATTGGAATCTTGATAGAACGTGTGTTGAATAGAACGCGTGTTTAAAAAGTGACAGAGGGTAGTGCAGGTCCAGGTAACGTATTCTACTGTTGAAATATTAACCGTGAGGTTTCTACAGGTACTCGCAGAAGAGATGATACTGGGCCTAACGGTGGTGTTGACCTTAAAGTGCTTCCAAAATCCAGGTAGTGTATATGCTTCCCCTGACGATGGAAGTGAGCAAGATTATTTGCAAGGTACTGATTTTGCATATAAAAAAGCACGTCCTTTACGCAATTGTGTAATGCATCTCTCAAGTTTCTAGCATTCTTTGTGACGTCATAATGAACGAAATAACAGTTGTCAGTGGGACCCTGCTAGCAACCAGGTATGTGATAAAGTGAGTCTCACCCCAATGCAGATTATTAGGTTTCCAGATATCTAGGCGAATGAGAATGGTGTCTCTAACACAGTGTACTATGCTTTTTTTATAGGTTTCCCGTTAAGTCCTTTGGCTCGTGTACAGGTAGCAGACGATGTGACGTTAATTCACTGGATAACCTTCTTTTTTTCGGATAGGTAGGTAATGAGTGATATTTTAAAGATTCTTAAATTAACCTTGTTTTGGCCTGTAGTATTTCAGAAATGAGTTTGTCCCTAATAGTATTCGTCAGCATGAGAAATTATTCTTCTTCAGAGATCATTTTTGTTACACTCTTGTGATGGTTTCCAGGTAATTTAATTGTATTTTCCAGACCCATAATACTGACCATGGGATTTTTTGCAGGTATCCCTTCAAAAGAGGAAGGTTCTCTTATTACCGTTTGACCTCAGGTTTCTGCAGTTACGCAGATCATGTTTATGCATCCGTAAATGATAGAAATGATCAGTGGAGTTTGCAGGTGCACCGGTAGAATGAGGTGTGTACTGAGCACATTTTGCGTGATGTGTTTCCAGATACACGTCAAGATACCTAGGTGGGCTTCTCGGTGGTCATTAACATGTGACATTGCTGGTATCGAGGTAAGTGATGGCCTGGGCCTAAACCACAGCACAGGTCATCTGGCCTTCATATGTCTTGGTGAGTGATGCTGTGTTCTCACACTCAGATGAACATGATTCTTTTTTTTCATGCAGGTATTCAGGGAAGAAATGATAGAGCTTTACCGATTCTAGAAAACATGTTTTCGCTTTTTTGTATTCGAAGAAGTCTGTGCTTCACCCTGTGCGTGTTGAAGGATGACACATATCTAGGTATTTATCATGGTGTCCCCAACCCCAGTAGTACCCACAGGTTTTTGGCAGGTATCCAGTGAAGTAATGATGATTTTATTTGACATCAGTACTGATCTTTCATTAATGAAAACATCCAGGCTTGGTTGGTGTACTCCATAAGGACATTTGCAGATATCCTGGGAGAAAGAGTTGTGTCCTTTAACAGAGCTTTCCGAATGTCTTTTTCAGGTTCCTGTCAAGGCATCCCTTTGAACCTAGCGTCGCTGTTCACGGGGGACACTGTTAGAGTGCAGGTACGTGACGATGTGGGCCTAACTCACGGCACAGGCCCTCTGATCTCCAGATAGCCTGCTAAAGGATGATGGCGTCCCTCAGGGTTTTAGTTACCACAATTTCTTAGCTGGTATTCAGGCAGAAAATTATAGAGTCCTTACTGATTCTGAAAACAAGCAGTTTTCACCCTTTCATAACTTAGAGAACATTTTTGTTGAACCCTGTGAGCGTTGATGCATTGCCACATCCAGGTAATTAACATTATGTCCTCAAGCGCAGCAGTAACCGTGGAAACTTTTGCAGGTGTCCATAGAGAACCACTGTCTTACCTGGCAGTGGTCTAGACCTTGGAATACCGCAAGTATTCAGTTACAGTTGATGGTCTCATAATGGTGCAGTGACCAAGGTTCCTGCAGGTGTCCTGGAAGAATAATTGCATCCTTCACATGTACATCGTAATGTAGTTTTCAGGTTCCTGTCTAGTGACCTCAGTGAACCTGACAGTGGTCATTCAGGGGTGACATTTCTGTATCCAGCTACGTCACGAGGTGCACCCTTCGCTACATGAGACCCCGCCGGTCTTCGTGTATCTAGTTAATTGATGTTGATTGCCAGAACTCGTTTACCATGTGTTTTCTTTTCAGATATTCAGGTAGAAATGACAATAGTGTTTTTTTTTACCAATTGCTAGCAAACGTCTTACTTTTTCCTATTAAAGAGGAAATGTGTGTTTAAGCATGTGAGTGTTGAGCAATCCATGGGTATTCACGTAATAAAACTGGAGTTGTAGGTCACACAGGTTCCCCTAGTATTTTGCAGGTAAGAAGTCAAAACATGATGGTGTCTCACAATGGCATAGATCTTGCAGTAATACAAGATTTCAAGTAGAGTTGACGGGTCTGCAGTGATGGAAGTGGAGAAGGTTATTTGAAGTGTCCTGGGAGAAAAGATACGCTGTAGACCCATTGTCACAATTTGTGTTTCAGGTTTCTGTCAAGAGACCACGATAAACCTCATAATGCTCAGTGACGGGACTTTGCTTTCATCTGGGTCAGTGACGATGTAGACCTGTGTTTATTGAGGACCCAGAAATAACCTGCCCATCTGACAGGTAGGTAGGCTGGTTAAGTGTGGATGGTTTGGTAACTTTTCTGTTACTATGTTTTTTTCTTAAAGAGGTCAGGTAAGAAACGATATTGTCCCAACCAATGCTACTCATCATTTTAGAGTTCAGGTAGAATGTATGTTTCACCTTAGCAGTGGTGGAGGGATGTGCAGGAATCCGGGTAAGTTACCCTGCTGTTCCACCCCAGCACGTTGAGCATGAAATTTTCACAGGTGCTCAGACGAGATGATCGTGGGCCCAGCCGTGGTGTTAACCTTGAAGTGCCTGCAGATCCCACATAGTGTTGACGGTTCCCCTCCTGAGGCAAATAATCAGAATTGATTACAGGCAGGTTTTTTATTTTTGTCTTTGGGTGAAACGATTTTTTTTGCCGTAAACTCCCTTGTCAGATGTGTTTCTTCGTGTTATATTAGTGGTGACATTGCACTGAAGCTAGTGACGGTCGTTAATGGGACCCTGTGAGTAACCAGTTAGGTGGAGCTGAGGACCTTACAGCAGAGTATAGACCAACTGTCTTCAGATGTCTGCATAAGAGAGGATGATGTCCCAAACCCCGAACACAGTGTTCCCGTAGTTTTTTTTCCCTGCAGATATCCTGTTACGGTGTTTGCTAGTATGAAGGTACGAGATGTCACAAGAATCCATTAGACCTTCTTCTTTTCAGGTATGTATGCAATTAATGGTATTTTGAAGACTCTTCATATTTTAACTTACAGATACTATATTAGCTTTATGTTTGGCTTGTGGGCCGTAAAGGTATTAATTTGTCCCTAACAACACAAGGAAACACGATATTTTACTATATTCATGTTCCAAAATACCATTTTATAGCCTCCTACTGCTAAGAGGATATGCAGGTATCCAGGTAATTTATCCTATTGTTCATCACCAGAGTAGTGAGCATGGAATTTGAAGTACCTCTTCAAGAGAAGAAGGTATCTCTTACTAGGGTTTAGTCCTAGACTTCTGCAGGTGTCCAGGTAATGTTGATGAGTCTCAAAAGTATGCAAGTGACCAAGGGTATCTATCTGAAGGTGCACCCTAGAATGATATGGATATCAGACACATTCCCTAAATGTGTTTTCAGACTCCTGTCAGGACGTGATGGTGAGCTACCAGTGGTAGATAACAGGGGACGTTGCTGGCATCTAGGTGAGTGATGATGTGGGCCTAAAGCACATCACAGACCATGTGTCCTTCACGTACGTAGGTAAGTGATGATGGCGTTCCTAACGCTTCTCGTTAGCGTGATTTTGTTGCACGTGTTCGGATGAGAACTTCTAAGAGTCCTTCCTAATTCTAGTCAACACGAGTTTACACTTTTCGTATTTTAGTTAGAATTTGTTTAATCCTGTAAGGATTGAGGAGTCGTTCACCTCCAGGTGGTGGTTGTGACGTCTCTCCGCTGTCGTATCCGTAAGATGTTTGCAGGTACCCAGGTAGGTGCCACTGGTCTCTGCTGACAACAGTGTTGACCTTGAATGGATGCAAGGAGCCAGGTAGAGTTGCTGTGTTCTTTAATAATGGACGTGAACAAGGTTAGGTGCAGGCATCCTGGTGGAAGAAGTTGTGTCTTGCACACATTTGTTGCATGTATTTCATCCGGTTCCTGTTAGGAGAACAGGGTGAACCTAATGGTTACTAGCGTAACACTTAAACAGGTAAGTGTCAAAGTGCGTCTTACCACAGCGCAGACCGTGTGAACTTCAATGTCTAGGTAAGTGAGGATGCTGTTCCTAACAGTTGTGTTAATGTCTTTTTTTTTTTTGCAGGTATCATGTTACTATCTTTGCCTGTTATGCCAGTATGAGATCATGTGATATTCACTGATTCAAGACGTTCTTATATTCAGATATCTACATAATTTCTGATTTCAGTGTCTCATATTGACCTTGTTTTTGACATGTGATCTGTTAGGAATTTAATGTGTCCCTAATAATACTGGTAGGGATGAGATTTTTAGTAGTCTTCTTTAGAGATAATGTGTATTTAACACAGTAGTGAGAGATGGATTTTCAGATGGGACCTTGCTGCTGTCCAGGTAAGTGATGATGTGAGCATAAAGCACAGCACAGGCCTTCTGAACACCGGATATTTGAGTAAGTAAGGATGTGTCCTAACACTTCCTGTTACCATGGGTTTTTTTTCAGGGATCAGGGTAAGAAATAATAGTGTCCTTGCCAATCTGGAAAACAATAGTTTTCCCTTTTTATATTTTAGAGAAAGTTTAACACTCTTAAGTGTCGAGGGATTGCACATATGCAAATATTTATTATGGTTTTCCCACCGCACTCCTTCCCATAGGGTTCTTGAGATGTCCAGTCAAGAAACTATGGCTTTCCAACCTTGGTGTTGACCTTGGAGTACTGCAAGTATCCAGATAGAGTTGATGCGTCTTATAATGATAACATAATCAAGGTGTCCTGGTAGGAAGGCCATATCTCATGTCTTTTCCAGGTTCCTGTCCAGACATCACTCTGAACCTAGCGTTGGTGTCAATGGGCGACAGTGTCGGGGGGTAGCTGTGTGACGATCTCAGCCTCACCCACAGCACAGGCTATCTGACCTGCGCATACCTAGGTAAGTTATAAGTGTGAGCCTGACACCTGTTACAATGACTTCTTTGCAGGTATTCAGGTTAGGACAGATTCCTTTCCAGTTCTTAAAACATTAGCTTTCAGTTTTCATATACCTACGTACATGAAGATCAGACCATCTGTTTTTCATGTACGTAGGTAAGTGTTGATGGCATTCCTAACACTTCTTGTTAGCTAGATTTTGTTGCAGGTATTCAGGTAAGAAATGCTAAAATTTCTTAATAATTGTAGTAACCATGAGTTTATGTTTTTTACGTTTTAGAGGCTAGTGATATTTAACCCTGTGAATGTTGTAGGCTGATCATATCTTGTAAGTGTTTTGAAGTTGCCACCACAGTCGTAACCATCGGTTTTTTGCAGGTGTCCAGTTAAGAGGTGAAAGTCTTACCCGACATTGTTGTTGACCTGAATTAACGCACGTACCCAGGTAGAGTTGATGTGTTCCATAATAATGGAAGTAAACCAGGTTAGGTGCAGGTGTCCTGGTAGAACAAACTTTAATCTTTTTAATTAATTCAGTTATTTAATTTTGGCTGCATTGGGTCTTTGTTGCTGCCTGTGGGCTTTCTCTAGTTGCAGCGAGGGGCTACTCTTCGTTGTGTTGCTCAGGCTTTTCATTATGGTGGCTTTTCTTGTGTGGAGCACGGGCTCTAGGCACGTGGGCTTCAGTAGTTGTGGCTCTTGGGCTCTAGAGAGCAGGCTTAGTAGTTGTGGCGCACGGGCTTAGTTGTTCTGCAGCATGTGAGATCTTCCCAGATCAGGGCTCGAACCCGTGTCCCCCTGCATTGGCATGTTGATTCCTAACCACTGCGCCACCCGGGAAGTCCCACAAATGGTATATTTAAACACATTTGTTGAATGTGTTTTTCAGGTTCCTGTCACGAGATAACTGTGAACATAACAGTGATTGCTAACAGAACCTTGCTTTCAACCAGGTAAGTGATAAAGTGGACCCTACCACAGTGAAGACCCTCTGATCTTCAATATGAAGGTAAGTAAGTATTGTGTCCCAAACATTCGTGTTACCATGTTTGTTTTCAGTTATAAGTATACAAGTATGAGATGTTGTGATGTTAACTCATTAAAGACATTCTGATTTTTAGATATCTATGTAATTAATTTTTGAGACTCTAATATTTACCTTGTTGTTGGCATGTGTGTAGTTAAGAAATTAATTTGACCCTAATTATATTAGTACAAATGAGGTTTTTTGGTATTCTGTTTAGAGATGACATGTATTTATTTAATACTTGTAGTGATGAACGGATATGCAGGTGATCCAGGTAATTTATCATATTGCCATCATTGAGTTAGTGACCTTGGGAATTTTTCCAGGTATCCCTTCAAGAGAAGATGGTGTTTCTTCTCAGGAATTGACCTTGAACTCCTGCAACTAGCCAGATAATGTGGATGGGTACCAAAATGGTACAAGGGACCAAGGAAATTTATAGCTTTAGAGGTAGGATGATTTATGTGCCCCAAACATATTCCACACTGTGTTTTTCAGATTCATGTCAAGACATCCTGGTGAGCCTATTAATGGTAGTTATTGTGGGTCATTGCTGGTATGGAGATAGGTGCTGGTGTGGGGCTTCACCACAGCACGTTCCATCTGACCTTCGTATACCTAAGTAATGATGTGTCCTCCTATGTCTTGTTACCATGATTTTTGAAGGTATTGAGGTAGGGAATGATAGTCTTTACCGCTTCTAGATACCATGAGTTTTCATTTGTTCTATTTCTGGAAATGTTCACTTTTACCCATGTGAATGCTGAGGTATTCTGTGAATACAGGTACTTATCATGGCGTTCCCCATCACAGTACTAGTCATAGGATTTGTACAGGTGTCCAGTCAAAGAAGGACATTTTATCTGACGCTGGTGTTGACCTTGGATTTCTGCAAGTATGCGGGTAGATGGATGCGTCTCCTAATGACGAAGTGACCACCCTTATTTGTGGGTGTCCTGGTAGAAAACGTTGTGTCCTTTAACAGGCATTTCATATTATCTTTCTAGGTTTGTGCGAAGAGATCTTGATTAAACTAACAATGCTCGTTAATGGTGGACATTGCTTGTATACAGGTAGGTGACCATATGGACTAAACCAGATATGGAGTAAACCAGAGCACAGGTCATTTGATATTTACATAGCTGGGTAAGTCATGATAGTTTCCCTAACAACTGTTGTTACCGTTTTTCTTTGCAGGTATTCAGGTAGGAAATGACTGTTCTTACCGATTCTAGAAACCACGAGTTTTCGTTTACCTTATTTTAGAGAAAATTTTTAACGAGCCCTGTGAGTGGTGAGCACTTGCCATATTCGGGTGACTGTCGTTACGCTCGTAACCGTGAGACTTCGCAGGTGCCCCATGATGAAATGCTGTCCTACTTGACAATGCCCTCGACCTTGGCGTACTACAAGTATGCAGGCAGAGTTGATATTCTCATGGTGAAGGAAATGTCTAAGGTCGTTTGAAGGTGTCCTGCTACGAGTTCTGTCCTTTTGAACCTGTAGCATGTGTTTTTCAGGGTCCCGTCAAGAGATCAAGATAAAATGAATGCTTGTTATAGGGGGTCCTTTCTGGTGTCCAGGTAAGTGATGATGTGCACCTTCGCCACGTCGGAGCATCCTGCGTTCACATCTCTAGGTAAGCGGTGTTGATTGGCTAAACTTGTTTTCTCATGTGATTCATTTCAGGTCTTCAGGTAAGAAATGATAGCGTTTTATCAATCCTAGCAGTCATATCATCCTACTGTTTTATATTTTTGAGAATTTATTTTGAACCCTCTGAGTGTTGAGCGATTCCCGGGTATGAACGCAGTGATGACCGAGCGTGTGGCAGAGTAGTGACCGTGGCGTTACTGCAGGTGAGTAGGGAAAAGAGGGTGGAGTTTCTAACAGTGGCATAGACCTTGGAGGACTGCATGAACCCGGGGAGAGCTGATGGCACGTCCTGCACGGACGGCAGTGAATGAGGTTATCTGCAGGGGTCCTAGTGGAAAAGGCATGTCCATAGACATATTTTACAGTGTGATTTTCAGGTTCCTGCAGAGACATCCTGGTAAAGATCATAATGATCGATAACAAGCCTTGATTGTATTGAGGTAAGTGATGACGTGGACCTTTAGCCCCCTTCAAACCATCTGATCTTCAGATACGTGGGAAAGTGTGGATGGTGTTCCTAGTGTTTCTGTTCCTGTGTTTTTATGCAGGTATGCAATTAAGAAATTATGTTTCCCAATCAGTGATAGTAGCATTAGCCACTTTTTTTAGAGTGTACATATAACGTGTGCTTAACCTTAGTTGTGACAGAGGCATCTGCAGGTGGCAGCTAAGTTATCCTAGTTCGGATTCACAGCATTGACCGTGAGATTCCTACAGGTGCTCAGAGAAATCTGTCTCTAGCACTGATGTTGACATTGAAGTTCTGGAAGTTTCAGATAGGGTTGATGGTTCCCTGAAAGATGTAAGTGACTAAGATTATTTGCTGGTGCCATTTTTTCTTGTATTTATTTGTTTGATTTTGTTGTTGTTTTCTTTGGGTTTTTTCTTTCTCGTGTCACACAAGTGTTGTCCTTCAGTCCTTAAGCACACTTGCCGTGGATGATTTTCCATGTTCCAGCAGTTCTGATACCACAGTGGACGTAACAGTGCTCGTGAATGGGACCTTGCTAGTTGACAGGTATTTGATAAAGTGGCTTTTACCCCAGTACAGGTCATTTGACCTCAGACACCTAGGTAAGTGAGCATGCAGTGTTACCGTGGTTTTCTGCAGGGATCCCGTTAAGGTCTTTGATGGTGAACAGGTATGAGGTGACGTGACAATAACTCAGAGACATTCCCAATATCAGTATTTACAAAATTAATGTTTTTGAGACTCTTAAATTTACCTAGTTTTTTTCATATATGTGGTTACGAAGTTAATATGTCCCTAATAATACTAATAAGATTTTTATGTCCTTCTTTAGAGGTAACATGTACTTAACTACTAATGAAAGATGCAGGGATCCTTGTAATTTATCATGTTGACATCACAGCATTACTAGCTCAGGGATTATAGCAGGGAGCCCTTCTGAGAAGAAGGCGCCTCTTCCTAGGGTTTGACTCCAGTGTCTGCAGGCAAGTGTCCAGGTAGTGTTGATGTGTACCAAAATCATACCAGAAGTGACCAAGGGAATCTGGGGGTGTAGAGGTAGAATGACATGTGTACCAACTACATTTACTGCAATTTGTTTTGCAGATTGAGGATAACACGTCACAGTAAGCGCATCAGTGGTAGTGAACGTTGCAGTGTGTTGGTGTGGAGGTAAGGGATGATGTGGGTATAAACCACAACACAGACGATCAACATTCCCATATCTAGGTAATGCTGATGGGTCTTCACGCTTCTTGTTATCATGACTTTTTTTTGCAGGTAGTCAGGTAAGAAATTGTAGACACCTTACAAATCTAGCAACCATGTTATCCTATAGTTTTATATTTTAGAAAACTTGATATTTAACCATTTGATGGTTGAGTGACAGATATCCATGTAATCCTCGTAGTGCTACGAGTCACAGTACTAACCAAGGTTCCATGCAGGTGTAAGTGCAGGAGATAATGGTCTGTGTAACAGTGGCCTAGGCCTTGGAGTATAGCAAGATTCCAAGTAGATTTGCTGAGTCCTGCAGTGATGGTCATGACAGGGTTATCTTCAGGGTCCAGGTAGTAAGTAAACTTGTGTCCATAGGCACATTTGTCACAATGTGTTTTCCAGGTTCCTGTCTAGGGATCATGGTGAACTTCTTAATGATCATTAAAGGGACATGGCTTTTATCCAAGTAAGTGATAGTGTGTGCCTTTTGCAGGCGACAGGCCATGTGATCTTCAGATATTTGGGTAAATGAATATGATTTCCCTAACACAGTGTTATCCTGTTGTTTTGCAAGTGTTCTGTTAAGTCCTTTCCTAATATGCAGGTATTAGGTTATGTGACTTTAGCTCATTAGAAAGCTTCTTATTTTCATATGTATAAATGATGATGCTTTCAAGACTACTTTAAGTATGGGTTTGGCACGTATGCAGTTCAGAAATTAAATTCACCCCAACAATACCAGTGAGCAGGATATTTGACTGTATTCTTGTTTAGGGATTATGGTTTTTTTTGTTGTTTCTTTTTTTGTGTGGTACACGGCCACTGTTGTGGCCTCTCCCGTTGTGGAGCACAGGCTCCGGGCACACAGGCTCAGCGGCCATGGCCCACGGGCCCAGCCGCTCCGTGACATGTGGGATCCTCCCAGACCAGGGCACGAACCCGTGTCCCCTGCATCGGCAGGCGGACTCTCAACCACCGTGCCACCCGGGAAGCCCGGGTTTATGGGGTTTATAGACACAGAGTGCTAGATGGATCAGTAGATGGCCAGGTGGTTTCTCATCCTGCCCATCAGTGGTTGTTATTCACCCTGGGATTTTTCCCGGCATCCCTTCAAGAGAGGAAGGTATGTCTTATTAATGTTTAATCTCAGATATCCAGTTATCCATGGAAGGCCGATGTGTCCTGAAATGATAGAATTGAACAAGGAATTTGTGGGTGTCCCAGTGGAATAAGATGTATACCAAAACACAATTTACACAATTTTTCAGCTTCATGTAAAGACATCACGGTGAACCTATCAACAGCAGGTAACAAGGCACATAGCAGGTATTGAGGTAAGTGATAATTTGGGCCTAATCCACAGCCCAGCTCATGTGATCTTCACACATATGAGTAAGTGATGATCGTGTCCCTAACACTTGTGCTCCCCTATTTTTTTTTTTGCAGGTATTCTGTTCAGGTCTTTGGTGGTACATAGGTATGAGATGTGACATTAACTCATTAGAGGATTGCTTATTTTCAGATATCTATGTAATTACCTGATATTTACCTTGTTTTTTGGCAAGTGTAAGCCAAATTAATTTGTCCCTAGTAATACTAGCAAGTGGTAATTTTTACTGTATTCTTGTACAGAGATAACGTGTATTTCTCACTTGTAGTGGTAGACAGATTACAAGCATCCAGGTAGTTTGTCATATTGTCCTAACTGCGTTATTAACCGTGGGATATTTGCAAGGAGCTGTTCGTGGGAGGAAGGTGTGTGTTACTAGGGTTTGACCTCCGAGTTCTCCAGGTATCCAAGTAATGTTGAATGGTCCCAAAATGATACAGATGAGAAGGGAATTTGCAGGTGCACAGGTAGAACGAGACACTGTACCAAGCACATTTTTCACACTGTGGTTTTCAGGGCTTGCCAAGAGATCAGCAGCGAGCCTCTCTATGGCAGTTGATGGAGGGACATCGCTGGTGTTGAGATAAGTGATGGCGTGGGCCTAAACCGTCCAGTCTTCCTGTACGTAGGTAAGTGATGACGGGTGTCAGTGCTGCTTGTCACCGTGACTTTGTTGCAGGTGTTCAGGTAAGAAATGAACAGGTAGTCTTTACCAAATCTAGAGACCATGAGTTTTCACTTTTTATACGTTAGGGAAAATTTATGTTTAACACTAGGAATGCCCAAGGGTTACAGGTATACAGGTATTTATCATGATTTTCCCCACCACAGTACTACCCATAGGATTTGTATAGGTGTCCAGTCAAGAAATGACAGTTTTCCAACCTTGGCATCGACCTTGGATTACTGTAAGTATCCAGGTAAAGTTGATATATCTCCGAACGATTAAGTGACCAAGATTATTTGCAGGTGTCCTGGTAGAAAAAACTGTGCCCCTAACATATGTTTCAAAACATGTCTTTCACGTTTCCTTCAAGAGATCACAGTGAACCTAACATTGGTCGTGGATGGTGGGACATGGCTGGGATGCAGGTAAGTGACAATATGGGCCTCAACCACAGCACAGGCTTTCTGATCTCCAGGTAGCCAGGTAAGTGATGACGATATCCCTCACGCTTGTTACCATGGTTTCCTTGCAGGCATTCAGACAGGAAATGATGGATCCCTTACCAGTTCTAGAAACCAGGAGTTTTCATTTATTATATTTTAAAGAAACTTTTTGTCTTTCTCTGTGAGTGTTGAGTAATTTCACATAACCATGTAATTAGCATGATGGCCCCGGCCATGGTAGTGACCATGGAAATTTTGCCTGTGTTCCCTTAAGAAACGTCAGCTTACCTGAGAATGTTCCTGGCTGGGCTTACTGCCAGTATTCAGTTAGAGCTGATGTTCTCATCATGATGAAAGTAGTGAATGTTCTTTGCAGGTGTCACGTTAGAACAAGTTGTGTCCTTTTACACATATATCATAATACCTTTTTCAGGTTCATGTCAAGAGACTGTGGTGAACCTGACAATGTTTGTTTTCAGGGACATCTCTGTTATCCAGGTAAGTGATGATAGGCACTTTCACCCCATCAGAGACCGTCCAGCCTTCATATGCTTAGGTGAGTGATACTTGTTCCTGTTTTGCCAGGGCATTTTGAGGGCTAGGTTTTCAGGTAAGAATTGATAGGGTTTCACCAATTCTGGAAGCCATGTTATCCTCCTGTCCTTTATTTTATAAAAAATTTATGTTTGTGTAATTGTTGAGAGACGTGCAGATATCCAGGTAATTCTCATACAGCTGTGTGTCACAGTAGTAATCATGGTTTTCTTTTGCAGGTGAGCATCCAAGGGGTAATGCTGTGTCTAGCAATGGCCTAGACCTTGGAGTTACTGCAAGATTCCAGGTAGATTTGATGAATCCTGCAAGAGTGGTGGTGACAGGGTTATCTTCAGGGTCCAGGTAGTAAAGGTGGGTCCATAGACACATTCGTCACAATGTGTTTTCCAGTTTCCTGTTGAGAGGTCATGATGAACCTCATAATGATATGAAAGGGACATGGCTTGCATCCAGATAAGTGATAAGGTGGGCCTTTTGCACACAACAGACGATCTGATCTTCAGATATCTAGGGAAGTGTGGTTCCTAACTGTTGGGTTGCCATCCTTTTTTGCAGGTATTCAGGTAAGAAATGTTGTCCCAACCAATGCTAGTAAGCATTAGCCCTTATGATTTTAGAGATTAAATATAACGTGTGTTTTTCCTTAGTAATGACAGAAAGATATGTAGGTATCCAGGTCATTTATCATTTTGTTCATCACTTTTTTGTTTACCATGGCTTTTTGCAGTTATCTCATCAAAGACAGGATTGTGTCTCTAACTAGGATGTTGACATTGAACTCTTACAAGTTTCTGGATACATTTGATGGGCCTCATAATTTTTTTTTTTTGCGATACGCAGGCCTATCACTGTTGTAGCCTCTCCCATTGCGGAGCACAGGCTCCAGACGTGCAGGCTCAGCAGCCATGGCTCACGGGCCCAGCCGCTCCATGGCATGTGGGATCTTCCCAGACCAGGGCATGAACCCACGTCCCCTGCATCAGCAGGCGGACTCTCAACCACTGCGCCACCAGTGAAGCCCCAGAAATCTCTTGAATCCCTATACCCTAATGATGAAAAATCTGAAAGAGAATTAAGGAAACAGTCCCATTTACCATTGCAACAAAGAGAATGAAATACCTAGGAATAAACCTACCTAGGGAGACAAAAGGCCTGTATGAAGAAAACTATAAAACACTGATGAAATAAATTAAAGATGATACAAACAGATGGAGAGATATACAATGTTCTTGGATTGGAAGAATCAACATTATGAAAATGACCATACTACCCAAAGCAATCTACATATTCAGTGCAATCCCTATCAAACTACCAATGGCATTTTTCACAGAACTAGAACAAAAAACTTCACAATTTGTATGGAAACACAAAAGACCCCGAATAGCCAAAGCAATCTTGAGAAAGCAAAACGGAGCTGGAGGAATCAGGCTCCCGGAATTCATACTGTACTACAAAGCTACAGTAATCAAGACAGTATGGTACTGGCACAAAAATAGAAATATAGATCAATGGAACGGGATAGAAAGCCCAGAGCTAAACCCACACACATATGGGCACCTTATTTTTGATAAAGGAGGCAAGAATATACAATGGAGAAAAGACAGCCTTTTCAGGAATTGGTGCTGGGCAAACCAGACAGCTACATGTAAAAGAATGAAATTAGAACACTCCCTAACACCATACACAAAAATAAATTCCAAATGGATTAAAAACCTAAATGTAAGGCCAGACACTATCAAATTCTTAGAGGAAAGTATAGGCAGAACACTCTATGACCTAAATCACAGCAAGATCCTTTTTGATCCACCTCCTAGAGGAATGGAAATAAAAACAAAAATAAACAAATGGGACTTAATGAAACTTCATAGCTTTTGCACAGCAAAGGAAACCGTAAACAAGATGAAACGACAGCCCTCAGAATGGGAGAAAATATTTGCAAATGAAGCACCTGAGAAAGGGTTAATCTCCAAAATTTACAAACAGCTCATGCAGCTCAATATCAAAAAAACAAACAACCCAATCCAAAAATGGGCAGAAGACCTGAATAGACATTTCTCCAAAGAATATATACAGATTGGCGACAAACACAGGAAAGGATGTTCAACATCACTAATCATTAGAGAAATGCAAATCAACACTACAATGAGGTATTATCTCACACCTGTCAGAATGGCCATCATCAAAAAATCTACAAACAATAAATGCTGGAGAGGGTGTGGAGAAAAGGGAACCCTCTTGCACTGTTGGTGGGAATGTAAATTGATACAGCCACTATGCAGAACAATATGGAGGTTCTTTAAAAAACTAAAAATAGAACTACCATAGGACCCAGCAATCCCACTACTGAGCATATGCCCTGAGAAAACCATAATTCCAAAAGAGTCACGTACCACAATGTTCACTGCAGCTCTATTTACAATAGCCAGGACATGGAAACAACCTAAGCGCCCATCATCAGATGAATGCATAAAGAAGATGTGGCACATATATACAATGGAATATTCCTCAGCCATAAAAAGAAACAAAATTGAGTTGTTTGTAGTGAGGTGGATGGACCTAGAGTCTGTCATACAGAGTGAAATGAGTCAGAAAGAGAAAAACAAATACCATATGCTAACACATATATATGGAATCTAAGAAAAAAAAAGTTCTGAGGAACCTATGGGCAGGACTGGAATAAAGACGCAGATGTAGAGAATGGACTTGAGAACATGGGGAGGGGGAAGGGTAAGCTGGAACGAGGTGAGAGAGTGGCATGGACTTAGGTATACTACCAAATGTAGAATAGGTAGCTAGTGGGAAGCAGCCTCATAGCACAGGGAGATCAGCTCTGTGCTTTGTGACCACCTAGAGGGGTGGGTTAGGGAGGGTGGGAGGCAGATGCAAGAGGGAGGATATATGGGGATATATGTATATGTGTAGCTGATCCACTTTGTTATAAAGCAGAGACTAACACACCATTGTAAAGCAATTATACTCCAATAAAGATGTTAAAAAAATTTTAAAAAACAAGATATATTGGGCTTCCCTGGTAGTGCAGTGGTTGAGAGTCCACCTGCCGATGCAAGGGACATGGGTTTGTGCCGTGGTCTGGGAAGATCCCACATACCGCAGAGCGGCTGGGCCCGTTAGCCATGGCCGCTGAGCTTGCGTGTCCGGAGCCTGTGCTCCGCAGCGGGAGAGGCCACAACAGTGAGAGCCCCGTGTACCGCAAAAAAAAAAACCCAAAAAACAATAAAATATATATATATATATAAATAGTTCTTAGGCCCTTTTCTAGGTACTTGATAGTCTGTGTCAGTCAAGGTCCTCCAAGGAGTGGATGCCAAGAGGAAATGATCAATGAAGCGTGCTAGAGGCATATTGGGGAAACCCTTGTGCAGGATGGAGTGGAGGAAACAGTAGCAGGCCAGGGGGGTCTTCCGGCCGCGGTACAGGTCTGATGCCAGTGAGAGGAGGCAGGGACGGGAGCAGGTGCGCTGGGGAGGGCGCCCTCAGGCGGAGGTGCAGTCTACGAAGTCTTGGGCCATATCAATGGGTCATCTTCAAGCTCATCTCCCATCAAAGGAGTCTCTTGTCCCCTAGCAGTGGGCCTGAAAGGGTGTCTCTGCTGTGCTTCATTGTCGCCCACTTGCAGCCTAGGGGAAGCACAGCCTCAGTGCAAACCCACGGGAGAATCCAGAGCTGAGGCTGTGAAACACTTAGGCTCCCAGCAGCAGATTATCTAGAAGGAGCTCTGGCTGGTGCATGTCCATGGTCACCACACAGCTATCATGTTCAAAGCTCACAACCCCTCTTCCAAGCATTTTATAATCTCCAGTTAACAAAAGGGGAAACAGGGCTTAAATAAATTGCCCCAAAGCACTTGGCCCTGATTTGGTCCAGCCAGCTTCCAAAGCCACGATTTAAAGACCCCCAAACCGTGTTTCTTCTTCTCTCATGTGGTAGATTAAATTATTGTTCAGCAAGTATGTAGCCTCCTACCCCCACCAACTCCATGGGAGGGATCATTCTGCCCCATTGACATGACCTCGGCGTTTGGGCCATGGAATGTGGGTATAAAGGACTGTGAGCCCGTTCTGAGCCTCAGCCTTGAGAGGCATCATGGGTTTGCCCTCATCTCTTCCAGGAGAAGCCGTATCAGGAGATCAGACGCCCAGTCAAACCCTGCCTGAAGCAAAGCACTGTACCCCCACCTAGCCAACCTGCAGACCCAAAAGTGAGCAATAAAGGCTTGTAGTTGGACATCACTGAGATTTGGGCGACTTCTTAGGCAGTATTACTTTGGCAAGAGCTGACTGATACATATCATGTTGCCAACAGAAGGAGTAATTGATGCTGCCTGAGGGAGATGGTAAAGACTTCATGGAGGAAGTAACATTTAAGCAGATTATTATTATTTTTTTTTTTTTGTGGTATGCGGGCCTCTCACTGTTGTGGCCTCTCCTGTTGCAGGGCACAGGCTCCGGACGCGCAGGCTCAGCGGCCATGGCTCACGGGCCCAGCCGCTCCGCCGCATGTGGGATCTTCCTGGACCGGGGCACGAACCCGTGCCCCCTGCATCGGCAGGCGGACTCTCAACCACTGCGCCACCAGGGAAGCCGCAGATTATTCTTAAAAATAATAAAATTCCATTTTTGAAAAAAGGTTTGTCTATTTTCATTGTCAAAATTTTGGAAAATATGGCAAGTATTAAAAGGAAAGTCAAAGAGATTACATCTGTGGATATTTTTTATATTAGAGTCCTTCTCCATGCATACTATGCCTTTATACACTCTGGGGCTTTGCCTTTTATGACCTAACCTACTGTCATCAATCAGCATTCTTATTTATTTATTTATTTTTATTTTTGGCTACATTGGGTCTTCATTGCTGCACGTGGGCTTTCTCTAGTTACGGCGAGCAGGGGCTCCTCTTTGTTGTGGTGCGCAGGCTTTTCATAGCAGTGGCTTCTCTTGTTGTGGAGCATGGGCTCTAGGCACGCGAGCTTCAGTAGTTGTGGTACATGGGCTCAGTAGTGGTGGCTCACGGGCTCTAGAGCACAGGCTCAGTAGTTGTGGCACACGGGCTTATTGCTTCGTGGCATGTGGGATCTTCCCGGACCGGGGCTCGAACCTGTGTGCCCTACATTGGCAGGTGGATTGTTAACCACTGTGCCACCAGGGAAGTGCCAATCTGCATTCTTATATATGATCAAATATTCTTTGAAAACATAGTTTGTAATGGTTGCATAATATTCATGGCAGCAGTAACTTGAGCTTCAAGGACAAGTTGAAGCACATCAGAAGGACATTCTTCCATTCATTTGTTTAAAATTATTTATTGAGTACTTGCTATGTGCCAGGCAGTGTTCAAGGTACTAGGAAAACAACTGTTACCAAGAGACAAAGCCGCAGTGTCTGTCAGCAGGTGGTCAATAAAGAAATCATAGCGTATCCATACAGTGCAAGACTACTCAGCCATAAGAAAGGGCTAACTACTGATAGGGGCTGCAACATGGAGGAACCTCAGAAACATTATACTGAGTGAAAAGAGCCAGACACCAAGGGCTCTGTGTTATGATTGCATTGTTATAAAACTCTAGATGATTCAAACAAATCTATAGTGACAGGAAGCAGACTGACAGGTGTGGGAGAGGAGGGGACAGGGAGGGAAGAAAGGAATTATAAGGGGCATGAGAAACCTTTGGGGGGGTAGATATGTTTATTATCTTGATTGGGGTAATGTGGTCATGAATGCATACATGTCACAACTTAAAAAAATTTTTAATTTTATATTGGAGTATAGTTGATTTACACTGTTGTGTTACTTTCAGGTGTGCAGCAAAGTGGTTCAGCTATACACACACATATACTATCCTTTTTCAAATTCTTTTCCCATTTAGGTTATTACAGAATATTGAGTAGAGTTCCCTGTGCTGTACACTAGGTCCTTGTTGGTTATCTATTTTAAATACAGTAGTGTGTATATGTCAATCCCGAACTCCCAATTTGTCCCTCCCCCTTACCACCTTTCCCCTTTGGTAACCATGAATTTGCGTATGTCTAAAGTTTAAATATGTGTGGTTTATTGCATGTCAGTCACACCTCAGTAAAGCTGTTAAGAAAGTCATAGGAGTAGGGTGGGGTCTGACAAAGTGGAGGACACGCATCTGAGCAGCAGGAAAAGCACGTACAAGGCAAAGAGGCATTTTATTTACTAAGCACATAAAACTTACCATCTCCTAGGCAATGTGGCAAAAGTTTTACAAGTATTAACTCATTTTCTCCTCACAGCCTCCCTGGGAGGTAATTACTATTAATGTCATCCCCACATTGCAGATAAAAGAAATTGGCGCAAAGATATTAAATAACTTGGCCAAAGTCACGGAGTAATGGTCATAGCTGGGCTTTGCATCCGCAAACCTAGATTTAGAATCCTGCTTGAAATCTGATGACAAGCTGCCTTCCAGGAACATATCTGGTAGTATTCACAGGTATATTTGAAGAGCCAGGTGTCTGTAACCAAAAGTGAATGGAGAAGAGAAGAAGCAGAAGACCTTGGAAATGTACGCTGGGGTCAGTTCATTTCAGTCTGAAAAGTCCAGTCATAGAACGTGAAGATGTATTGGAAGGCTTCTGAATGGTATCTGTATTTTGCATGGACTAATTTTCATTTATCATCAAATACTAATTATATCCTCAGTGGAACTCATCTGAAAGTAACTTTTCCATCACTCTTATAAAGGACTTAGTCCCAGATGCACAAATTGATGAGACAGTGTGTTATGCTCCCCTGGTAGCTTAAGGTGACATTGCTCACAGAAAGAGCTGCTCCCTTTTGGAGCGGGCATTTGGAGGCTTCCCTTGGTACCCACTGGGGGAGATGCAAATAGAAGAGAAAGGCAGCCTCCCCATGAGCAGTGACACCACAGCTTTTGCTTTTCTCTCTGGCTTTAACTCCGCTCTCTTACAAAATCTCCTTTGTTTGTCTAAAACCCTGAAGAGGGCATGACTGGTAATTGGGCTATCAAATGCTATTAAACCACAAAGCAGGCTACGAAGGTTCTTAAAGTTTATACCAACTACGAAATACACCTCGAGCAGCAGCTGTGTTGGGGACAGGAACCTCCTGTCGCATGTCTTCCCAAATCCAGGCATTTATTGCTGCTCGTCTTGGCTGGCCTGTGTCACTTCCTCTGGGAGCCCAGCCTGCAAATAGAAGACTCTCCCCAAGTCTTTCTCTCTCCTCTTCATTTCCTGCCAAAACATGTCTCCAGAATCCTGAAGAGATGAATAAGCCATTGGGGGGTTGCCTTGAGGGACTGAGGAGCTCTTCCCTCACAGGGGCCAGGAAAGCAGACTAAGCTCCCGGTGTTAGTCTGCCCGGCTGCCATAACAAGATACCACAGGCTGCCTGGCTCTAACGTGAGGACTTGATTTCCTCACAGTTCTGGAAGCTGGCAGTCCTAGATCAGAATGCCAACAGGGTCACGTTCTGGTGAGAGCATTCTTCCGTCTAATAGACGGTGTCCTCACAGGGCCTTCCTTCAGTGCATGCGCAGGGAGAGAGATGGTCCCCCTCTAATAAAGCCACCAATCCTATTGGATTAGGACTCCACCCTTATGACCTTCTTTAACCTAAATTACCTCCTAAAGCCCCATCTCCAAATACAATTACATAGGGAATTAGGGCTTCAATGTATGAATTCAAGGGGGACGCAATTCAGATCATAGCACTCCCCCTCCTCCAGATTCAGTGCTGCGTCCATTTGATAGAGTGGGCCCCGGCATCCGTGCCTCTCCCCGTGTGAAAGCCACCCTCCCCCAACCCAGGCATTTGAGATTGTAAACTTGAGACCCATGCGTTAGATTTCAGGTTTCACAAATATTTTGTTCAGTGCACAGTTTTTAAATGAATTTAAATTAGCTGTCAACAGTTAAAACTTGGAGCATAGCAAATCATCATTTGCATTCCCAGCTTTTCTTGAAGGAAATCTGCAGTGGACTGTGTTTTAGTCTTTGTATTGGCATTGATAGCTCCAAGTCAAGCTTGTGTCCAATGGCTAAAACATCAGGGCAAGACCTTATGGAATCTATGGGGGATGGAGCCAAATTGCTTCTGGACTTATTTTATTTCTTCCACCCCTAATTAAGTCTTTCTCCCCCTTTTCATCAAATTATTTATCTTTTGTTGCACCTTGCATTTATAATCCACTTCAAATTTAGGGGAAGATAAAACTAGGTATATGTATGTGTGTGTGTGTACATATATATGTACGTATGTGTGTGTATATGCATACACATATATAAATATACACCTTCAATATCTGCTTGCTGCAAGAATGAATGAATGAATGAAAATGTGCTTGTATGTATATGTGTGTTCTCAAAATGTCCAAAGAGGACTCCTTACTGAATTCAGAAATAAATACAGCATTTGAAAGGCAACTTACTGTTTAACAAAATCTTGAAAAGAACTAATACATAATAAAGGGAAAAGTCTCATTCATAAATTAATGAATCTGTATCGTACTTCACAGTTTACAAGGCATGTACCCAGATACTATCTTATATATGGTTCATATCTGGGAGTCATCAGGGAGAGGAGGGCTTGACGCTTACAGCTGAGCTGTAAAAATAAGCATATGAGCTACAGCTCACATCAAGCCCGTTTGATAGTTTATCCCCATTCTGACACAGGCTCGAAGACATGGGTTCATGGGCAGTGCAAAGAGAAGAGACAGATCTTCTTGAAATATTTGTCCAAGGCTGGTTCCTGGCATGTGTAAAACACTATATCATTCAAGGAGTCTTCACATTAATGATCTCACTAGATGCTCACAGGAAATGTTATTTCCATTTAACAAATGTGGAAATTAAAGCGTTATGAATGGTGTGCCAAGTTCACATGGCTATTTGGTGGAAGAGGTGGAGCTAAAACCATGGACCTGACCACAAGCCCAGTTTTACTGTAGCAAGCTAGCCCAAAGTGTAGCCAGGGAACATAGTGCTATGGAATATCAATAGGTATTACACAAAACAAAGTTAAGAAAAATTAAAAGCTCCATGATGAAATAGATTTAGAAGGTTTGAGATTAAACAAAGTCCAGCATTTTGCAAGACTTCTCAGAGACTTGAACATACTACCATCAATTGCCAAGTTATAATGGAGAATTTGGTATATAGTGTTTTCCCAAATCATAAGACCGTGCAAGCCATTCTTTAGCAATGTCTCACACAACTAGTGTTCTTGAGGATGCACTTTGAGAAACATTTTCCTACATCAATCATGAGTTACATCCAACCCTGAGTGACATCACAGCCCTGTGAAATGTTCATTCTTAAGTCTGTATGTTATTGGGTCTAGGGACACAGAATTAGAAAAGAAGTTCATTGGAAATATGGAAAGTCTTCTGTGTTCATAGTCACTGGCACTCTCCAGGGAAGGATCATCCTTCTCTACCCCACTAATGTCACACTTGGTTGTATAAGTTACTTTGGCTGATGAAATGAGAGTGGACCCACCTTGTGTGACTTACAGGCACAGGTTCTAGAGCCAGCATGTGATTTGCTATGCATCTTTTTCTCTGCCATGATGACCAGCCATGATTCAGATAGAGATAATTCCATCAGCCTGGGGCCTGGAGTGAGGACCCCATGGAGCAGAGGCGTTAACCAACCCAACTGTTCCCAACAATGAGAAATAATCCTTTGCTGTTGTAAGCGACTGACATTTGGGCGCATTTATTGCTGCAACATAACCTATCCCATCCTGACCATTACAATTTCCAAAACACTTATCACATAATTAAGTATTTATAGGGTTTTTTCTTCCACAAAGTCTTATTTATATGTAATATTTGAAGAGTCATTAAGACTCAGCAGAAAATTCAGTGGTCCTGAATTTAGATCTGTTTCTAACTTGTTTGCCCTTGATAATGTCACTGAACTCCCCTGAACTTGTACTTTTTAAAAATGCCTACATAGCCGTCTTCACATGGTTGATGAGGTGATCATATATATGGGAGTATTTTAAAAGCTGTGAAGTGCTAAGCAATTGTAAGACCTGTAAATCCAGCCTTCTGTCCTAGGCTGGATTTCAGAGCTCCGGCTTTGCAAATGAATGACAGTGAACACAGTAGCCTCCAAGTGGGGGAAACAGGAAGTTAAATGCTCTTGATCAAGGTCTATGGTTCCATTTCTTTGTACAGTTAACCCTTGAACAACATGGGTTTGAACCCCGTGAGTCTACTTACACACAGATTTTTTTTCTTTTTTTGGCCACGCCTCACGGCTTGTGGGATCCTAGTTCCCTGACCAGGGATCGAACCTGGGCCCAGAGCAGTGAAAGCAGCACGTCTTAACCACTGGACCGCCAGAGAATTCCCTAGATTTTTTTCAATACTAAATACTACAGTACTGCACGATCTGTGAGCAGTTGGGTGAATTCTCAGATACGGAATGGCAAATACAGAGGCACTGTGCGTATGGAGGGCAAACTATAAGTTATGTGTGTATTTTTAAACTGTGTAGAGGATTGATGCCCCTAACCCCTGCTTTGTTCAAGGATCAACTGTATTTCATGAATTTTATAGCAAGAGACTTGTAAATAAATGAATATTAAAGTTTCTCCATCTTTTATCAAGGTGTTTTGGGCTCTAAGTAAAAGAAACCCTGACTCACACAGACTTGAACAAGAGAATATTTCACCTGACCAAAACCATGTCCAGAGGTTGGGCAGGTGATAGGTAATTGACAACTTGATAATGTTAAAGACTCACGCTTTCTCTGAGTCTCTTTTCCACTGTCCTCAACACCAGCTTCATCCTAAATCTGAGGTTTCCTCATGGTGACTAAAAGGCTGCTGGAAGAAATCATGTCTAGCATCTTTGGCCACATCAGGTGAGAGACAGAGATATGAACACTTAACTCATACAAGCTTGTAAGCCCTTCTTCAATTTACTGAAAACATGTGCCAAGGGCTTGCTGAACTAATAGTGGAGGAGTCAGCTCAGGAGCTCAGATGAGGATATCAAAAGAAAATCAAGGATTGTTAGGAAGGAGGGAAGGAGAAAGAGACAAGAAACTAATATTTTGCAAGACAGTGCAACAGGAGAAAATCTAGCACCTCGTGAATTTCCACAGACCTGTGAACTGTTTAATGTTCAGATTTGCAAACCTGATAGTTGGGCATAAGTAAGATCTCCTAACACTTAGCTCTACCATCTGTTGCTGACATAACAGTTTTACATAATATGAAAAATGCCAGATGGAAGCTACACATTAACTACGTCCAAGATGTTTTATGCTCACACAACGTACACGGAATTCGTTTTGTCCCATAGACTGTTGAGCGCATAATTCTCCCGTTGTAATTCTGGCCATTGATGGATAAGGACAACTCCAGAGCTTCCTAAACACTTACGTTGCCATGGTGTTTGGAGGGCCACGTGAACTGGTGGCCGTGGAATTTGTATGCAGGACAGACTTAGAAGCTACGATTTGTAGAGCTGAGGGCTGGAAAGGGGAAGGCACGCATATTTGAAATTGTGTTTGCACAGCAAAGACACAGTTTTTAGCTTAGAATTTATATCATGGTAAATAAGAACAGTAAAGTTTTCTAAAGATGTTTTTATTTTTACTGTATATAAGATTGAGAAACGATCAGTTGTACAGGTCATAGAATAAGAAGTCAAGTAATAGCCGTTGTTTTGGAGCAAAGGTGACGGCAAATGTTTTAGGGGAAATCAGATTCTTACCATAAACTTTCTACAAGCAGGAAGAAATTTATAAAACTTGGAAATTTATAAAGTACAGGCAACAATTTCCCCAAATGCTTCAAACGTATATTAATCTGGAGAGTGGTATAACAGACATCCGGCCTCATGCTCAACACTCGGGTCTGTCAGATGTTCACATTTTGACATTCTCCATTTCCACCTTTTGATGTATGCCCTTTCTTTCTGTAGTGATTACCCCATCTGGTATCAAGCTTCTGCATATTTTATACTACTACCATATGTGCATGTATCATAATAAGACCATAGTTTTGAAAGTGGCATCGTATGGGATGTTATTCAGCAGCTCGCCCGTTCTTTCATTGTTTTGATGAGTTTTACCCTTGTTGTTCTAGTTCCCTCTTTTGAACTGCTCTATCATATTCTGTTACTGAATATAGTACAATGTACTTGCCCGTTCTTCTGCTGATGAACACTTAAGCTACTTCCATTTTTCACCATCATAAACAGTGCTGCAAAGAACAACCTGATGTGTGCTTCCTCATGCACAGATCAGAGACCTTCTCTAGGTTACAGATCCGCAAAGGTGGAGTGAGAAATTCTTCTCCATCCTGATTTATCAAGTAACAGCTACACCAACAATGTATATGAAACCTCCTTTTTCTTCATTTTGCCAATCTGTTGGCTATGAGATAGCATTTTCCGCATAGCTAAAGAGATAGAGCAACTTTTCATTTATTTGATATTCAGATTTCCTCCTCTGTGAATTTGCTTCTTGATATATTTTGCCCATTGGGGGGCATTTGTCTTTTTCTTGATGAATTATAAAAATATTTTTACATATTTTAGATACTAACATTTGCCGATTATATGCACTCAATATCTTCTTCCTGTCTATGACTTGTCTTTTAAATTTTGTTTAAGATGGTTTTTCATTGTATTTAAGTTTATAATTTTAGTGTAGTTATATTTGGCTACCTTTTCCTTAATTAAGGGTTTTTTTTTCTTGTGCTTGTCTATGGAATCCTCAAGATTTATTCAGGGTCATACAGAGATTTTCCTTTATTCTCTTCCAGGTGTTTTAGTGGTTTCTTTTGTACATTTAGATATTTAATCTGCCTGGAATTTGTCTTTGCAAGGTGTAAGATAGTGACTTAATTTTCTTCCCGGAAGGATAATTAATTTTCCCAGACTCATTTCTTGACTAGTTCATACATTCCGTCCTGATTTGTAGGGTCCTCTCTGTCCAGCATCAAGTCTCTACATGTGCCTGGGGCCTATTTTGTCCAACTCAAATAGCATGCTGTCTACATTATGATTAATAAGTAGTTAATTAATAAGTCTTGGTATCTGGTAGCGCAAGCTCTCTGGCTGTGTCTTGGCTTTTGTGATGGTTAATTTTATGTGTCAACTTGACTGGGCCATGGGGTGCCCAGATTAAACATTATTCCTGGGTATGTCCGTGAGGGTGTTTCTGGATAAGATTAACATTTGAATTGGTGAACTCAATAAACTAGATTGCCCTCCCCAATGTGGACAGTCATCATCTAGTCCACTGAGGGCCTAAATAGAACAGAAAAGCAAAGGAAGGGAGGATTTTTTTCCCTTCCTGCCTGCGTGTTTGAGTTAGGGCTTCGGTCTTCTACTGCCCTTGGACTGGAATTTATGCCATCGGTTCCCCTAGTTCCCAGGACTGGAATTAAACCATCAGCACTTCTGGGCCTCCAGCTTGCAGACAGAAGATCACGAGACTTCTCAGCCTCCATAATTGCATGACCCAGTTCCCGATTCCACATGATAAATCTTCTTTTGTGTCCCATTGCTTTTGTTTCTCTGGAGAATCCTATTTTTTTTTTTTTTTTTTTTTTTTGCGGTACGCGGCCCTCTCACCGTTGTGGCCTCTCCCGTTGCGGAGCACAGGCTCCGGACGCGCAGGCTCAGCAGCCATGGCTCACGGGCCCAGCCGCTCCGCGGCATGTGGGGTCTTCCCGGACCGGGGCACGAACTCGCGTCCCCCGCATCGGCAGGCGGACTCCCAACCACTGCGCCACCAGGGAAGCCCTGGAGAATCCTATTATGGTCTCGTTTCTCTCCTATACAAACACTAGGGTCAGCTTGTCAACTTCTATAGAAAACTCTGTTGGGATTTTAATTTTAATTCCATGGCATTTATAGATTAATATGGGGACAAGTGTCGTCTTCCTAATCTTGTATTTTCTTCATGAACCTGCTATATCTCTGCATATATTCAGATCAAATTTTACATTCTTCAGTACTGTTTTGTAATTTTCTCCATAAAAGGTTTTGCACCTTGTATAAATTTATTCTTAGGTATTGTAACTATGAAACATACTTTTTGTAGCTATGAAAAATGAGAACGCTGTTTGAAAACATTTTCTAAGTGGTTATTGCTATGTGTAAGAAGGCAAAAGATGTTAGTATGTTGGTTTTGTACCCAGCACATTGCCAAACTTTGTTATCAGTCTACAAGTTTTTTGTAAATTCTCTTGAACTTTCTATGGAGATAAACATATTGTTTATAAATAAGAACTGTTTTATCTCCTTTTAAAATATTCTTAGACATCTTATTTCTTTGCTTATCTAGAACCTCCAATGCAAAATTGACCAATGAGTTTATTCTTTCAATCCTGATGTAAATGGGAATGATTCCAAAGTTTCTGATGAAGTATGATACCTGCTAAAAAGGTTGATAACAGATATAACTTGTCAGGTAAAGGAAATTCTCTTCTATTCCTGGTCTGCTAGAACATCACAATTCTTTTATTGAATTCTTTTATTAATTGAGAAAAATATAGTTTTTATGCTCTAGTCTTATGATATAAAACATTAATTGAATTCTAAAAGTTAAAATATTAATTCAGTGCTGGGAAAAACCGCACTTGAAATTATAGACATATATTATAAAGCCATAATCTTTTTGACATAAATAAATTATATCTTTCATATAGTCAAATATAATAATTTTATTCCTTTTCTTATTTTCTTAAGGAAATAATCCTATTTCCTTATTCTATGATAATCTTATTCCTTTTTAATTCTCTCTCTGACTTATACTTTGAAGGTCCTTCCCCACTTCAGTCAACTATCAACACTTCTCATTAGTTTTTGCAATTGTTAAAAGCATTTGCATTTTGTTCTTTGTATGATGTGACATCTAACGCTTTTCCTCCAGTCAATTATTTTGAACTCTTTGATGAATTATCTCTTGACCACTGGTTTGTGATGCTTCCTTTATTATATGTTATCTTCCCATATATATCAGGATTCTTTCTCTACATTTGCTTTGTTTCCATTGATGAATATATCCATTTTCATGCTAGGGTCATGATGTTTCTATTTCTACAGTTTTTTTAAATGTGTGTGTGTGTGTGTATGTGTACGTACACACAAAAAGTAGAGCAATGAAATAACGCATCTTCTTCTAAAGGTAGTATTGAACCAGGATCCACTGACATAATTTTTTTTAACTTGTATTATGCTTTAATGTCTAGCAGTGCAGCTCAAGTAATTACTCTTGGAATTGTGTTAAATCAATAAGCTAACTTGGACAAAACATGCTTCTATAATATTCATCTCACCTGATTATATGGGTATATATGCATTTACTTTTACGATTTTACGTATTTTTTTCTTTGAACTCTCTCAGCAAATTTTGCAACGTTCCTTATATATTCATTTTTAACATTAAGGTTATATCTGGATATTTTGAGGTGGAGCAAAACCTCACGTATTCACTATTTTTTTGTTACTTTGCGGAGGGCAGGAAAGCTTGTTACTTTAATACACATATCTTTAACCAGCCATTTTACTAAACATCCATAAAGATAACCAGTTTTTAATTATCTTGGGGTTTCTCGATAGGCAATTATATCATCTCCAAATAATACTTTTTGTTTTCTCATTTTCAATAATAATGTTCCTATATCTGTACTACAGTTGTATTAACTGATACAATGGTGGAGAGCTCCTTGTTCTCTTTCTGATTTTAATGGGATCCTGCCTCCTAGTTTTGTTATTCGTCCAGTAATGCTGGTGCTTATTAAATGACGTCATTCCTGTTTTGTGTGGATTCTCTAGGCAGATGATAAGCTCCTTGTGAAGACAGGCCATCCTGTGCCAACACATCTAACACTCTGGATCTGACCTCAGCATCCCCAGGCGCTGAGCAAGGAAGTTGGTCAGGGCCAGAAAGAATCTGTCTTATGCTGGATTCTGGGGAGGCAATAACAGACTGGGGCTGCTTCTCTCTGGGTGTGGCCATGTGTCTAGACACTTCTGCCCTCCCACAAGCCACAAGAAGGCCTTGACTAAGCCAAGAACAGAAAGTGGGTCTTCTAGAAAATTCTGTGCAAAGATACTAATGGCACCTGTTACCCCCTGCAGCATACTTTTTTCCTACTCGCATTGCAGTTCTTCACTCAAGTCAGAGCTAGTCATTGTAAAATGTCCAGTCCGATTCTAGGTCTACACAAGAACACTCGAGTTGGGAATCCAAAGGACTCAAGAGCAGTGCCAAGGGCAGGGGCGGGGGTGGGGGTGGGGAGTGGAACGCTCACAAGTCAGGGGGCTTTATTTCCCGCCCTAATCTCCATCAGATCCCCTCCACCTTGCTTATGTGCACCAACGATATTTTCTCAAGATAAGATGAATTCCTTTGCCGACATATCTCTGAGACCCTGCCAACCTTCCAAACAGGTCACTGTTCTTAAGTTCCTCCTAGCGCTGCCGTGGAAAGAACTGAAAATTTGGAGAGGACCACCTTGAGTCATTGCCCTTATGAGAACTTTTCCAGAAAGCCTCCTGAGATGCCAAAAGACCTTGAATTTGCCCTCTTTTCTTGCAAGGATCCTTAGCCGCCCTTGAGCCTGCATTAATAAACTCATATAGCGTTTTTGGAGTCAACCCAGTGGGACCAAGGAGGGCGTGTGCCGTGAGCTAATCGTATGTGAGGCCATGAGCGGGCTTTGCAGGGACTCAGCCCAAAGTCTATGAGCCAACATGTGTTCCACGAAGTAAGAGGAGGGGAAAGGGACGTGCACAGGCATTTATTCTCCCCTAACCCTCATAATCCTAGCTCCATACTGGACAAAGTGTTTTTACTAGCTCTAAAATGGGAGGGAAGTGCCTTCTTGTTAGGTCAATATTCCGAAGACACTGAAAGTTCATGACAGTCCACGGCTTCCGAGGAAGGGGAAAGCAGCTGATCCGTCTCCTGGGCTATGGCCAGCTGCAAGGCTTTCCTCAATGACAGCAGGGGAGCAATACATCAGGTATTATGAAGTCCTATCCACGAAGCGTTTGTCTCTAGAAAGTGTTGTACTTCAAGTAAAATGGGTCGTGGACAAGTGAGCTTCAGAATGACTTAAACAGCATTTTCATCTGCTTGAACCTTGCTTCTAATGAAAATAGGGGAGTATTAGCCTAATCCAGTCCTCCACTGGGGCAGCTCAGAGGTGCTCTGGAAGATTTGAAAAGAAGCACAGCTGTGGACTCAGGCGTGAACTTCCGATTTACTGGCAGAAAACACCAAGTTCTTTTTAATCTCACTGGAGAGAGACAATTCTGTTAAAATCACAGTTTTAAATGTAGCCTGTAGAACCAGGAAGTGTCAGTTGAATGCATTGATATTTCTCAGTTTAGAAAAGAGTGAATAGTTAAATTTAGCTTATCCAAACAACCCAAAAATGCCCCACCTATTCTTGTTCAAGGAATTTCAATAACTCTAACATAGGGTCAAGCAGTGAGGCTACTCACAGGAGACCCCACGTGGCCATAGTCGGGGCAGGGGTGGTTAATATCTATGCGATCCTCCAGGTGGGATACAGGACTGATGAGATATTTTAGAACAGATGTTTTCAACCTTGGCTGCACACTGTGTAACAGGGAAGAGCCAAATCTGCCTACATACTGGATCTGTTTCTTTTACTTTAACCTTTGCTTTCCACTGCTTTTGTTCACTAAAAGGATACTGTCAGGACATAGTGGCCTGCCTCGGGGGAACTCTTCCCCTCTGCCTGAATGTTCAACCAAAGTGCCTTTGTTCAGGGAAACAGCCAGACCCCATCCACCTGTGAATGGCTACAGGCAAGAAGAAATTAACACATCCCCTCCCCGAGGCTGGCCGTTCCAGGTGATATTTTCAAAACTTATAGTCTTTTTACTCTACTTCCTCATCTCCTTCCGCTCTGTGTGCTATAAAAGAAACTGGCATCCTGACCCCGATAAGATGGTTTTTCAGAGACTCTAGTCTGCCATCTTCTCGGTCTGCCGACTTTCCGAACAAAGTCTTCTTCCTTGCATCAACACCTCGTCTACGATTTATTGGCCTGTCTTGCTGGGAGCAGAGCGAGCTTGGACTCGGTAACAATTGGACTCACCTGAGGAATTTTAAAATACTGACGTTGGGGTCCCGCCCCCAGAGATCCTAATTTAATTGGTCTGGGGTGTGGCCAGAGTGCCAAGAGTTTAAAAAGCTCCCCAGGTGATTGTGATGTACAGCTACAGTTGAGAAGCAGTGTTTAGAGCGGAGCTCGCCAGCCTGTTTTTACAAATAAAGATTTGTTTGGAACATAGCCACCCCTCATGTATATAGCGCCTGTGGCTGCTTTCCTGCCACGATGGCAGAGTTGAGTACGTGCAACAGAGGCCTTAAAACCTGCAATGGCAAACATATTTACTACTTGGTCCTTTACAGAAAACGTCTGCAGAGCCGCTTTGAAGAGAAACTTCAGGAGGACATTCAGTATCATGTGAAAAGCAAGTTAGAGGGATTTTTGCTCAAGGTAAAGGCAGAATTCCCTTAAGGGGATTCTGACAGAGACAAAATATTCAGAGGATATAACTATTAAGGGATGACAAAGGTAAATGAGCCTTCACAGCTGTGCCTGTTTTCCTTGGCCTGGAGAGGCAAGATGGAGGTCCGGAAGAAGGAAAGGCCAGGCAGGTTTATGCTGCAGAAGCAGGAGCTGTTTTTAGGAAGAAACAATCCTGAAAGGAAAAAGCTGTGAGGCAGAGACGAGCCAGGGAGCTTCAGGTAAGAGTTTAAAAGGTTTTGAGGGTGGAGAGTGGGGGTCGGAGGTGGAGCCGAAGCTGTCACCCTGGACGAGTGGCACTGCAGAGGTGGACGTCTCTGGTGATCTTTAGAAATTTGGCTGTGTGCTCTGAATCATAATGCCCTTAGTCTGAGAAACTATAAAGTTATATATGTTTTCCATGCTTTTTTTAACATGTTTATTGGATTATAACTGCTTTACAATGGTGTGTTAGTTTCTGCTTTATAACAAAGTGAATCAGTTATACTTGCATGCTTTTTAAATGTTAGAGTCACAGTTTGCAATGTGACTCTGTACTATGACTGGTCCCAATGGAAGCCAGAAGTATTTGTGTTACAGGATGAATGTGTCTTAAAACCATCCATCTTCAACAGCCTTGTAGCAGTCGGAATAGAACATCTAGAGTCACCAGCAGGAAAGTAAAGAAGGAGTAAGATGGGAGAGGTAAAAGCTTGCAGAAGAGCAATGTAACATCACTGGGTCAGTTTTCCCAACTCTGAGCTCTAAGTAACTCTGATAGGACACGTGTAAAGGAGCATCTGCTCTGCTCCTGGTCAGTGGAATCCAAGACCATTTTTATTCATCCATCTCCAATTTACTGTGAGGAATGGAACACCAGCACTTTAAGTGATTGTCCAAACCAACATTATCGCCAAAGTCATTGTCTTTTAGATCTTAGATTTCCGTCACTCAGAATCAAGGCTTTTAAAAGGTGGAGGACAGGAATTGGAATGAATACAAATGCTTGCCCCTGGAGAAGGCTTCCTAGAATTGCCAGCAAATACTCCACTCTCTCCCTGGTTTGTCCGTTCTCCCAACAAGAGAGAAATGGCTTAGGAACCTGCATTCCTCAAGACCCTGAATGATTGGGCACATATGGAGGTGACCTAGGATAATGTGAATCACGGGGTTGTCAGCCTTAGAGCAAGGGATCAAGTCAGATGGCAGAGGCAGGAAGCAAATGTGGGCTTCCGCCATCTTGGACAGCCAACACGAGCTGGGTGTTTATCTCTAATTCAGAAACCGATCATCATTTTATCATTTATTTCATATTCATCATCACCATTATATTCCTACAGGCTGAACCCTGAGAGCATCTAACTCAAAAGAGCATTGCAATAAAATATCCATAGGAAATGTGCCTGCCTACGGTATATTTCAAAAGTAGAATCCTTCAGTTTCAGCCCTTCTCCCGTTTCTGTCTATGCTTATCTCTCTATACACGCTTATCATATTGTTTCATAAATACTGGAAGCCTTCGTTATCCAAGGATAATATGTATCTGAAAAAGGCCATTTAAAACAAGTCCACCTAAAATAGGAACCAAATGTCATTAGTAAGTACTGGAAAAAAAGATTGGACCATAATTTCATTCTGAAAAAAAAATTTACTCTTAAAAAAAAAGGAAAATAATTTTATACACTCTCAAATATTAAAGATTCAATACAATTGCCATATATTCTTAATATGAACAACAATGACACATGTTGATTTTTCTTCGGCCATAATTGTTCTGGAAAAACTGTATGATGGTTTTGTGTGGCCCTCTCTTCACTGTTGGCTTTCAGGCACGGTCTCAAAGGTCATCTTATAAAAACATTTGAAGGTTTCCTCAGTTTCTCACAGAGACCTCGCTAAAGCCCTTGATATTCAAATCTTTTTTTTTCAAACCCCATACTCTGACATTGTAGAGGAGGAAAAATAATTTTCCCTCTACCCTTCTAGGTTCTTGGCTGAGACTCCTACCCCCTGTAATAAAAGAAAGATTAACAAGAGAAAGACAAAGAGAAGTTTCATAACGTGTGCACCTCCTATATACATAGGAGAGACCCAGGAAAACTGAGTAAACATGGTCTAAGCCATAACCACCTTAAATATTGTCTTCAGCACGGTAAACAGGGATAAGGTTGCCTTCTCCATTGATAAGAATTTCTCTTCCTGATACAGAGGGAGACACCCTCACAAGTGGAGATTTCCTTTATAAATGTAAATTTCCCTTACAAAAGAGTAAGTTCTACTCTTTTTAGAGTTTCTTTCGTGTCTGCTTTTTCTCAAAAATAATCAGCTCAAAATACTCTTTATGCCAGAGAGGCACATTTTGGGGTGCCGCATTCCGTTAGCCTTCATTTGGAGAGGAGGATGGGATTGCTGCTTCAGAGTAAGAAATGGACACAAGACAGCTGCTCTGAATAACGCTCATCCTGGACAGTATTCCATCCTTGTTCATTTTCGCTTCTTCCAATGTTAACTCCAGCAGATTCTTACCTTGGCTTTGCCAACGATTTGAGCCATTCTCCTGATCATCAGCTTTGTGAAATCCTTCATGTTAGCAAGCTGTGTGATTTCAGTTAAAAACTGTTTGCATTACTTTGTTAGATTTTACAATACCTACGTTCAATGACACAGTTATTTACCAGCCTCCTTCACTAGATTAAGAACTCTTTAACGGAGAGGATGTGAGTTATCCTGTACCGCCAATGGCTGGCATAAAGTAGGCACCAATTAACGTTAGCTGAATTTAATGGCTTTTTCATTTAAGATCTTCATCTTCAAATACTAGTGTGAAAGGAAAATAAAAATGGAGTCGGTATTGCTAAGAGAGGTCTCTAAAATGGAGCCAGGGGACCACTGAGGAAGTATGACTTATGTGCATCTCAGCCCGGATGGAATCTGACCTTTTGACCACTCATTGTCTTAACACAGCCATCCACAACATCTGGACAATGTTCCAGAAACTCAAAACACTTGTTGGACCCTTACCCTAAAATAACTCATGACAGTCTATCCCTTAAGTACAAATATTTCTTGTGTCAGAGTACAGCCTTGTGACTTTCACCTTTATAAGCTCCTGATTCTTGCTCTTACCCAGAACACTTTTGGCTTTACCCAAATCTGTGTCTCCCAAATTGCAATTCTTAAGACCCCAAATAAACTCTTACTTGCAGCCTTCTGCAGTTTTCTGGTCGATGTTACCAAAGACGCCGACACAGTAGGCAGGGATATGCCTTAGTGTCAAAGAGGGATGCTTGGCTGGGGACAAGTTTTACTAAGTAGTCAGTTCCTTGGTATATTTTTTTTTTTTTTTTTGCGGTACGCGGGCCTCTCACTGTTGTGGCCTCTCCCATTGCGGAGCACAGGCTCCGGAAGCGCAGGCTCAGCGGCCGTGGCTCACGGGCTCACGGGCTCACGGGCTCACGGGCTCAGCCGCTCCGCGGCACGTGGCATCCCCCCGGACCGGGGCACGAACCTGCGTCCCCTGCATTGGCAGGCGGACTCCCAACCACTGCGCCACCAGGGAAGCCCTCCTTGGTATATTTTTAAATGTTACATTGACTTTTGCTTCCCTGAACAATCTGTGAATATTTGAATAATAAATATTTGGACAGGAGCACCACTGATACTGTTTAATTATCATCCTTCTTAATGGAGGGGCTGTGACTTATTCATCTTCTACCTCCAATAACTACCATAAAGTCGGTATCAATTAACAGTAGTTGAATTGAATGTCTTTTCACGTAGTATCTTCATCTTCCAATAGTTCCAGGCCAAAGAGAACCACATAATAAGCAGCATGTCACCCAGTTAGATTATTGGCAGTGTTAGAAAGACAATCCGGAAGTACCTTTGAGCACATGCAATGTGTTCCGTAAGTGTTCTTTGTTGTTGCTGGGGTTTTTTTTGTTTGTTTTGTTTTCTTTTTTTTTTTTCTCGGTACGCGGGCCTCTCACTGTTGTGGCCTCTCCCGTTGCGGAGCACAGGCTCCGGACGCGCAGGCTCAGCGGCCATGGCTCACGGGTCTAGCCGCTCCGCGGCATGTGGGATCTTCCCGGACCGGGACACGGACCCGTGTACCCTGCATTGGCAGGTGGACTCTCAACCACTGCGCCACCAGGGAAGCCCTTCACTTTAAAATTTAATTTTACATTGGAGTATAGTTGATTTATAATGTTGAGTTCGTTTCAGGTGTACAGCAAAGTGAATCAGTTATACATATATATATATATATATATATATATCCATTCTTTGTCAGATTATTTTCCCATATAGGTTATTACAGAGTGTTGAGTAGAGTTCCCTGTGTTATACAGTAGGTCCTTGTTAATTATTTTATATATAGTAGTGTGTATATGCTAATCCCAACCTCCTAATTTATCCCTCCCCCCTACCTTTCCCCTTTGTACCTTTTTCCATCCCCTCACTTTCAGTCTTTTTGTGTTCCTAGATCTGAAATGGGTCTCTTGTAGACAGCATATATACGGGTTTTGTTTTGTTTTTATTATTTTTTATTGACGCATTTTGTTTTTGTATCCATTCAGCCAGTCTGTGTCTTTTGGTTGGGGCATTTAATCCATGTACATTTAAGGTAATTATCGATATGTATGTTCTTATTGCCATTTTGTTGATTGTTTAGGATTTGTTTTTTTAATAAATTTATATATATATATATTTATTTTTGGCTGTGTTGGATCTTCGTTGCTGAGCACGGGCTTTCTCTAGTTGCAGCAGATGGGGGCTACTCTTTGTTGCGGTGCTGAGGTTTCTGATTGCGGTGGCTTCTCTTGTTGTGGAGCATGGGCTCTAGGCACACAGGCTTCAGTAGTTACGGCACACAGGTTCAGTAGTTGTGGCTCACGGGCTCTAGAGCACAGGCTCAGTAGTTGTGGGATCTTCCTGGACCAGGGCTTGAACCCGTGTCCCCTGCATTGGCAGGTGGATTCTTAACCACTGTGCCACCAGGGACGTCCTAGGATTTGTTTTTGTAGGTCTTTATTCTTCCCTTCCTCTTTTGTTCTCTTCTCTTTAGTGTTGTGTTTGGCTTCCTTTTTCTTTTGTGTGTGTGTATCTATTGTAGATTTTTGGTTTGTGGTTACCATGAGGTTTTGATACAGCAGTTGCTGGTCTCTTAATTTCAAATGCATTTCCAATATCCTGCCTCTGTATTCTCATGATTGCTGGGTTTGATATCTTATTTGTGTGTGGATGATTTCCTAGTTTCATTGTATGTCTGCCTTTACTGGTGAGCTTTCCCACTCATAATTGTCTTGTTTCTAGTTGTGGACTTTTCTTCTCCACCTAGAGAAGTTCTTTTAGCATTTATTGTAAAGCTGGTTTGGTGGTGCTTGATTCTCTTAGCCTTTGCTTGTCTGTAAAGCTTTTGATTTTTCCATTGAATCTGAATGAGAGCCTTGCTGGGTAGAGTATTCTTGGTTGTACGATTTTCCCTTTCATCACTCTGGCCTGCAGAGTTTCTGCTGAAAAGTCAGCTGATAACCTTATGGGGATTCCCTTGTATGTTATTTGTTGCTTTTCCCTTGCTTTTAATATTTTCTCTTTGTCTTTAATTTTTGTCAGTTTTATTAATATGTGCCTTAGCATGTTCCTCCTTCGTTTTATCCTGTATGGGACTTTCTGCGCTTCCTGGACTTGAATGTTTCCTTTCCCATGTTAGGGAAGTTTTCGGCTATTATCTCTTCAAATATTTTCTCAGGCCCTTTTTCTTCTCCTTCTGGGACCCCTGTGATGTGAGTGTTGGTGTGTTTAATGTTGTCTCAGAGGTCTCTTAGACTGTCCTCATTTCTTTTCTTTTTTTTTTTTAAACATCTTTATTGGGGTATAATTGCTTTACAATGGTGAGTTAGTTTCTGCTTTATAACAAAGTGAATCAGCTATACATATACATATGTTCCCATATGTCTTCCCTCTGTCCTCATTTCTTTTCATTCTTTTTTCTGTAGCAGTGATTTCCACCAATCTGTCTTCCAGGTCACTTATTCGTCCTTCTGCCTCAGTTTTTCTGCTATTGATTCCTTCTAGTGTATTTTTCATTTCAGTTATTGTGTTGTTCATCTCTGTTCATTAAATCTTCTAGCTGTTGAACGTTTCTTGTATCTTCTCTGTCTGTGCTTCCATTCTTTTTCCGAGATCTTGTATCATCTTTACTGTCATTATTCTGAATTCTTTTTCAGGCAGATTGCCTATCTCCATTTCACTTAATTGTTCTTCTCGGATTTTATCTTGTTCCTTCATCTGGGACATATTCCTCTGCCGTCTCATTCTGTCTCACTTTCTGTGCTTCTGGTCGTTTCTTAGGCTTCAGGTTTGTAGTTCCTCTTGCTTCTGGTGTCTGCCTCCTGGTGGGTAAGGTTGGTTCAGGGGTTTGTGCAGGTTTCCTGGTGAGAGGGACTGGTGCCTGTGCACTGGTCATTGGAGCTGGGTTTTGTTCCTCTGTTGGGCAGGGCCGTGTCAAGGGGTGTGTTTAGAGGGGCTGTCTGCTGATGGGTGGGGCTGTGTTCCCACCCTGTTGGTTGCTTGGCCTGAGGCATCCCAGCACTGGAGCCTGCAGGCTGCTGGGTGGGGCCAGGTCTCGGTGCCAAAACAGCGACCTCCAGGAGAGCTCACACCAATGAGTTTTCCCTGGGGCCTCTGCCACCAGTGTCCTTTCCCCCATGGTGAGCCACAGCCAACCCCCGCCTCCCCAGGAGACCTTCAAAGACCTTCAGGTAGTTCTGGCTTATGCTCCTATGGGAGTCACTGCTTTGCCCTGTGTCCCAGTGCATGTGAAAACTTGTGCATGCCCTGCAAGAGTGGAGTCTCTGTTTCCCCCAGTCCTGTGGAGCTCCTGCACTCAAGCTCCACTGACCTTCAAAGCCAAATGCTCTGGGGGCTCCAGACCCCCAGGCTGGGGAGCCTTAAGGGGGGCTCAAAACTCTCACTCCTGTGGGAGAATCTCTGTGATATAAATATTTCCGGTTTGTGGGTTGCCCACCCGGTGAGTATGGGATTTGATTATATCATGAACGTGCCCCTTCTACCATCTCGTTGTGACTTCTTCTTTGTCTTTGGTTGTAGAATATCTTTTTTGGTAGGTTCCAGTCTTTTTTGTCGACAGTTGTTCAGCAGTTAGTTGTGATTTTGGTGTTTTCATGAGAGGAGGTGAGCTTAAGTCCTTCTACTCCACCGCCTTGTCTCCTCCCTCTATCCATAAATGTTCTTTGAATTGAATAATGGATCTTTAAACAAGATAGAGAAGACTTTATTTTACCTACAACCTTGCATGGAAGTCTTGAGTGACCATAATAGTCATATAGTCATTCCTAGTCTGTCTGTGTCTCTGTCTCTGTCTCTCTCTTTCTCTTTCTCTCTCTCTCTCAGCATTGACATCCTGAAGGACTAAGGGAATGGCTTACAAGAGCCAAATATCTCTATGTTGATGAAAATATAACAGAGATTCAAGATGCCCCCAAAGAAAGCGTGTTTGCTAATATGGGCATTGTGTGTACTCGCTTTTAGTGGAAAGATGTTTCAGTACGCTTATCCATTCCTCCCATCTTCAGGAGATTTGTAGCCATTTGACTTACTTGGTGACCCTTGCCCTTTCTGGAAACCGCCATAAATGCAAAGCTCTCAAAGGAGAAGTCTGTTGGTCTCATTCCAAAGGCTCCGTTTAGTCAAGATTAGAAAGATAGGAGATAAAGATCCTCTCCCATCCCCCTTGATTTTAAATACGCAAATTAAAAAGCACATTAACCCTTTGTTTAAAAAGAAAACCAGAATGTCACAAAAGGCAGGAATAATTTAAATGCAGTTTAGGCTAATGAGGGGACTGTATCCTTTCACTGTTTTATTCTGGGAGCTTTTCAGTCAGCATTGGCAAAGCTTCTGAACAAAGACAGTAATTACCAAATAAAAATTGGCTTCAGTGCATTGTCTAACTGTGTTCACAGTTTGGCGCGAACGGACTTGTGATCCTTTTGTTTCAACAGGAACTACCAGTGCTCCCTTCACTTCAAATAGCCTATTCATCTCAGCATAAAAACGGCTAAAATACACCCGCAGAATATTCTGCCTCCGCACACAAGCAATAGACAGCAGGAGTCAGCTTCTACCAACAGGCACCAATATAGCAGGCTTTGAAAAACTCCATCCAAAACAGAGACTCGAAACATCTCTTAAATATTTATTTTCAGAAAACAGCAATTATTTGGTTTCACTTCTTTTTACTACTCTGGATATTTTGTTCCAAAGTAAATTCATTCCATTTTGTATAAAATGGTCCAAAATAAAGATTATAATAAGAAATTTATGCTTAAATAGTGATATGTGGCCGCTACTCAGATACATAGATTAATACTTTCTATTCTTGCGTATAAGTGGCATAGGTATATATCTCACTATCATAAAGAATCACTTTATCAGAAACCACCTAATGGGTGGCATCATCAAGCAGTTTGCTTTACTCCCAACACCCCTCTGCAAACCATTCTCTTTTGCTACCCTCTAGCCCACGCTTGAGGTAAACGTGTATATACATATAAACCACATGTCCAAATCCTAGAATAGCATTCAGAAAGGAAGTCTCTATAAAAGAAATCGAGACCTTTGCACAGAACTTTGTGTTGTGGTATAATACAGGGTATGTTAAAACGCTGACCTGAGACAATCTACAGATATAATGGTTATAAATGTCGGGGAGGAAGAAATGTTCTACCCTTCTAGTTCTTCCAGCTGGTCTAAGAATTAAATTGACATGAGACGGATTAACAGGAGAAAATCAAAAGTTTAATAACATGTATACATGGGAGAGACCCAGGAAAACTGAGTTACTCGCCAAAATGGCCAAAGCCCTCACCTTAAACAGCATCTTCAGCTAAAGACAAAAGAGGACGTGGGGGTAGAAGTTTGGGACTTGAAAGGGGAGGAAGGCAATTGACACGGAGATGGAAAAGGACGTGTTTGGTAAACAAATGTTTGCTGGGTCCTGCAGAGACAGTGGGACACAGAGTGGACTCTGATCTCTGGGCCTGCCCAGTACCCCAGCTACACCTAGCCCCATCTTCTTTGAAGATATTTCTGGTGACTGCTCTATTCTGGGCACAGGCCCTTTATCTAAAGTCTTTAAGCAGCTAAGAGGGAAATCAAAAGAAAACTTCCTGAGTCTTCTGTTTCTTAAAAAGAATCAGCCTTTATTAATCGTCATGCCGAAGAGACACAGTTTGGGGTGGCAAAGTTTTCTCCCCTGTACAAGGTCAGTTCCAGCCACAACGTTTTGATTGGTCAGTATGACATCATGTCCTCATGGCGTTGTGAGCTTAGCAGTTGTTACCTTTGGCTTTTGGGTTCTCAGCATTGCTCCACTGGGTGTATACCAACCGTACACATTGGGTTGTCCCAAATGTACATTGGACGTGTGACTATTTGGCTAAGGTGGGTGTATAGCTATCGCAGAATGGGGTCCTGGAAAGGGCACTCTCCAAAAAGTTGGGAGACTTGCTTCTACTCTTCAATCTATTATTGCCTGTGTATAACGTCAGGTAACTCTCTTTACCTCTCTGAACTTCAGATGCTATTGTTTAAGGATAGAGGAAGGAGCTGGTCCAGATGATTCCCTTTGTCTCAAAGTGTATTTCATAGGGAAATGATCTGATGAGATACAACAATGCTTGTTACTATGCCCTTCTGTAAGAATGAAGCCTCTGGGAATCCCTGCAATAAGTGAATCTGTTTAACTTTTTAACTCAGGATTATATAAATTTATAAAACCACAGAATTCCTTCTTTTTTTAGAAGACGACTCAGGACATCCCCACTCTGATTGTTTCTCAACTACACTTGGAGAAGCCCTGGACGGGCTCCCTTCCAGACCTAATATTCTGTGTTTTGATTCTAGGCTGTCTCCACTTAGTGGACCAATGGCCGTGGACCTCCATCATGGCCAACTGCTGGAAAGCTTGAGAATTTTTAAAACTCAATGCAGTTTTTTCTGTCCTTCAACACTTATAGGGACAAAAAACGTCTCTCCCTATGTATTCTCCATCCACCAAGCACATGCGAAGTGTCTACGATCACCAGGCACATGTGAATCTAAATTTTGCAAATGTACCCTTGTTTGTGGTTCCTTGGTAGATGTAGATAAGGGGTTAGCCCTGAGTAATCCGAATATATATGAAGCAATAACATTTTGCCTTGTCTAAGTCCTGTCCTTTAAAATCAATGCAAATCATACCTTAAAAAAGTCTACATGGATACCAGCATGTCACTGGTCTTGTCAGGACTTCGCCTGCAACCTGTTTTAAATCCCAACTGCTCCCATTTTTGCTCACTCCGACTTTCTCATTCTGGATGCACCCAGAGAACAAGTGTCAGCTACCACCCATAGAATAGTGATTTGCATATTTGAAGTCTTACTTCCCCCTCAACATTCTTTATTTCATTTACCTTTTTTTTCTAGAATTCCACCATCCGAACTTTTAATGGCTTTGCTTGCTTTTCTCTGAACTCTCTCCAGCTCTCTTTTGAACTAAAAGTTCCTAATATGAACACAGCGCTTCCATGGAGATACGACTATTAATGCATTGGATCTTAAATCTGGCTGCACATCAGAATCATATTTTTTTAACTATAGATTCCTGAGCTCCACACAGCCATGTATGGGAAACATGGAACTGTTACCATGTTGATTTTCATTGGAATGGCTTCCTTCCAACAGTCCAGGCCTACCTCAGTTGTTACCTCTTTGGGAAGCTTTTCCACATCCATGCAACTCAAGTTAACAGATATCCCTCAGAGTTTATAAGGCCCGTTGGGCTTTGGACCATATTGCATTGCTTTGCTACTCATATATAGTGGTATCCCTTTTGGGAGCTTTTAGATTGTAGAGCCCCTTATTCTTGTGTTTATCTTCCAACCCCAGCACTGGGAATGAATCAGTTTCAGTTAGAAGCAGCACTTGGGACAAGTCCTCATTATCTTCCTCTGCACACATTTCCTACCAAACAGCAACCAAAATGAAGGTCCCTTCAAGTCTGAGCATTTGTAATCTGCCTATCACTACCACATGACGTGGCATATAACATCTGTATTTTTTAGTTGAAAATTTTTTCCCGTTGAGATTCGAAGCATTCTGAAGGTGGGTGTTAGGTTTCAGAAAATTTTGCATTTCCTATAGGGACTGTACCTAGTAAACAGTCCTCAGTAAATAGACCATCAGAATGGAAAGAGTAATTAAAGACTGAGCATTCTAATAACAAAAAAGAAGTAGACTCACAGATATAGAGAACAAACTAGTGGTTACCAGTGGGGTGGGGGCCAGCAAGATAGGGTGGGAGGTACAAACTACTGGGGGTAAGATAGGCTCAAGGATGTACTATACAGCACAGGGAATATAGCCAATATTTTGTAATAACTGTAAATGGAAAGTAACCTTCAAGATTTTTAAAGTTTTTAAAAAGTAAAAAGAAAAAAAAAAGACCAAGCATTCTAAACCCTCATTTTACAGATGAAGAAACTGAGGCCAAGAGAATTGAAGTGATTCACTCAGATAAAAATAGGTTTCAAACTAGTCAGGCTACCCTATTCCCTGGGCTCTTTTTGCTTATTCCATGTGCCCTCTGTTGATTGAATGGAGTTGATTGATAGAGTTCCTGGAAATGGAGCTAGGAAACCAAAGTAAATCTCTACAACTGAACCCTTGAAAGGCATGTCTTGTGAAGGCTGGAGTTTCCCATCAAGGAAACAGGGAAATGCCATAGGCAATAAGCTGAAGACTGACTTAAGTGTACCGTACTGTGTATGATTTTAAATGAGCAACTACTTGTACCCACACGTAGGCCACACCAACCTCGGGTAGCTTTGAATGCATTAGGTAATCGAGTATGAAAATATAAGCACAAGTGAGGCCAGGCTCAAGTACCTGACCTCATATCAGTTAAAACCGTCATATCTAGATCAGACACTTTTTTTTTTACATCTTTATTGGAGTATAATTGCTTTACAATGGTGTGTCAGTTTCTGCTTTATAACAAAAGGAATCAGCTATACAAATACATATATCCCCATATCTCCTCCCTCTTACCCTCCCTATCCCACCCCTCTAGGTGGTCACAAAGCACCGAGCTGATCTCCCTGTGCTATGCAGCTGCTTCCCACTAGCTATCTATTTTACGTTTGGTAATGCATATATGTCCATGCCACTCTCTCACTTTGTCACAGCTTACCCTTCCCCCTCCCCATATCCTTAAGTCCATTCTCTAGTAGATCTGTATCTTTATTCCTGTCTTACCCCTAGGTTCTTCAGGACATTTTTTTCCCCTTAGATTCCATATATATATGTGTTAGCATACGGTATTTGTCTTTCTATTTCTGACTTATTTCACTCTGTGCGACAGACTCTAGGTCCATCCACCTCACTACAAATAACTCAATTTCATTTTGTTTTATGGCTGAGTAATATTCCATTTTATGTATGTGCCACATCTTCTTTATCCGTTCATCTGGTGATGGACACCTAGGTTGCTTCCATCTCCTGGCTATTGTAAATAGAGCTGCAATGAACATTTTGGTACATGACTCTTTTTGAATTATGAAAACCATCATATCTAGAATAAAAAGAATAGAAGATACCACTTGCAGTTGAATTAAGTTGGATTCATTTGCATTCCAATTTCAAGTTAGCAGGATTTCATCCGAAGGGTTCTCCTGCAAATTGAATTCCATCTTACTGTTATTATTTGTATTCTTGGGGTGGATGTGTAGTTTTGGAATATCTTAGTATTGTTGCTACCACCGTTGTATCTATTATTGTTGGACGCTGGGACTCGTATTTCCAATCACGCTTTTACCCAACTGGGTAGCCTCCATATCAGCCCTCGCTGGTGAGTCAGATCATCTAAATAGATTCTCTAAAAGAAACACCCAGCGATGAAGGGGCAACCGAGGTGGCCGTAATCCAGTCCTTGTGAGCCCAGGACCTGAGCATAAAAGTTTATCTGATACACATTTAAAGGAATCCCAGGGCGGGGGAAACAAACTTAGCAAAGGAGCCTTTAACTTGTAGAATATATTCTTTAGAAGTGGTTCCGAAAGCCACGTTAAACCCCCTCACTCACCAGGATACTGAAAACCCAAAGCAAAGCTTCTTGTGAGCTTCCCCTGTTTGGTAGCGGCAGGGAGGCAGGGGAATGGCTCAAGGAAAGTGTGGCTTCTTTTACATTATGTGCCTGAAAAATTCTAGTCCAACACCAAATGAGTCAGCAGAGTTTTGTGGAATAGCCAAGGAGAGGATGCTTTCTTTAGGAGATTATTTATTTGGTTGCCACGTAATACTGTAGATTAATTAGGAGTCAGAATGAGTGAGATTATTTGGAAAAAGTGATAGCAGCTTGAAAGGTTCCCTCGCTTGTGACCTCGTGGAGGAAGAAACATTACGGTTCCATGCAACTCGTTATTTTGAGGGGCAGTAAGAAAGTGACATCAACCAAAATGTTATCGTAAAATCACCGACCATACTAGCCCAGATATCAGCCTTACAAGGTCAAGATTTTAGAAAAGCAAATTGGTTCACAATTTCAATAAACCCTTGACATTTAAAGGAGCAAAATTTGTGCAGTGTGGCTTCCAATATGTTAAGTACATCAAGAGAAAAATCTAGCCGAAGTGTAAATTAATATGGCTTGGAAACATCTTTCCTCATCTTCTAAATGTCTCCACATCTGGCAAAATGACCAGGGTGGAGGGAGATGTTTTCAGTATGCTCAAGATTCAGGCTGAATTTATAGTGATGACTTGAGAGACTCTAGTCTCTGAAATCTACCTCCTGTCCCATCATGTCTTTTTTTTTAATTTTTATTTTATATTGGAGTTTAGTTGATTTACAACGTTGTGTTAGTTTCAGGTGTACAGCAAAGTGATTCAGTTATACATATACATATATGTATTCTTTTTCAGATTCTTTTCCCATATACGTTGTTACAGGGAGTTGAGTAGAGTTCCCTGTGCTATACAGTAGGTTCTTATTAGTTATCTATTTTATATATAGTACTGTGCGTATGTTAATCCCAACCTCCTAATCTATCCCTCCCCCCTCTTTCCACTTTGGTAACCATAAGCTTGTTTTCTAAGTCTGTGAGTCTGTTTCTCTTTTGTAAATAAGTTCATTTGTATCATTTTTTTAGATTCCACATATAAGTGATATCATATATTTGACTTACTTCACTTAATATGTAGGTCCACCCATATTGCTGAAAATGGCATTATTTCATAATCCATATTGGTGGATATGGATATCCATCCATTAATAGTGGATATGGATATCCATCCATCCATATTGTTAGGTCCATCCATATTGCTGAAAATGGCATTATTTCATTCTTTTTATGGCCGAGTAATATTCCACTATGTATATATATATGGTGGAATCTTCTTTATCCATTCATTCGTTGATGGGCACTTAGGTTGCTTCCATGCCTTGGCTATTGTAAATAGTGCTGCAATGAACACTGGGGTACATGTATCTTTTCAAAGTATGTTTTCTGCAGGTATATGCCCAGGAGTAGGATTGCTGGATCATATGTTAGCTCTATTGTTAGTTTTTTTTTTTTTTTTTTTTTTTTTTTTTTTTTGGGTACGCGGGCCTCTCACTGTTGTGGCCTCTCCCGTTGTGGAGCACAGGCTCCGGACGCGCAGTCTCAGCGGCCATGGCCCACGGGCCCAGCCACTCCACGGCATGTGGGATCCTCCCGGACCGGGGCACGAACCCGCGTCCCCTGCATCGGCAGGCAGACTCTCAACCACTGCGCCACCAGGGAAGCCCTATTGTTAGTTTTTTAAGGAACCTCCATACTGTTCTCCATAGTGGCTGTATCAATTTAGATTCCCACCAACAGTGCAAGAGGGTTCCCTTTTCTCCACACCCTCTCCAGCATTTATTGTTTGTAGACTTTTAGATGGTGGCCATTCTGACTGGTGTGAGGTGACACCTCTTTGTAGTGTACATCAAAAGAGGCTATCCAGAAAGTAAAAAGACAGCCCACAGAATGGAAGAAAACATAGGCACATTATATATCTAATAAGAGTCTTTATCCAGAATGTATCAAGAACTTTTTTCCACTCAGTAAAAGGACAACCAAATTTTTGAAATGCACAAAGGACTTGCATGGACTGTTCTGCACACAAGGCATACAAACGGTCAACAAGCACATGAAAAGATGTCAAACATCAGTAGTCATGATGGAAATGCAAATTAAAACCAAAATGTGATACCCCTTCACACAAGGAATGGCAAACCTGAGCACCAGGAGAGGAAAAATGAGGTGCGTTTTAGTAACCATTCCCGATGACACGGTGTCAAACGTGCACATACGTCCTTTTTGGGCAAGTGCATCATTTTCGAACTTCTGCCGCTTTTCATGTGCTTTAAAGGCCACTCCAATCAACGTCTTGAAATCTGTTTCCTGCAATTCTGCCTTGCTTTCACACCATCTTCTTTGCTTTACCTCAGTGTATTTTTCGCCGATAGTTGTCGTTTATGACTCTGCAGGTTTGTGAATTGCAGTGCTCCTGAGCTCCATTTTTCAACTCCCTTTTCTGTGAGCTGGCCACAAACCTGCAGCACTGCTTTAGGCCCTAATCTGGTTCCGGGGCGGCAGGCTGAGCCTTTGGTTAATTCTTCTTCCTGATGGGAAATTAGACTGACATATGCCCGTCCAAACACCTATAGCTAATCTCTCATTAGTTCCCCCTCTTCCCGTTCATCCTCCGCACAAATTGCAAACTGCACGAAACAGGAGGTTAAAGGCGCTGACTCTCCAAGTAGGGAGATTGTTAGTAAAGGGGCTGGAATGGAGAAAACGAGCACCAGGAGAGGAAAAATTAGGTGCGTTTTAGAAAACTTTCCCAATCACACGGTGTAACATCACCAGGGTTTCCCGAGCATGTTTTAGCCTTAGAAAGATTCCCTTAAACCAGGAGAGTTGGGAACCATGGAATGGGTAGCATGCAGTAGTGCTTTAAAGGATCTGCATTTGCTCTGCCAACCTCACCAATCCACTCAACCCCAAGTGTCCCACCTTATGACTCAACCAGCTGTGGGTGTAGATGTGGTCAATCCAGATTGCATCACAGCCCGTGAGTGAATTTTGTAAGCATTTTTCTCTCTTTCATTGTCTTTGGGTTTTGTTTTTGAAATTTATTTTTATACTGGGGTGTAGCTGATTTTCACTGCTGTGTTTATGCTGCTCTACACACACTTGATTCCCTTATGGAGACATATCAATACATAGGTTTTAAGATTCTTACTAGTCAGATATATTCCTCTGTGGTGAATAGGGCATGTTGAGTCCAGTTCATTGAGCAAGGAGTATGTCTTGTCTATTACATATTTGGTTTATGGAACGGTATCTGTGGTAATTTCAAACTCTGGTTTTATGCATCACCCCACCTCACCTTTCCCCTTAAGCAGGCATAAGTGTGTTTTCTAAATGTGAGACCCTTTTCTGTTTTGTAATTCAGTTCACGTGTAGCCATGTTAACTTTCCCTCTATAAGTGATATGATAAGTTTCTTTTTCTGTGTGACTTATTTCACTTAGAATTATTGTACCTAAATCCACTCATTATGCTGCTACTGGCCTTACGAAATTGCTTTCATGGCTGAGTGATATTCCATTGTATATAAGTACCAGAGCTTCTCTCTCCATTTTTCTCTTTCCTGCGATACTTAAGATGTACCAACGTCGAGGTTCTTGTAAACAGAGCAGCCCTAAATTTTGGGGTGGCTGTTTCTTGTTGATTTATAGTCTTCCGTAGATATACGCCCATGAGTGGAACTGCCCAATGCCCTGTAGCTCTGTTTTATAGATGTTTTAGGAAATACCATACACTTTTCCAGAGAGGCTGTTGGCAATTTATACCCCACCGATCAGTGTAAAAAGGCTCCCTCTTCTCCAAGGCCTGTCCTGCCTTCCTGGATTTTACACTTTTTTCAGGTGGCCCTTTTGACCGGTGGGTAATGAGACTTCTTTTTTTTTTTTTTTTTTTAAACATCTTTATTGGGGTATAATTGCTTTACAATGGTGTGTTAGTTTCTGCTTTACAACAAAGTGAATCAGCTATACATATACATATGTTCCCATATGTCTTCCCTCTTGCGTCTCCCTCCCTCCCACTCTCCCCATCCCACCCTTCCAGGCTGTCACAAAGCACCGAGCTAATATCCCTGTGCCTTGCGGCTGCTTCCCCCCAGCTATCTACCTTACTACGTTTGTTAGTGTGTATATGTCCATGACTCTCTCTCGCCCTGTCAAAACTCACCCTTCCCCCTCCCCATATCCTTAAGTCCGTTCTCCAGTAGGTCTGCGTCTTTATTCCTATCTTACCCCTAGGTTCTTCATGACATTTTTTTCCCTTAAATTCCATATATATGTGTTAGCATACGGTATTTGTCTTTTTCTTTCTGACTTACTTCACTCTGTATGACAGACTCTAGGTCTATCCATCTCATTACAAATAGCTCAATTTCATTTCTTTTTAAGGCTGAGTAATATTCCATTGTGTATATGTGCCACATCTTCTTTATCCATTCATCCGATGATGGGCGCTTAGGTTGTTTCCATGTCCTGGCTATTGTAAATAGAGCTGCAATGAACATTTTGGTACATGGCTCTCTTTGAATTTTGGTTTTCTCAGGGTATATGCCAAGTAGTGGGATTGCTGGGTCATGCGCCCTTTTTGCCCAACTGCATCATTGTAGAAATTCTGCCGCATTTCATGTGCTTTAAAGGCGACTCCTATCAACCTCCTGAAAGCTGTTTCCTGCAGTTCTTCCTTGCTTTCACATCCTCTTCTTTGTGTTACCTCAATATATTATTCACCAATAGTTGTCATTTATGGCTCTGCAGGTTTCTGAATTATAGTTCCCCTGAGCTCCATTTTTCAACCCTGTTTACTGTGAGCTGGCCACAAACCCACAGGATTGTTTCAGGCCCTATTCTTGTTCCAGGGAGGCAGGCTGAGCCTTTGGTTAATTCTTCTTCCTGATGGGAAATCAGAGTGACATGTGCCGTCCACACACCTACAACTAGTCTCTCATTGGTTCTTCCTATTCCCGTTCATCCTCTGCACAAACTGCAGACTGTGTGAAACAGGAGGATAAAGGCGCGGACTCTACAAGTAGGGAGATTCTTAGTAAAGTGCCTGGAATGGGGAACCTTAGCACGAGGTGAGGGAAAACGAGCTGCATTCTAGAAACCTTTCCTGATCCCACGGTGTGCCATCTTCTGGGTTTCCCATGCATGTTTCTCCTGTAGGAAGATTCCCTTAAACCTGGAGATTCGGGACCCATGGAATGGGTAGCACGCAGTATTGCTTTATAGTGTCTGCATTTGCTCACCCAGCCTCACCAATCCTCTCAGCCCCAAGTGTCCAGCCTTATGTCCCATCCAGCTGTGGGTGTACATGTGATCATTCCAGGATGTATCAGATACCCTAAAAGAATTTTTAAAGAATTTATCTCTCTTTCACTGTCTCTCTGTTTTGATTTTGAAATTTATTTTTATAATGAGGTTTAGCTGATTTTCACTGCTGTGTTTATGCCACTCTGCACACACTTGATTCCCTTACGGAGACATATCAATACATAGGTTTTTTTTTTTTTTTTTTTTTTTTTTTTTTGCGGTACGCGGGCCTCTCACTGTTGTGGCCTCTCCCGTTGCGGAGCACAGGTTCCGGACGCGCAGGCTCAGTGGCCATGGCTCACGGGCCCAGCCGCTCCGCGGCATGTAGGATCTTCCCGGACCAGGGCACGAACCCGTGTCCCCTGCATCGGCAGGCAGACTCTCAACCACTGCGCCACCAGGGAAGCCCCAATACATAGGTTTTAAGATTCTTACTAATCAGATATATTCCTCTGTGGTGAATAGGGGGTTTTGAGTCCAGTTCATAGAGCAAGGTGTAGGTCTTGTTTATTACATATTTTGTTTATGGAATGGTATCTGTGCTAATTTCAGTCTCTGGTTTTATGCATCACCCCACATCACCTTTCCCCTTAAGCAGGTATAAGTGTGTTTTCTAAATGTGAGACTCTGTTCTGTTTTTAATTCAGTTTTTGTGTAGCCATGTTTACATTCCCTCTATAAGTGATATCTTATGATAAGTTTCTTTTTCTGTGTGACTTATTTCACTTAGAATCATCGTACCCAAATCCACTCATTATGCTGCTACTGGCCTTATGACACTGAAATTTTGGCTGAGTGATATTCCGTTGTACATAAGTACCACAACTTTTTATCCGTTTTTCTATTTCTTGGGATATTTAAGGTGTACCGAAGTCAACGTTCTTGTAAACAGAGCAGCCCTAAACTTTGGGTTGTTTCTGTGTTGTTGAATTTTAGTTTTCGCAAGATGTACACCCATGAGTGGAAGTGCCGTATGCTTTGTAGCTCTGATTTTTAGATGTTTTAGGAAACAACATACACTTCTCCAGAGTGGCTGTTGGCAATTTACATACTTCACATCAGCATAACAAGGCTCCCTGTTCTCCAAGGCCTGTCCTGCCTTTCTGGATTTTATATATTTTCAGATGGCCATTTTGACAGGTGGGATGTGAGATTTCTTTGTAGTGCGGTTTGCATTGCCCGCTTGTTTGGTTGGCCGAAAAGGGCGTATGCGTTGTTTCCTGAATATATTCAGGAAACAAGGCATATGCGCTTTTTGGCCAACTGCAACATTGTCGAAGTTCTGCCACTTTTCATGTGCTTTAAAGGCAACTCCAAGCTACCTCTTGAAACCTGTTTTCTACAATTCTGCCTTGCTTTCAAATCCTCTTCGTTGTCTTACCTCAATATATTTTTGGAGGATAGTTGTCCTTTATAACTCTGAATGTTTGTGAATTGCAGTGTCCCTGAGCTCCATTTTTCAACTCGCTCTTTTGTGAGCTGGCTACAAAACTGCCGGATTGCTTCAGGCCCTAGTCTGGATCCGGGACGGCAGGTTGAGCCTTTGGTTAATTCTTCTTCCTGATGGAAAATTAGAGTGACATGTCCCCGTCGAAACCCCTACATCTACTGTGTCGTTGGTTGCCCCTCTTCCCGTTCATCCTCTGCACTAATTGCAGACTGTGCAAAACAGGAGCTTAAAGTCGCTGACTCCCAAAGTGGGGAGACTGTTAGTAAAGCGGCTGGAATGGCGATCCAGAGCCCCAGGACAGGAAAAATGAGGTACAGTGGAGAAACCTTTCCCGATCAGATGATGTACCATCCGCTGGGTTTCCCATGCATGTTTTAGCTGTAGGAAGATTCCCTTAAACGTGGAGTGTTGGGACCCATGGAATGTGTAGCACACAGTATTGCTTTAAAGGGTCTGCATTTGCTCACCCAACCTCACCTATCCTCTCACTCCCATGTGTCCAGCCTTAGGTCTCATCCAGGTCTGGGGGTACATGCAGTCAATCCAGGTTGCATCACAGCACCTGAATGAATATTGTAAGAATTTGTCTCTCTTTCGTTGTCTCTGTGTTTTGTTTTTGAAATTTATTTTTATAATTGGATTTTGCTGTTTTTCACTGCTGCGTTTATACCACTGTACACACACTTGATTCTCTTATGGAGACAGATAGATACACAGGTTTTAAGATCCTAAATAGTCAGGTACATTGCCATGCGTTGAATATGGGGATTTGAGTCCATTTCGTTGAGCAAGGAGTAGGTCTTTTTTATTACGTATTTGGCTTATGGAAAGGTATCTGTGCTAATTTCAATCTCTGGTTTTATGCAGCACCCCAACTCACCTTCCCCCTTAAGCAAGCGTAAGTTGGTTTTCTAAATGTGAGATGCTGTTCTGTTTTGTAATTCAGTTCATGTGTAGCCAAGTTTACATTCCGTGTATTAGTGATATCTTAGGATGTTTCTTTTTCTGCGTGACGTATTTCACTTAGAATCACCGTACCTGCATCCACTCACTATGCCGCTACGGGCCTGATGACACAGATTTCATTGCTGAATGATATTGCATTGCACGTACGTGCCACAACTTCTTTATCCATTTTTTGCTTTCTGGGATATTTACCTGTACTGTAGACGAGCTTCTTGTGAACACAGCCGTCCCAAACTTTGGGGTGGCTCTGTCTGTTTTGATTTTAATTTCCCTAAGCTATAGGACCATAAGTGGAAGTGCCATAGGCTGTGTTGCTTTAGTTTCTTACGTGTTTCAGGAAACACCATACACTTCTCCAGGTGGCTGTTGGCAATTTACATCCTGCCAATCAGCATAACAAGGCTCCCTGTTCTCCATATCCTGTCCTACCTTTCTGGATTTTACACTTTTTCAGATGGCCCTTTTGCCCGGGGGGCAGTGAGACTTCATTGTAGTGCAGATTTCTTTTACAGGCTTGCTTGCTTGGCCAAAAAGGGCGTATGCGTTTTTTCCTGAATATATTCAGGAAAAAACGCATACGCCCTTTTTGGCCAAGTGCATCATTGTCGACGTTCTGCCTCTTTTCCTATGCTTTCAGGGCAATTCCAGTCTACCCCCTGCAATCGTTTTCCTGAAATTCTGCCCCGCTTTCAAGTCCCCTTCGCAGGCTTACTTCAATATATTTTTGGAGGATAGCTGTCATTTATAACTCTGCAGGTTTGTGAATTACAGTGCCCCTGAGCTCCTTTCTTCAACTCGCTTTCTTGTGAGCTGGGCACAAAACCGCAGGATTGCTTCAGGCACTAATCTGTTTCCAGCAGGGCACACTGAGCCTTTGGTTAATTCCTCTTCCTGGTGGGAAATGAGCGTTACATTTGCCCGTGCAGACACCTACAGCTAGTCTCTCATTGGTTCTCCCTATTCCTGTTCATCTTGCACAGAAATTGCAAGCTGTGCCAAAGAGGAGGTTAAAGGCACTGACTCTCCAAGCGGGGAGAGTGTTAGTAAAGCGTCTGGAATGGTGAACCCGAGGACCAGGATACGAAAACTGAGATGCATTTTAAATCGTTTCCCAATCACACGGTGGACGATACTCTGGGTTTCCCATGCATGTTTTAGCTGGAGGAAGAATCCCTTGAACCTGGAGAGTTGGGACCCATGGAATGGGTACCATGCAGTATGACTTCAAAGGGTCTGCATTTGCTCACCGAAACTCACCAATGCTATCAGCCTGAAGTGTCCAGCCTTATGTCTCAACCAGCTCTGGGTGTAGATGTGGTCAATCCCGGTTGCATCACATGCCCTGAGTGAATTATTTAAGAATTGCTCTCTATTTCACTGTCTTTGTGTTTTGTTTTCGAAATTTATTTTGATAATGGGATTTATCGGATTTTCACTGCTGCGTTTCTGCCGCTGTACACATGCTTGATTCTCTTACGGAGACATATATATCCATGGGTTTTAAGATTCTTCCTAGTCAGGTATATTCCTAGGCGTTGAATATGTGGTGTTGGGTCCATTTCGTTGAGCAAGGAGTAGGTCTTGTCTATTACATATTTGGCTTATGGAAAGTTATCTGTGCTAATTTCAGTCTCTGGTTTTATGCAGCACCCCAACGCACCTTTCCCCATAAGCAAGCACTAGTTGGTTTTCTAAATTTGAGACCCTGTTCTGTTTTGTAATTCAGTTCATGTGTAGTCAAGTTTACATTCCGTGTATTAGTGATATCTTATGATGTTTCTTTTTCTGTGTGACGTAGTTCACGTAGAATCACCGTACCTGCATCCACTCACTATGCCGCTACGGGCCTGATGACACAGATTTCATTGCTGAGTGATATTGCATTGCACGTACGTGCCACAACTTCTTTATCCATTTTTGCTTTCTGGGATATTTACCTGGTACTGTAGACGAGCTTCTTGTGAACACAGCCGTCCCAAATATTGGGGTGGCTGTCTGTTTTTGATTTTAATTTCCGTAAGCTATAGGACCATAAGTGGAAGTGCCATAGGCTGTGTTGCTTTGTTTCTTATGTGTTTCAGGAAACACCATACACTTCTCCAGGGTGGCTGCTGGCAATTTACATCCTGCCAATCAGCATAACAAGGCTCCCTGTTCTCCATATCCTGTCCTACCTTTCTGGATTTTACACTTTTTTCAGATGGCCCTTTTGCCCGGGGGGCAGTGAGACTTCATTGTAGTGCAGATTTCCTTTACAGGCTTGCTTGGTTGGCAAAAAAAGGGCGTATGCGTTTTTTCCTGAATATATTCAGGAAAAAACGCATACGCCCTTTTTGGCCAAGTGCATCATTGTCGACGTTGTGCCTCTTTTCCTATGCTTTCAGGGCAATTCCAGTCTACCCCCTGCAATCGTTTTCCTGAAATTCTGCCCCGCTTTCAAGTCCCCTTCGCAGGCTTACTTCAATATATTTTTGGAGGATAGCTGTCATTTATAACTCTGCAGGTTTGTGAATTACAGTGCCCCTGAGCTCCTTTCTTCAACTCGCTTTCTTGTGAGCTGGGCACAAAACCGCAGGATTGCTTCAGGCCCTAATCTGTTTCCGGCAGGGCACGCTGAGCCTTTGGTTAATTCCTCTTCCTGGTGGGCAATGAGCGTTACATTTGCCCGTGCAGACACCTACAGCTAGTCTCTCATTGGTTCTCCCTATTCCTGTTCATCTTGCACAGAAATTGCAAGCTGTGCCAAACAGGAGGTTAAAGGCACTGACTCTCCAAGCGGGGAGAGTGTTAGTAAAGCATCTGGAATGGTGAACCCGAGGACCAGGATACGAAAACTGAGATGCATTTTAAATCGTTTCCCAATCACACGGTGGACGATACTCTGGGTTTCCCATGCATGTTTTAGCTGGAGGAAGAATCCCTTGAACCTGGAGAGTTGGGACCCATGGAATGGGTACCATGCAGTATGACTTCAAAGGGTCTGCATTTGCTCACCGAAACTCACCAATGCTATCAGCCTGAAGTGTCCAGCCTTATGTCTCAACCAGCTCTGGGTGTAGATGTGGTCAATCCCGGTTGCATCACATGCCCTGAGTGAATTATTTAAGAATTGCTCTCTATTTCACTGTCTTTGTGTTTTGTTTTCGAAATTAATTTGATAATGGGATTTATCGGATTTTCACTGCTGCGTTTCGGCCGCTGTACACACGCTTGATTCTCTTACGGAGACATATATATCCATGGGTTTTAAGATTCTTCCTAGTCAGGTATATTCCTAGGCGTTGAATATGTGGTGTTGGGTCCATTTCGTTGAGCAAGGAGTAGGTCTTGTCTATTACATATTTGGCTTATGGAAGTTATCTGTGCTAATTTCAGTCTCTGGTTTTATGCAGCACCCAACGCACCTTTCCCCATAAGCAAGCACTAGTTGGTTTTCTAAATTTGAGACCCTGTTCTGTTTTGTAATTCAGTTCATGTGTAGTCAAGTTTACATTCCGTGTATTAGTGATATCTTATGATGTTTCTTTTCTGTGTGACGTAGTTCACGTAGAATCACCGTACCTGCATCCACTCACTATGCCGCTACGGGCCTGATGACACAGATTTCATTGCTGAGTGATATTGCATTGTACGTACGTGCCACAACTTCTTTATCCATTTTTTGCTTTCTGGGATATTTACCTGATACTGTAGACGAGCTTCTTGTGAACACAGCCGTCCCAAATATTGGGGTGGCTGTCTGTTTTTGATTTTAATTTCCGTAAGCTATAGGACCATAAGTGGAAGTGCCATAGGCTGTGTTGCTTTGTTTCTTACGTGTTTCAGGAAACACCATACACTTCTCCAGGGTGGCTGTTGGCAATTTACATCCTGCCAATCAGCATAACAAGGCTCCCTGTTCTCCATATCCTGTCCTACCTTTCTGGATTTTACACTTTTTTCAGATGGCCCTTTTGCCCGGGGGGCAGTGAGACTTCATTGTAGTGCAGATTTCCTTTACAGGCTTGCTTGGTTGGCCAAAAAGGGCGTATGCGTTTTTTCCTGAATATATTCAGGAAAAAACGCATACGCCCTTTTTGGCCAAGTGCATCATTGTCGACGTTCTGCCTCTTTTCCTATGCTTTCAGGGCAATTCCAGTCTACCCCCTGCAATCGTTTTCCTGAAATTCTGCCCCGCTTTCAAGTCCCCTTCGCAGGCTTACTTCAATATATTTTTGGAGGATAGCTGTCATTTATAACTCTGCAGGTTTGTGAATTACAGTGCCCCTGAGCTCCTTTCTTCAACTCGCTTTCTTGTGAGCTGGGCACAAAACCGCAGGATTGCTTCAGGCCCTAATCTGTTTCCAGCAGGGCACGCTGAGCCTTTGGTTAATTCCTCTTCCTGGTGGGAAATGAGCGTTACATTTGCCCGTGCAGACACCTACAGCTAGTCTCTCATTGGTTCTCCCTATTCCTGTTCATCTTGCACAGAAATTGCAAGCTGTGCCAAACAGGAGGTTAAAGGCACTGACTCTCCAAGCGGGGAGAGTGTTAGTAAAGCGTCTGGAATGGTGAACCCGAGGACCAGGATACGAAAACTGAGATGCATTTAAATCGTTTCCCAATCACACGGTGGACCATACTCTGGGTTTCCCATGCATGTTTTAGCTGAAGGAAGAATCCCTTGAACCTGGAGAGTTGGGACCCATGGAATGGGTACCATGCAGTATGACTTCAAAGGGTCTGCATTTGCTCACCGAAACTCACCAATGCTATCAGCCCTGAAGTGTCCAGCCTTATGTCTCAACCAGCTCTGGGTGTAGATGTGGTAAATCCCGGTTGCATCACATGCCCTGAGTGAATTATTTAAGAATTGCTCTCTATTTCACTGTCTTTGTGTTTTGTTTTCGAAATTTATTTTGATAATGGGATTTATCGGATTTTCACTGCTGCGTTTATGCCGCTGTACACACGCTTGATTCTCTTACGGAGACATATAAATCCATGGGTTTTAAGATTCTTCCTAGTCAGGTATATTCCTAGGCGTTGAATATGTGGTGTTGAGTCCATTTCGTTGAGCAAGGAGTAGGTCTTGTCTATTACATATTTGGCTTATGGAATGTTATCTGTGCTAATTTCAGTCTCTGGTTTTCATCCGGCACCCAAACTCACCTTTCCCCATAAGCAAGCGCATAGTTGTTTTCTAAATTTGAGACCCTGTTCTCTATTGTAATTCAGTTCATGTGTAGTCAAGTTTACATCCCGTGTATTAGTCATATCTAATGATGTTTCTCTTTCTGTGTGACTTATTTCACGTAGAATCACCGTACCCGAATCCACCCACTATGCCGCTACGGGCCTGATGACATAGATTTCATTGCTGCAGTGATATTCATTTTACGTACATACCACAAATTCTTTATCCATTTTTCGCTTTCTGGGATATTTAACTTGTACCGTAGACGAGGTTCTTGTAAACAGAGCTGTCCCAAACCTTGGGGTGGCTGTGTGTTTTTGATTTTAATTTCCCTAAGCTATAGGACCATAAGTGTAAGTGCCATAGGCTGTGTTGCTTCGTTTCTTACGTGTTTCAGGAAACACCATACACATCTCCAGGGTGGCTGTTGGCAATTTACATCCTGCCAATCAGCATAACAAGGCTCCCTGTTCTCCATATCCTGTCCTACCTTTCTGGATTTTACACTTTTTTCAGATGGCCCTTTTGCCCGGGGGGCAGTGAGACTTCATTGTAGTGCAGATTTCCTTTACAGGCTTGCTTGGTTCGCCTAAAAGTGCGTATGCGTTTTTTCCTGAATATATTCAGGAAAAAACGCATACGCACTTTTTGGCCAAGTGCATCATTGTCGACGTTCTGCCTCTTTTCCTATGCTTTCAGGGCAATTCCAGTCTACCCCTGCAATCGTTTTCCTGAAATTCTGCCCCGCTTTCAAGTCCCCTTCGCAGGCTTACTTCAATATATTTTGGAGGATAGCTGTCATTTATAACTCTGCAGGTTTGTGAATTACAGTGCCCCTGAGCTCCTTTCTTCAACTCGCTTTCTTGTGAGCTGGGCACAAAACCGCAGGATTGCTTCAGGCCCTAATCTGTTTCCGGCAGGGCACGCTGAGCCTTTGGTTAATTCCTCTTCCTGGTGGGAAATGAGCGTTACATTTGCCCGTGCAGACACCTACAGCTAGTCTCTCATTGGTTCTCCCTATTCCTGTTCATCTTGCGCAGAAATTGCAAGCTGTGCCAAAGAGGAGGTTAAAGGCACTGACTCTCCAAGCGGGGAGAGTGTTAGTAAAGCGTCTGGAATGGTGAACCCGAGTACCAGGGGACGAAAACTGAGATGCATTTAAAACGTTTCCCAATCACACGGTGGACCATAGTCTAGGTTTCCCATGCATGTTTTAGCTGAAGGAAGAATCCCTTAAACCTGGAGAGTTGGGACCCATGGAATGGGTACCATGCAGTATGACTTCAAAGGGTCTGCATTTGCTCACCTAACCTCACCAATGCTATCAGCCCGAAGTGTCCAGCCTTATGTCTCACCCAGCTCTGGGTGTAGATGTGGTAAATCCAGGTTGCATCACAAGCCCTGAGTGAATTATTTAAGAATTGCTCTCTATTTCACTGTCATTGTGTTTTGTTTTGAAATTTATTTTGATAATGGGATTTATCGGATTTTCACTGCTGCGTTTATGCCGCTGTACACATGCTTGATTCTCTTATGGAGACATATAAATCCATGGGTTTTAAGATTCTTACTAGTCAGGTATATTCCTAGGCATTGAATATGTGGTGTTGAGTCCATTTCGTTGAGCAAGGAGTAGGTCTTGTCTATTACATATTTGGCTTATGGAACGGTATCTGTGCTAATTTCAATCTCTGGTTTTATGCAGCACCCCAACTCACCTTTCCCCATAAGGAAGCATAAGTTGGTTTTCTTAATTTGAGACCCTGTTCTCTTTTGTAATTCAGTTCATGTGTAGCCATGTTAACGTTCCATGTATTAGTGATATCTTATGTCTTTTTCTTTTTGAATTATGTGACTTCGAATGATCACACGTAACTCCTCTGGAGTTGTTATAACTGGCCGTATTTCATTGATTTCCAGGCTGAGTAATATTCCACTCTACATAAGCACCACATCTCTGTCCGTTTTTTCTCTGCAGATACATTTAAGTTATATCCTAGTCGAGGATCTTTTAAACAGAGAGGTGGTAAACATTGGGGTGCCTGTGTCCTCTCGATTTTTGTTTTTCCCAAGATATACGTCCATGAGTGCAAGTGCCCTGTGCTCGGTAGCTCATTTTTTAGATGCTTTAGTAAACACAATACACTTATCCAGAGTGACCGTTGGCAATATACATTTCCACTATAAGACTCACAGGGCTCCCTTTTCTCCTTGCCCTGTCCTGCATTTCTGGTGTTTACACTTTATGAGGACGGCTCTTCTGACTGATGCAAAGTGATATGTTTTGTAGTATTGATTTCCAGTGCCCACCTGTTTGGTTGGCCAAAAAGGGTGTATGCCCTTTTCTTGAATATATACAGAAAAAGACGCATACACCCTTTTTGGCCAACTGCAATGTTGGCAATGTTCAGCCCCTTTTCTTGTGCTTAATGGCGAGTCCTTTCTACCTCTTCCAATCCCTTTCCTGCCATTCTCCGTTGCTTACAAGTCCTTTTCTCTGACTTTCCTCAAGACATTTTTCAGTGATAGATATTTTCAATTCTGCAGTTTCGTGAATTTTAGTGCCCCTGAGTTCCATTTTCCAACTTGTGTTTATGGGAACTGGCCACAAAGCATCAGGATTCCTCAAGCCCTATTCTGTTTCCATGGGCAACCCTAGCCTTTGGTCAATTCGTCTTCCTGATTGGAAATTAGAGTGACATGTGCCTGTCCGAACACCTAGGACTTGTCTCTCATTGTTCCTCCTCCTTCTGCTTCATCCTCTGGACAAATTCCAAACTGTATGCAACAGGATGTTGACAGTGCTGACATCTCCAAGTGGGGAGACTGTTAGTAAAGACGCTGGAGTGGTGAACCCTAGCACCAAGAGATGAGGAGATGAGATGCCTTTTCCAAACTTTTCCCGATCAGACGGTATACCATCCTCTGGGTGTGACAGGCATGTTTTAGGTGTAGGAAGGGTCCCATTCATGTGAGGAGAACACCAGGGGATTTTAAATATCAGTGTCTCTCCGCAACCCAAACTGGGGAATTTTTTAAGCTACGGCTACACATATGTTCATTAAGGGCCTTGGGAAGTAGGCAGAGTCCAAACTTTAGATGATTGAAGTCTTCAGGGTCAGAAGCACTCACCACTGTCTTCCCTTAGATTCCATTTTTACTGTCATTGATGGATGATGTCAATAAAAATATCTATTCTTTTTCAGATCATTTCCCCTTATAGGTTATTGCAAAATATTGAGTGTAGTTCCCTGTGCTATACAGTAGTTCCTTGCTGATGATTTCATACATAGCAGTGTGTATGTGTTAATCCCAAACTGTTAATTTATCCCTCCTCCTACCATTTCCCTTTGGTAATAATAAATTATAAGATTTTATGCTTCTCAGAAATGGGGGAGCTGAAAGAGAGGTATCATTTTCAATGCAAAAGCATTTAAAACAAGATTGAAGCTTTAACCAAGATTATTAGATGTACATCCTTGGAAAGAAATCACTTTGTTTCTCTAATATTGACCTGACAAAGAAGACAAACCTTTTCACTGAACTTGCTTATAAGAAAGTGATGGAAATATCAAATGGAAGTGTTAGAAACATCTTATTTTACCCGAGCCTTATACACTGTTCTATGTTAATTACAGTTTGGCTCACACATCTGTTCATTGAAGTTACAATGTTCTCAATTTCTGTTACTGATCCTCCAGAGTGGACGCCAACAAGTGTCCCCCTGCCCAGTGTCATTGGAGCCAATAGATCGAGACTGAGTTTGGTTCAAAAGCAAAGGAAACTTTATATTTTGATCAGAGAATGGAGAGGTGCTACCCTGTGGGCTGTGGGCTGGGCTGCTGTGTAGAGATCCTGTCAGAGTCACTGGGAGGGAGGGGGCTGAGCTCTCGAGGACCTGGTTGGCTGCAGCTCAGGCTCTATGTCACGGAGTCTGAACTGGGCCCCAGGAGCTGAAGTGTCATCGAGCCATTCTGCTCTAGGAAATCTGGTCTGAAGTGCCGGGTGTGGAACCTCTGTATGCGGGACCCTAGGAGCACCTGAAATTAGACAAAGCACAAAGGATAAAAATGGTTAGACTTTATTTTATTGCCCAGATTCTATTTTTATCTCCCAGGCATTTTTAAGGGGCTTTGCCTGGGACAAACTTCTCTTCTGCCTTTTGTCCCTTTCCTCATTCTTGGAGTGCTGCGGGTGCAGACCCTTCTTCTGTAACTGCTGAGTGCTGAGTTAGGAGGCTTCATACCCGTGGGCGAGGGTCAGAACTTCTCCCCAGCAGCCTCCAGGTGACGTTGATTGTCCCCAGGCCTCCTGCCTCCCTGCTCGTCCACCTGAGCACCAGTATTGGAAGTGTTATAGATTCTAATGACCTTTAAGGGTCCAGAAAGGAGATGTGCAGTGGCGCTGTGAGGTCCAGTTTCACTCCGCCCCACATTTGTTCGGCCACCTTAGGCTGACCGTTTCTGCCAGCCTAGATGCTCTGACTGACCGTTTCTGCCAGCCTAGATGCTCTGACCAACAGTCTGCGCTTTCTTCCATTAGGCCCCTGAATTAACGTAAAAACAGCACCAGGTGTCAGGATCCTGCCCGCTCAGCTCCCAGACAGTCCAGGGTCAGTGGTGATGAAGGATCATGATGGTCACTGAGTCAAGAGCCTTTGGAAGTAAACAGGAGTCCAGCCGGTCTTATTGGCCACCATCATCAGGGTGTCTGTAGGCTTTTCTATGGTGACAGCATGATATACGGTTCCCCCGCCAAGATTATTAGCTCCCCTCTGGGTACAGTAAGTACTGCAAGCAGTAGTCTACTCTTTTGGGACACACTCTTGTTGTTTTATGAGAGAAACTCCAGGTCAAGTGATGGTCACACGGGTCGTCATGGTGCCCCGTTGCCCCCGGTTATCTCTCTGGAGGTTGGAGTTGGAGGGCCTCCTCAATCGAGGTCAGTGTGCCCACGGAGCAAACCCTGCAACTTCAGGGCATGGTTGGGGGTTAGGATCACCACGTGGGGTCCGTTTCCCTTAGAAGGGAGGTGGCCTTTTGGGCTGCTGATTTCCAGGTTTTCAGATACCACCAGTATCTTGGCCAGATGTGGCGGTGGGCCAAGCCCCTTGGTGACCATAGTTTATCCTACCTGGATGGCATTCTTGCATTGTTCCATTTCAAGTGGTCCCAGTTTTTGCACTAATACTCCAATGGCGATTCACCTTTCACCAGGAATGTAAAGGTCAAAGGGTTTAGCTAAATTAGGGAGTTCCAGGGCAAGGGTCTGAATTGACTGCTCTTTCCATTCTTGAAAGGCCACTTCTGGATTCTATTCAAAAGGATCATCATCTTTTCCTTTCAGTGTTTCATATAGAGGCCCAGCTAGTAGACTGTAGTTAGGGATCCAGAGGCAGGAAACCCTGGCTTCCCCAGGAACCCCTAAGCTGTCTTCTAGTTTCAGAAAGGGGTAAGGCTGTAAATTGTTTCTTCCCTTTCCTGGGATGGGCTTCTCCGACCTTCTGTGAGAATGAAGCCCAGGCAGGTCACCGTAGTCTGTGATACTTGAGCTTTTTCGTGGACAACTTCTATCCTTTATTGGCTTGGTAGTTCTGAGGCCTCCTTAGTAGGGCTGGCGATCAGAATGTCGTCTGAATATTGAAGGAGTGTTTCCTTTTCCAGAGGTAGAACTTTTAGGTCTTTAGCTGAGCTTTCCCCAAAGATGGTGTGGGAATTTTTGAACCCTTGGGGCAAGACAGCCTGGAAGTATTGTTTTAGTTGTATGTTGAGTCCTGTCACTCACAAGCCAAAATTTCTTGTGACTCTGGGACTAATGGAATACAAAAGAAGGCATCAGTGAAGACTAATACAGAATACCAAGTCCTGGTGGTTGGTAGAATGACCAGCAGGGTGTAGGATTTAGGAACTACTGGAGGTATATCCTCAGTGGCTTCACTGACTGTCCTGACATCCTTTACCAGGACTCCAGCAGCCCATGGGGCTCTCGAGGTCAGGCCAATCCCAGGATATGGAGCTCACCTGGGCAGGTACCCTACCCCCACCCCAGCCCACGGGGCTCTCGTGTTCAGGCCCCTCCCAGGATATGGGATTCCCTGGGCAGGTCCTCTGCAGTCCATGGGGCTCCCGTGGTCAGGCCCCTCCCAGGATACAGAGCTACCCTTGCAGGTACCTTGGCAGGGCTGGGCACACAGGAACCGTGCACATAGCCCTCATTGCAGAGCACTCCCAGCTCACCTGTCGCTCAGATCTGACACAGAGCACCTCAGAGCAGGACTTGAACTAACAAACAGCAGCTCTGACAGGTCTGTGACCCTGGGCATCACTCTGTGCGGCCTCCTCCACCTGGTCTTCCAGAGACTTCCACTGCACCCGGGGCACCAGGCCTCTGTCTCCAACCACCACCCACCCCTCCTCTCCCTGACTCCTGGGTTCCTCTCATTAGGAGAGGGTTTTCTTGAAGTTGTCTCCCACTCATGGGCCAGATAATATAATTAGAAAACAAGCCAGAGCTGCAGCCCCTTGTCTATCCTGACTCTCAGGAGCCCACACCTGTTCCTTGGACCTGGCCAATTCAGCAAGTTCCATTTTCAGCAACTGTGAGCCCCTGAGGGGTGATTATTGGCTGGCTTGGGAAGCCTGACCGTGCCGGCCAGCCCTCCCCAGGTGTGCCTGGGTTGAGATCAATATAAACACCGCTCCAGGCAGCAAGAGCCCCTGCAGCTGTGCCTGACGCCATTTTCTCTGCCCTGTCAGCAGTCTCGGGGCTGGGCTGGTGGGAGGGAGTGAGAGGCCACGGCTTTGTGGGTGTCCCAGTGTGAGTGGGGCTCTGCTGGACTTTCTGCAGCAGTTGCCAAGATGCTACCTGCTAAAGAAGAGGATGTGTCACCCACACCTGCCGCTGGAATTTCTCCCTGGGCACAGGTGAGGAAGGAAGAAAGCAGTGGGGGCCGGGACAGCAGGGGTATCTCAGGCAGGGAAATGGAGAGCTTCCAGAAGAGCACCCAGGGCCAGGACCATCCTGGCTGGCCTGCAGGCACCAAGTCGGCTGGCATGCTGTCCCTCATGTGGCTCCATGGCCCTTCCTCTAGGTTTTCAAGTCCTTGTACATATTCAGGTGTTTAGCCTTGGAAGGGTGGGAACATTTCAGCAGCAGCTGGCCTGGGGCTCGGCCCACGTTTACTCACAGATACCTCGGCACGGTCCCCCAGCTTTGCAGTGAGGACGCTTGTTGCGAGGAGCATGCTGGCTGAATGGGAGATGATTCCCCACCACTGACCAACTTCAGAATTGTTTGCAATTGGAGCAAGTGCCCTGAAACGGTTTTCCTCTGTGTAACTGGTGGGTTCTGTTCTTTTTTATCTTTTTTTCGTTTTTGGTTCAAGGTAGATTTTATTCCTCTTTTGTGTATTTACAGATATAAGCATGGAAATAATTTATTCATATAAATACATGTATGTGAAGGGAAGAATATTTTTTCTGTTTTACTTTTTTTAATTTTATTTTTGTATTTTGAATTTAATTTTATATTTTTATACAGCAGGTTGTTTTTGGTTATCTACTTTATACATATAAATGTATACATACCAATCCCAATATCTCAACTCCTCCCACCACCATCCCCAACAGCTTTCCCCCCTTGTTGTCCATACGTTTGTTGTATACATGTGTTGCTCTATTTCTGCCTTGCAAAACGGTTCATCTGTACAATTTTTCTAGGTTCCACATATATGCATTAATATACAAGATTTGTTTTTCTCTTTCTGACTTACTTCACTCTGTATGACAGTCTCTAGATCCATCAACGTCTCTACAAATGTCCCAATTTCATTCCTTTTTATGGCTTAGTAATATTCCATTTTATATATGTACCACATCTTTATGCATTCGTCTGTCTGTGGGCATTTAGGTTGCTTCCATTTCCTGGATAGTGTAAATAGTGATGCAATGAACATTGTGGTGAATGTCTCTTTTTGATTTATGGTTTTGTCTGGGTATATGCCCAGTAGAGGGATTGCTGTATCATATGGTAATTCTATTCTTAGTTTTATAAGAAACTCCATAATGTTCTCCACAGTGACTGTATCAATTTACGTTCCCAACAATAGTGGAAGAGGATTCCTTATCTCCACACCGTTTCCAGCATTTGTTGTTTGTAGATTTTCTGATGATGCCCATTCTAATAGGTGTGAGGTGATACACCATGGATGAGTCTATTTCGTTGAGCAAAGAGTAGGTCTTGTTTATTACGTATTTGGCTTATGGAATGGTATGTGTGCTAATTTCAATCTGTTTTTATACAGCAGCCCAACTCAACTTTCCCCTTAAGCAAGCATAAGGTTTTTATCTAAATGTGAGACTCTGTTCGGTTTTGTAATTCAGTTTATGTGTAGCCAAGTTTACACTCCCTCTATTAGTGATATCTTATGATAATTATCTTTCTTTGTGTGACATATTTCTCTTAGAATCATCATAATTAAATCCACTCAATTTGCTGCTACAGGCCTGATGACATTGATTTCACTGCTGAGTGATATTCCGTTGTACGTAAGTAGCACAACTTCTTTATCCATTTTTTTCTTTCTGGGATATTTAATTTGTACTGGACTCGAGGTTCTTGTAAACACAGCAGCCCTAAATTTTGTGTTGGCTGTGTCTTGTTGATTTTAATTTTCCTAAGCTATAGGGCCAAAAGTGGAAGTGCCCTAGGCTCTGTAGCTTTGTTTTTTAGATGTTTCAGGATACACCATGAACATCTCCAGAGTGTCTGTTGGCAATTTACATCCCGCCCATCAGCATAACACGGCTCCCTGTTCTCCATGGCCTGTCCTGTGTTTCTGGTTTTTACACTTTATTCAGATGGCCTTTTTGACGAATGGGAAATGTGACTTCATTGTAGTGTGGATTTCCATTGCTGGAGTGCTTGGTTGGCCAAAATGTTCATATGCGTTTTTTCCTGAATATATTCAGGAAAAATGTATACGCACTTTTTGTCCATGTGCATCACTGTCAAAGATCTGCCGCTTTTCATATGCTTTAAATGCAATTCCAATCTACCTCTTGAAATATGATTCCTGCAATTCTGCCTCGTTTTCAAGTCCTCTTTGCAGACTTACTTCGATATATTTTTGCCAATAGCTGTCATTTATCTCTGCAGGTTTGTGAATTACAGTGCCCCTGAGCTCCTTTCTTAACTCGCTTCCTTGTAAGCTGGCCACAAAACTGCAGGTTTGCTTCAGGCCATAATCAGGGTCCGGCACGGCACTCTGAGCCTTTGGTTAATTCCTCTTCCTGGTGGGAAATTAGAGTTAAATGTGCCCCTCCAGATACCTGCCTCACTCCCAGCCACATGGTGATGTATGTCCTCAGGTTTGAGGCCATATGTGATGGGTTCCTCATCTTTTGATGATGTGGCCCCACTGGTGTGTGGACACTCCTGCCTGGTTCCCATCCCCTTGGTGATGTGGGCCCTCTGGTGAGACTCTGATCCTGGTTGGGTTCCTCACACATCCGTGAGGTGAGCCCTCTTCTCTGAGGTCACTCCTGCCTGGCTGGCACAACCCGCCTTGCTGACTTCGGCACCCTGGTGGCAGTTGGAGCCTGCTGGGAGCCTCCTTCCCTCGGTGATGAGGCCCTCTGGCGTCAGACCCTAACGGCGGGGTTCCCACATTTTCTGATACGTGCTAAGTGGTGCGAGGGCACTCCTGCCAGGTTCCCATCCTCATGAGCGTGTGGGCCTTCTGTTCTGAGGTCCTAACGGCTGGGTTGCTCACACTTTCATGATGTGGGCCCTCTGCTGTGAGGTCAATCCTGCCTGGCTGGCGCACGTCGCCTTGGCGACGTGGACCCTCTGGTGGCAGTTGGAGCGTGCTGGGGCCTCCTCCCCTCAGTGATGAGGGCCTTCTGGTGTCAGGCCCTAAGTGCTGGGCTCCACACATTTTCTGATGTGTGCCCAGTGGTGCGAGTCACTCCTGCCAGGTTCCCATCCCCATGGGCATGTGGGACTTCTGTTCTGTGGTCCCAACTGCTGGGCTGCTCACAGTTTCATGATGTGGGCCCTTTGCTGTGTGTTCACTCTGGCCTGTATCCCATAGTGTCAGTGCTCTGGGCCTCCAGCTTGGAGTTTCCAACTTCTCGATTCCTCACCTTTTTTATTCTATGGGCCCTCGGTTGTGCGTCTCCTCCTGCATGCCTCACTCCCAGCCCCTTCGTGATGTGTGTCCCCTTGTTTGAGGCCACATGTGCTGTGTTCCTCACCTTTCTATAATGTGGCCACACTGGTGTGAGGACACTCTTGCCTGGTTCCCATTCCCTTGGTGATGTTGGCCCCACTGCTGTTAGGACAGTCTTGCCTGGTTCCCATCACCTTGGTGATGTTGGCCCTCTGGTGAGAGTCTGATCCTGGTTAGGTTCCTCACCCTTCTGTGAGGTGGGCCCTCTGCTCTGAGGTCACTCCTGCCTGGCTGGCACACCCCGCCTTGGCAACGTCGGCCATATGGTGGCAGTTGGAGCCTGCTGGGAGCCTCCTCCCCTCGGTGATGAGGGCCCTCTGGCCTCAGGCCCTAACTGCTGGGTTCCCACATTTTCTGATTCGTGCTAAGTGGTGCAAGGACACTCCTGCCAGGTTCCCATCCCCATGGGGATGTGAGCCTTCTGCTCTGAGGTCCCAACGGCTGTGTTGCTCACAGTTTCATGATGAGGGCCCTCTGGTGTGAGTTCACTCCGGCCTAGATCCCATAGCCTCGCTGCTCCTGGCTGCCTGCCGGAGGTTCCAACTGTGGGATTCCTCACCTTTTTTATTCTATGTTCCCTCTGTTTTGAGGATCCTCTGGCCTGCCTCACTCCCAGCCCCTTGGTGATGTGTGTCCTCAGGTTTGAGGCCACGTGTGCTGGGTCCCTCAAATTATGGTGATGTAGCCCCACTGGTGTGAGGACACTCCTGCCTGGTTCCCATTCCCTTGGTGATGTTGGCCCTCTGGTGACAGTCTGATCCTTGTTGGGTTCCTCACACTTCTGTGAGGTGTGCTTTCTGCTCTGAGGTCACTCCTGCCTGGTTGGCACACCCCGCCTTGGTGACATCGGCCTTATGGTGGCAGTTGGAGCCTGCTGGGAGCCTCCTCCCCTCGGTGATGAGGGTCCTCTGGCCTCAGGTCCTAACTGCTGGGTTCCCACATTTTCTGATTCGTGGAAGTGGGCCGAGGACACTCCTGTCAGGTTCCCATCCCCATAGGGATGTGGGCCTTCTTCTCTGAGGTCCCATCCGCCGGGTTGCTCACAGTTTCATGATGTGGGACCTCTGCTGTGAGTTCGCTGTGTCCTGGATCCCATAGACTCTGTGCTCTGGGCGGCCTACTGGCCGGTTCCAACTGCTGGATTCCTCACAACTTTTATTCTGTGGGCTCTGTTTTGTGAGGATACTCCTGCTTGCCTCACTCCTAGCCCCTTGGAGATGTGGGTCCCCTGTTTTAGGCCACATGTTCAGGGTTCCTCACCTTTCTATAATGTGGCCACACTGGTGTGAGGACCCTCCTGCCTGGTTCCGATCCCCTTGGTGATGTGGGCCCTCTGGTGAGAGTCTTATCCTGGCTGGTTTCCTCACCCTTCTGTGAGGTAGGCCCTCTGCGGTGAGGTCACTCCTGCCTGGCTGGCACACATCACCTTGGTGACGTGGGCCCTCAGTTGGGAGTTGGTGTCTGCTGCGAGTCTCCGTCCCTCGGTAATGAGGGCCCTCTTGCGTCAGACCCTAACTCCTGGGCTCCCAAAATTTGCAGATGTGCGACCTGTGGTGCGAGTACACTCCTGTCAGGTTCCCAACCCCATGGGAATTTGGGCCTTCTGCTCTGAGGTCCCAACGGCTGGGGTGCTCACAGTTTCATGATGAGGGCCCTCTGATGTGTGTTCATTCCGGCCTAGATCCCATAGGCTTGCTGCTCCTGGGCGCCTGCTGGGAGGTTCCAACTGCGGGATTCCTCACCTTTTTTATTCTATGGGCCCTCTGTTTTGAGGCTCCTCCTGCCTGCCTCAATCCCAGCCCCGTTGTGATGTGTGTCCTCTGGTGTGAGGCCACGTGTGCTGGGTCCCTCACCTTTCGATGATGTGGCCCCAATGGTGTGAGGACACTCGTGCCTGTTTCCCAGCCCCTTGGTGATGTGGCCCCTCTGGTGAGAGTCTGATCCTGGCTGGGTTCCTTACCGTTCTGTGAGGTGGGCCCTGTGCTCTGAGGTAACTCCTGCCTGGCTTGCTCCCATTGCCTTGGTGACGTCGGCCCTCTGGTGGCAGTTGGATCCTTTTGGAGACTCCTATCCTCGGTGATGAGGTCCCTCTGGCGTCAGGCTCTAACTGCTGGGCTCCCCAGGTTTTCTGATGTGAGCCCAGTGATGCCAGGACACTCGTGAAATGTTCCCATCCCCATGGCGATATGGGCCTTCTGCTCTGAGGTTCCAACGACTGGGTTGCTCACAGTTTCCTGATGTTAGCTCTCTGGTGTTAGTTCACTCATTCCTAGATCCCATAGCCTCTGTACTCTGGGCCGCCTGCTGGGAAGTTCCAACTGCTGGGTTCCTCACCTTTTTTATTCTTTGGGCCCTGTGTTGGGAGGCTCCTCCTGCCTGTGTCACTCCCAGCCCCTTGGTGATGTAGGTCCTCTGGTTTGTGGCCACATGTGCCAGTTTCCTCATCTTTTAGTGATGTGGCCCCACTGGTGTGAGGACACTCGTGCCTGGTTCCTGTCCCCTTGGTGATATGGGCCCTCTGGTGAGAGTCTGATCCTGGTTGGGTTCCTCACACTTCTGTGAGGTGGGCCGTCTGCTGTGAGGTCACTCCTGCCTGGCTGGCACACCCCGCCTTGGTGACGTGGGCCCTCTTGTGGTAGTTGGAACATGCTGGGAGCCTCCTCCCCTCAGTGATGAGGGCCCTCTGGCGTCAGGCCCTAACTGCTGGGTACCCACATTTTCTGATATGTGCTAAGTGGTGCGAGGACACTCCTGCCATGCTCCCAACACCTTGGGGATGTGGACCTTCTGCTCTGAGGTCCAAATGGCTGGGTTGCTCGCAGTTTCATGATGTGGACCCTCTGCTGTGAGTTTACTGCGGCCTGAATCGCATAGACTTGGTGCTCTTGGCCGCCTGCTGGGAGGTTCCCATTGCTGGATTCCTCAGCTTTTTTATTCTATGGGCCCTGTGTTGTGAGGCTACTCCTGCCTGCCTCATTCCGAGCCCCTTGGAGATGTGGGTCTTCTGGTTTAGGCCACATGTGCTGGGTTCCTCACCTTTCTATGATGTGGCCACACTGGTGTGAAGACTCTCCTGCCTGGTTCTGATCACCTTGGTGATGTGGGCCCTCTGGTGAGAGTCTTATCCTGGCTGTGTTCCTCACCCTTCTGTGAGGTAGGCCCTCTGCGGTGAGGTCACTCCTACCTGGCTGTCACACGTCACCTTGGCGACGTGGGACCTCAGTTGGGTGTTGGTGCCTGATTGGAGTCTCCTCCCCTTGGTAATGAGGGCCCTCTGGCGTCAGGCCCTAACTCCTGGGTTCCCTAAATTCTCTGCTGTGTGCCCTGTGGTGCGAGTACACTTCTGACAGGTTCCCAACCCCATGGGAATGTGGGCCTTCTGCTCTGAGATCCCAACGCCTAGGTTGCTCACAGTTTCATGATGACGGCCCTCTGGTGTGAGATCACTCCGGCCTGGATCCCATAGTCTCGCTGCTCCTGGCCGCCTGCTGGGAGGTTCCAACTGCGGGATTCTTCACCTCTTTAATTCTATGGTCCCTCTGTTTTGAGGCTCCTCCTGCCTGCCTCAATCCCAGCTCCCTTGTGATGTGTGTCCTCTGGTTTGAGGCCACGTGTGCTGGGTCCCTCACTTTTCGGTGATGTGGCCCCACTAGTGTGAGGACACTCCTGCCTGGTTCCCATTCCCTTGGTGATGTGGGCCCTCTGGTGAGAATCTGATCCTCTTTGGTTCTTCACACTTCTGTGAGGTTGACCCTCTGCTCTGAGGTCACTCCTGCCTGGTTGTCGCACTCCGCATTGGCGACGTCGCCCCTCTGGTAGCAGTCGGAGCTGGCTGGGAGCCACCGCCCCTCGGTGATGAGGGCCCTCTGGCATCAGGCACTAATTGCTGGGCTCCCCACATTTTTTCATGTGTGCCCACTCTTGCGATGACACTCCTGCTTGTTTCCCTTCCCCATGGGGATGTGGGCCTTCTGCTCTGAGGTCACAACGGCTGGGTTGCTTACAGAATCACAATGAGGGCCCTCTGTTGTGAGTTCATGCCGGCCTGGATCTCATAGCCTCAGTGCTCTGGGCCGCCTGCTAGGAAGATCCAACTGCTGGTTTCCACACCTTTTGTATACAATGGGACATGTGTTGTGAGGTTAATCCTGCCTGCCTCACTCCGAAACCCATGGTGATGTGGGTCCTCTGGTTTGAGGCCACATGTGCTGGGTACCTCAACTTTTGATGATGTGGCCCCACGGGTGTGAGGACACTCCTGCCTGGTTCCCATCACCTTGGTGATGTGGGCCCTCTGGGGAGAGTCTGATCCTGGCTGGGTTCCCTACCATTCTGTGAGGTGGGCCCTCTGATGTCAGGTCACTCCTGCCTGGCTAGCTCACATCGCCTTGGCGACGTGGGCCCTCTGTTGGCCACTGGAGCATGCTGGGAGCCTCCTACTCCCGTGAATGATGGCCCTGGAAAAAATGCATATGCCCTTTTTGGCCAAGTGCTTCATTGACGAGGTTCTGCCACTTCTCTTATGCTTTCAGAGCAATTCACGTCTACCTCCTGAAATCGGATTCCAGCAATTCTGCCCCACTTTCAAGTCCTCTTCGCAGCCTTAATTCAATATATTTTTGTACGATTTCTGTCATTTATAAGTCTGCAGGTATGTGAATGACAGTGCCCCTGAGCTCCTTTCCTCAACTCGCTTTCTTGTGAGCTGGCCACAAAACCGCAGGATTGCTTCAGGCCCTAATCTTGTTCCAGCACGGCATGCTGAGCCTTTGGTTAATTCCTTTTCCTGTTGGGAAATGAGTCTTAAAATTGCCCGTGCATACTGGGCATATACCCTGAGAAAACCAAAATTCAAAAAGAGTCATGTACCAAAATGTTCATTGCAGCTCTATTTACA